>NC_141137.1:71183678-71548053 GCF_053477565.2 Lygodium microphyllum | reverse complement strand
TGCAGGTCCGTTGCATTAAATACAGACAACTGGACAAAATTGTCCGACCTGCTGCAGTTGTTGACCTGCCCTACGACATGTCCTGCTGACATCAGTTCCTGCCACATGGACTACGTGCTGCACCTGCTGAAAACTGCACTTGCCTATCCAGGGAATGTCAATCTCTAACAAATAGGTGATCCACTACCCATTTTCACCCCTAACCAGCTAGGTGGCAGTCTCCAAGGACAAGGCGACACCTTTTCTGTATCAGCCGGCATCAACTTTTGTGTTTTGACCAAAATGCAAATTTGTGTTTTTGCTTGTGTTTACTCCTTGCTACATGGCGTCGGCATATTTCTACAGGCAACAACTTCCCCCACCTTGGCAAAAGCTTTCTGTTGTGGGCAACAATTTTTTGGCACGTCCAAGCCTCGTGGTAGCAAGCGACATCTATTTTTTTCTGCCAAACGCAACTTTCTAGTGATTACACATTCAAAGATGTCTTGCCAGTTCACAAGCTTTGATGACTCAAAGGAGGAGCTTCTTTCCAGACACTCTTCTAAGCGGAGATGCGATTATCGCAATTACAGTCGACATGAGGAGTCCCCCCTTTGCACCTATTCCCCTTCTATTTATCTTTCACAGCAGGCTCCATCCTCAGTCAAGATGCCATCCTTGATACCTTCGGAACAAGTATCTATCTTAGCTTCATTACCCAAAGAAGACAAACTCGATGGTTCGAACTATTTGTTGTGGTCATATAAGATGGAGTGCACACTCGACACAGTCGACCTTTGGGCTCTTGTTTCAGATTCCACCTCCCATCCTAAGGAGGATCCCGTAGATGGAACTTCTATGGACCATCCAACCTTGTGGTATCAGCTCAACTCTCGAGCCGGATCCTTCCTCTTTGTGAGTTTGCAAGATTTTGTCCTTGTGCATGTTCGCAGGTTGATGACTGTAGCGGAAGTGTGAAAGAAGCTTACGTCTTTGTATCAACATAAGATGTTTGCCCACAAGATTTCCCTGGAGAAGAAGTTGCGGATGCTTAGCCTTGATGATTCCTCCTCTATAAAGGAGCACATCACAAATATGGAGAACATGAGAGGTGAGCTTGCCTCTCTTGGTCGAATGATATCCTCTGAAGATATGGCTATGATCCTTTTGACTCAACTGTGATCTCCTTGGTTCGATGTCTTCTACGCCAACCTTATCACATCGAGGACCCACGAGATGCTCTTATGGGAGAAGCTTTTATCGCTTGTCTTGGAGCATTCATAGCAAGATGAGCCTATTCGAATTCCCCATTGGTACTGATAGCTCATTCCATGATTCCAATGTTTTTCACTTTCCTACTTCTCCTACAGATCCACGTTGATCAGCTCGCTTACAAGTCCAACGGAATAGTTTGCTTTGTGTGAACTATGCTCTTATATCACAGATTATCAAGCACAATCAACCTTGCAAGTTGGTTCCGCGCCCTCTGCAACGAAAGGTGATAGATATGAAGTGGGTCTATAAGACCAAGTATCTTGCAGATGGTTCCTTGGACAACCACAAAGCTAGACTTGTTACCAAGGGTTTTGCTCGAAGAGTAGGATTGGACTATTTTGAGACTTTTGCACCTCCCGCTAGTATGTCTAATATATTTGGGTTATTTTGGCTCTTGTAGCCCACTACCGCTGGCCTATTTATCAAACAGGCGTAAAGTCTGCCTTCTTGAATGGTGTCCTAGAAGTTGGTACTAGAGGATTGATCAATTCTTCCTTCAAATTGGCTCCCATCCGTTAGCTCATGACCCCAACCTATATTTCCATGTTGAAGGTGACAGGTGTATTTTGCTCATCTTGTATGTGGATGATTTCATCATTACAAGGAGCCATACTCAGGAGGTTGATCTTTTGCAACAGGAGTTTGACATTACGGATCTAGGGATCCTTCACTTCTTCCTTGGTTTATCTAGTGGCACACGGCATTTTTGTTTCACAACACAAGTACATTTCCGAGCTTCTATAGAAGTTTGGTATGACCAATTGTCAACCTATTTCATGCCCCATGGACCCAAAGTCCAAGCTTTTGGCATCTAGAGTTCCCCTTACCTATGCCACCTCTTACAGGTGTCTTGTTGGCTCCCTCATCTAGCTTATTCACATTCAGCCAGATATTTCCTTTGTTGAGGCTTTGTTGTGCCTTATGTTCTACAACTATGGAGGTAGTTTGGCTTCGCCGCATGTTGGCAAAGATTGGCTTTCCTCAACCAAGACCAAAGTGCTCTAGTTCTAGCTAGGAATCCTATATTTCATGCTTACACGAAGCACATCAAAGTTCAATACCACTACGTTCTAGAGAGCAGATCGTGGATTCTGAGTGGCGGTGACCTACTGTCTCACAGAGAACGACGCAGTTGATCTCTTCACAAAGTCTTTACCCAAGGCTTCTATGCTTCATCACATGAGATTCTTGGTTCTTCTGACACTCCTAAGATCTGAGAGGGGATGTTAGCCTGTCTGTGTTAGTCATGTAAGTCTGTCATCTCCTGGTTGTGAGCTCCCATCAAAGTCTAACAAAGACATAGGAGCTCTAGTAGTTTAGGTGCATTTTCTTTATTTGTTGGCTTCTTATGTGCAATCCTCGGCCAGTTACTACTTTCGACAATCTACCTACACTTGCCAAACATTGTCATTGCATCTAGGATGTTTCTGGGGTGTCCCCTATTTTTTCTAGCATTTCTTTTTATGTGACCAGCATTTATTGTTGATCGGCCAATATTTATGGCCTCTTCTGGGGATCAAGTCGGTCAGTTTTTTAGCGCTCTTGCTATTTATCGCTAGACCCTCCACTTGACAAACACACACACACTTCAATCTTCCCTTTGCATGTGCACACTTCAACACTCCATGCTTGGTGCTGCCATTGTCATCAACCTGATCTAGTGCCCTCACTGATGCTTTGGGCTGCATGCAAGGACTAATCAATCCATCATCATTGTATCAGCATTCTTCTTCAATCAATACGGTATTCTTCCCTCATCTTTTGCTTCCTCTCTCTCTCTCTCTTTCTGCTTCTCTCCATGTTCGTGTTTATCTTGTGTTGCACACTCTTGCAAATGCATCTACATACTTGGTGAGATCTATATTCAACATGGACAATAACGGCATCCTCTATAAACAAGTGGACAGTAGCTTCCCTCCACAACCAAGTAAAGCAAGAGACAGCAGCTACTCTATCCCCTTAGTACTACCAAAGCATTATTCAAGACCCTAGCACACAATCAATAATCTCAGGCTTCAAAGTCGTTCAAAATGGTGCACAATCCATGGTACAAAATGGTCAAACTTCCAATGTTAAGAGTAGTAGAGGTCTTTCTTCTATCCGTGGATATATAAGCATGTTCATGCTCGGATCAAATTTTCAGCCATTCAGAATCATTCTCTTTCAGCATTTTCAGTCTCACTGCTAAGTGGTATTAAACAATGGTTAAGTATTACAACATATCCAATAGAACTTGAGAGATGTAAAAGAGATTGATGTGTCACAAGACCCAAAGGCAAGATTTACAGTTAAACAAGACCTCTTTCTCTAACTGTCAGTCAATATGGCAAATTGTTAATAGGTTTAAAGTTACCTTCTGCCCGAGAGCAGCGCCAGATCTGGAAACAAAACGTGCTTGTTAGGTGATATATGACTAAAACAGGGGTTTTTGTTCGCAAGTCTAGTCTTGCATTGCATCTTTTGACAAAGGTACACCAATGAACTGAAGAATGAAAACACATTGCACCGCATGTTCTCACCTCAGTGAAATCATAAACATGGTATTCTGAAATGGTGTGCTTCAGAAGGTATTGCTCGGCTACAAACATGTTTAGTGCTGTAAGAAAGCTGCCAAGCACTGCAAAAAAGTTGGAAGATGGAAGATGGAGTAAACAATCAACCGTGATTTCAGTAAC
Source organism: Lygodium microphyllum (assembly GCF_053477565.2). NCBI lineage: Eukaryota > Viridiplantae > Streptophyta > Polypodiopsida > Schizaeales > Lygodiaceae > Lygodium > Lygodium microphyllum. The sequence goes on along the minus strand of NC_141137.1, from coordinate 71,544,124 downwards.
ATTGTACAGAAAAAACACATTGACGGCTCAAAGGGAGACCATCACTCCAAATATAACTTGCATTGCATTATCTTGATGCACCACATTCATTGCAATGCAGGTTAATGAGCATCTATTCTGGTATAATCATAATCATAAGTCTTATTCTGCCACACCTTCATCAATGTCCACAGCCACGGTCAAGACATGTTGCTTAGAGTGCTTCTCCGGAACGATTAGCCGTGCGTCGGCCCTTCCAGGGGCATAAGAAAGTGACTTTAGTCCAGGTGCCGGACCTTGAGCCTTGCTTTCGTGTACTAAAGAGAAAATCAAGAGAATCAGTAGCATAGGTCAGCGGCCGTTCTTGCTTTCATGTACCGAAAACGCTGATAAAAATGTGGGAAGGAGATTATGTTTTCGTTTGCAACAACCTGGGCGTGCCGAAGAAGAAGACCGAAGGCTGCTGCCTGATCCATTTCCTGCGGTTGTGGTAAGGTTTGACACAGGAAGGACCAGAGGAGAAGGACTGCGATACTTTGAGCTACTCCAAGAAAACAAGTTGCTGCGGGTCTGCAAGCTGGCGTTCTCCATCGACAGCGCGCTTCTGCTCCATAACCGAAGAGACGGAAGAAGTGTTCTGGTGAGCAAATGCGAGTCCAAAACCATGGAAGCTCTTTAGAGGTGTGGAATATGCTAGCGTGCATAATGGCCGCCTAGACGAGGAGAAAAGATTCAGGGAATTTGGAATCGCATAATTGGGAAATTAACTTTTGGGACCGCCATAAAGCAGGACAGAGGCTCTGGGCAAGGGGAGCCACAGTCAGGGTGGTTACACCGAGTGGCAGCACTCGCTCTTCAGGCTTGGGCATAAAAGTAGGTGCAAATGTGCGCACAATATTTTTACTCACCTAAAGGATGTATTTTGTAAACTAGGTTGATAGATGCAACTAAGTAAAGGAGTATGAAGTTCTATATGTAATTCTTGTATGTTTGTTATGTGGAAGTTTTACTAATGATATTTAGACACGTGACATGTTTTAAAGTGAAGTACGTTTGTAGATAAGTTTTAGCGTTGTGTAAATACTTGGAAAAACTCGAAATGAGAATATGTATACATATATATAGTTCAAGTCGATGATCATGATTTTGAACATTTACTTTTTTTTTGCTATGTTTAATGAGTTTTCTTCTCTTCAAAAAATAATACTTTTTACATCTTGATGGGTGTCCGTATAGGTTATTGTACCCTGTCACAATTGCATTTTTTTTAATGAATGGTGGCTTGCTCAAAATTCCTAGCCTTGTCTATGCTATCTACTATTGCTCTTATGTTAACCTCGAAGTTATCTTCGAACTGCTGAAATGTTTCTATGTCTTTCTTCATTTTCTTGACAGGATTTCTTCGGTGTTGTTGGATTCTTTTCTCGATGTTGTTCGTCTATCTTACATACTCCTTGTCATTTTTCTTGCATCTTATGATGTAGGTGAAGTACTTGCTTTCATGTTTGTGCGTTGGTGCTTCTGAATTGGCTCATGGGTTTTGGTTGTGGATGGTGCTGGATGATATGGAAGTACTTGAGCTGGTGGCAAGACTTGTAGTGGTTGAGGCTACAAGTTTGGCGCTAGCAAAAGTTTGGTTTCTTCTTGGTTTACTTCGGTCTGCATTTCTGCAAGAATAGGTGATATTTTTTTTAAATGTTTGAGAAGAAGGCGTGTTTGAGAACTTGCCTATTACGTAGATTATGTTGTTGAATGGATAGGAGTTGGAACCATGTTTCTAGATGTAGACCTCTCTGCTCAATAGGTATGTGATCTTCTCGATCGGTATTGCAAGATTGTCATGATCATGATTGTAGTGGTTATTTTTCATGTAATCTTCTAGTGTGTCCTTGCCTTCTTTTTTTGTGACTTCTACTAACTGGTTGAGTGAGATGTTAAATCTGTAATGCAACAACTCAATTGGGTATGTTCCCATGCCATTTGTTCTTGTGTCCAAAAAGCTTGGGCCATGCTTATTCTTCATAATAGATTGTCAACCGAGTCTTCATATTCAACTTCGAGTATGTCTTTGATGAATCCTACATGTTAAGTGCATATGAATTAGCATTCTTGTTTCAAGTAAAAATGAAGGTTGTGAACTTTGTAGGACGTTGTGTATTAGTTGTGAGCTTGTCATCTAATGTAAGATGACATTTGTTGTTGAGAATTTAAGTGGATGTGGCCATCAATTTTTGGAGGTCGTTGTACATTGCGAAGTCGTTGACATGTGTGAACAGCTTTTGCCTAACAACTTTTGCCATTCTCATCTGGTTTGTCATTACATACCTGCGATTTTGTGTATTTGCAGGATGGTTCCCAATCTAGCGCTGGGTATTCATGTGGTTTTAAATGTATAGCTAGAACATCCGTGTGCATAGATCAATGTGATTAGGTGAAGTAATATATTTGTATTTTTATATATACTAGGTTTCATTTGGATTGTGTGTACGTCATCTAGATTCATCTTTGCCTTGATGGGTGCTATCTATCTATAAATGTAAAAATGAGGAAAGCACATTAGTATGTTAATAAATCTATTAGTTGGAGAAGAAAATTAGGAATATACATTAGTATATTAACAAATAACGTTTGAAATAAGGTTTAGAATATTGATTTATTGCTTACTACAAGAAGCGTATGAGATTGTTGTGCGATGGAATGTGCTATGTTAATCTTTATTTATTTTTTGTTGAGCTATGTTGTTTGCCTACTTAAGTCATGGTGTCAAGAAAGGAGTTAGAGTGAAGGTAGATGGTTTGGAAGGCCAATGATATGCAAAAATTTTCTTTCGATTACATGGGAGAGCATTACGTAGACTAGTCTAGGCATGAACATGCTTCTAATATGTAGAAGTGCTTTTTGGTTGACCGTGGCTCCTTGCAATTTGTGATCAATGATCGCATATGTGAGTGTCAAAGTGAACATGGATTTATGGTACCACTTGCTATTCAATGCCTTGCATTGGTACTTGTTGCACCGCAGGGTGAGCTATTAGCTCATTAATTGGATTGTGACCTAGATTCTTGTTATCATTTTATTATTCGATGTGTTAATACAATTAATTTTACACATCACACAGTTTGTTGCACCTATGATGAGGTCAATGTTCTCAGTTGTCATTGCAGTCATGCCAATTGCTATCTCATCTATCGCATGAAAGTTCTTGTCATATAGCCAAGTCTGCTATATTGGCTCATCATTTGCATTTGTTTGAACATTGATGGTCTAGATCTGTTCGGTTGTGTAGTATTTTGTAGAATCTCCTTATGGTACTTGCGAACATCTTCCTTGTGTGTGCTTATGATTGTTGTTTTTTTGTCAACAAAATCTAAGATGTCCTTCTTGTCAATCATGCACTAATGTAAGCATTCATATATCTCTCGCTTTGTTAGACAACGATGCCTAATCACTTATAGAAATTGTAGGAATGGCAGGTCGTGTGTGTGCCAAGAGAGTGTATTACTTTACATGTACCTAGTATGAGGAGGAGGTGATGTGACATTTTATTCGTAGAACTTGGTTTGATGGTTATTACAGATAGGCAGCAACTATGTAAGATCGCCAACAAATAGTATTAGGAGCTTCTTGTTGAATGTACTAAGCAACGAACCTTAGTAGATGCTCACTATATGGCGCACTATTATATCGAACATTATCTTTGTTAACATGGATATCTCATCGATGATGATTGCATTAGCTTCTCTTATTGCAATGTAGCGTTCAATGTATCTTGTAAATGTACTAGATATTGATGTGCATGTACTAGTATCTTGAATTGGTAGCAGACTGTGGTGGATAGGCTGCATAGTCTAGTTGCACAACTACTCATGTGCTTGTTGTCAACAGTAGTATGGTCTTATTCTTGGCAATGAGGTTGTAACCATAGTAATGTACGAGGAAGCTCTTTCCACTGCCTAGTGTGTCACTGAGGATGTGTAGGCCATATGTTGAATCAATGAGGTGGTTGTAGACAGCTTGTTGTTTTGTTGTTAGAGTATTGTCAAGAATTGTTTGAAAGTCTTTCATGAGCTGTAACATCTTTATCCTTATTGATGCAATGCTACTTTCTCAGTCAAAAGCTACTCAAGGTACTATAAATATGGCTAGGTTGTCTTTGATAAAAGGGATCTTTTGAATGATCATGTTCATCAGTTGGTGGATTCAATCCGAGATGAGCAAGTTTCTTTGCGTGTAGTCCATGATAACACTTCGAGGTCTTCCTCATTAGCCACGAGACCATAGAGTTGGCACTCAATGTAGTATGATTGTGTTGCGTTCTCAGCACTTATTAGTTCAGTCTCTAACCTAAGGCTAGTTCATTGCAGAAATGCATTAAAGAAGAAACCTTCAGTTTGTGGCTTGGATGAAAATCATTGAATCGTACTAGTCTCATATGTTACTACTCCACAATATTGCCATAAGCGTCACGAAGAGTGGGTTTGTGATCGGATGCAATGGTGGTTTTGGTGATGATGTAGTTTTTGTAGTAGTGATAGGATGTTACATGCTCTAAGCTCAGTAGCCAGGCATAGTAAAGGTCTATAGGGTGCATGATGATATTCCCTATCCTGGTGAGCTTCCACTATCGTATTTGTATAGGAGAGCTATCCATGTACTTGACAGACTCACTTCATGTGACTATTAGCATCTACATGTAATTTAACACCGCTTCAGTGTGGGTGACACTCACTTTCACAATATTGCGGCAGAAATTAGTTTTTGCTTGTTTGAGTCCAAGTCTTACAGTCCCAGTCTTACAGTCCCAGTCTATTGGCATCTTCTTTCTAGATGCTTAACTTTCCTATTGGCTTTGCCTTCATTGTGTACTCAAGCAAGTAGTAAGAGATGGAAGAGTTTGTTACTTGTTGAATATTTATGTGAGCTCCCCAAAGGAGTAGTAGCATTGGGTGATATGGCACAATATTTTGGTGCTCATCTCTACGATGGTAGTAGATGTATCATTGATTTTCAAGGTCTATTGTTGGCTTTGGATCGTCATGTGAGGCATACAAATATCCATACCTTATGTAGTAGGCATGACGACACCTATGAATTTGTTTTGCCATGACAAGTGCTCTTAGTTTTCTTGTTGAGCTGTAATGATCATCGTTGGATGGAATGTACATGTATATCTCATTAGTCATATTTGCAACATCTGCCTCATGTAACCATAGAATGACATGTGCATGTAAGGAGCCCCTATGTTGGATCTCCTACCTATGACATAGTGTTGGACTACCCAATGCAAACAACTCTACCAAGAATGTACTAGTTGAAGAAAAGGTGAAACCTGGTGTGGAATAAGATGGGGCAATCTTTCCATGAGAATTTAGAATTGAACTCCTTTGTAATGCATTTTAACTTGTTAATCTCAACCCACCTTGTACTGGTGACCTCATTCGCAATGAATGTAAGGAAAAAAATTAGGCATGCCTCATACGTCGATGCCGACCAAGGTCACTGGACGCACCTAATTTGAGGACCCTTAGGTGCTGTGCTGTGATCGTAGGTGCTTCGTATCTTTTTCTTCTTTTCTTTTTCTTTTTTCCTTTTTGTTTGTTTGTTTTTTTTCTTTTTCTTTTTTCTCTCTCTTTTTTGTGTTTCTTTTTCTTATGCTTTTTTTTTGTCTTCCTTTCTTTCTTTTTCTTGTCTTTTCTCCTCTCTTTTTTTTGACTTGCCTGAGTACAATCATTGCAATATATTGAGGCTATTAACCTTCAATGGGTTGGTAAATGTCAAACTTCGAAGGCTTAGGAAATAAATATTACAGTGATGATTATGCCCTAGCCTCATTGTTAGAGAAGTCGTTGTTGAGATGGGGAGATACACTTGAGATATTGCAAACCTCTTTGCGACACGTGATGTCGGTACAGTTGAGGTAACAACTGTCGTGAGCCAACTGTAGAGCTTGACCCAGAAAGAGAGCATAGCCCATGACTATGCTTTGGGTCATGCGATGTGGGCACTTGCAAGGGTGATTTTTCGCGTTCGGCAGCGGGGCTTTGTCGCGGTTCTTTGTGAGGTTGGTGGTTTTGCGGTGACTTGGGCATTGAACACGTTCGCACGAAGACCTGTGTCATCCTGCATCCACTTGTCACTTCATGAGAGTATATACAAGTCGCATGCGTCAAGTACAACGAACAAATGCAATCATGTCAAGATATTACTTTTTCAAAATCCTATGATGCTGATTGCGATGCCTATCCTGGTGCTTGTTAAAGACGTGGCATATATTAGTGATAGGTAAGGGAAGTGTGTACAAGTGGGGAGCCGGCCCCTTTAACCATCAAAAGACAAAAAGTTATGGCAGGATGGCTTGTTAAGTTGCTTGTATATCATAGGGGCTACTCGATTGCACGAGGCGGGGTGAGTTCGGGTGGTTAGGCAACTGAGACTCTGCTAGTGAGGGGCTCCTGTGAGGTTGGGCAGGGAAGATGTCGGCCGGGACCTGAATGGTGTAGCCTCTGGCCGCAACTATTTCTAAGATGCTTTTGAATAATGCATCGAATTCTTCCTTGTCTCGAGCTGCCCTCTCTGCTTTCGAGCACCTGGTGCCCGAGCGCATGTTGCCAACCGGTGTTGCCACGCCTTGTGTGCTTCTTTGAGCTTCTATTCCCCTGGCCTGGGGATTCTTCGGCCTACGTCCGGGGTGGTGTCGCTTGGGACCTTGTTTCTTTGCATACCTTTTGAGGGTAGGCACGTAGCGCACTGGCGGAGGAGCTTGTGCTACATGTTCCCTTGGACAACGGAGAGCGTCTTTGCAAGCCAGCTGCCCTAGGTGCTCCATGTCTTCCACGTAGGGGTACCTACAAAATTCGAACCAAGGATTAGGCCTTGAGACAAGATAAAACCATTCGCATGGAAGGGATTTATATAGTGGGTTATCAAGCGCATATGACGAGGAGGGGAGAGGTGAGTCATGCAGTGGTTGTAGTAGAGGGATGGCCCCTATGATGATGTTCGGTTGGCCTCCAGCCATTAGCAGATCTTGGCTTATGCTAAGTTGCATGGACCGGTTGTCAGGGAGCGAGGCAGGGCTCATCCTCGGAAGGATAGATCATAAGGGGAAAGGTGCATAGGAAGGGACGGTACCCTGTCTACACCCTCAAAGATGTTGGTCAGAGCTTCCTATGGTGGTGATGAGAATCGCATGCCCTCCACCTGGAGGTCGTAATGGTCACACGACTTCTAAACGTATGATGAGAGGAGGACCTGAGGAGCTTAGCCTGTTGAACCGAACTCTTCTACCTACGCTTGACTATCATTGCTTATATGTGTTGATATTGTCTATACAAGGTCACAAAATTCATTGTTTATTTATGTACATATTTACGAATCCTTGTCACATCACGAGGATAAAAGCCAATTGTAGAACTCCGAATTGTATTGGAGTGTGGCACACGCATCTAGTACTCGTGGCAGCTTACTCAATACCTATAGATATTTTGCAACATCGAGTAGCATGGAACCTTGTCCAAGTCTACTGGCAACATGTAACTCCTCCTCAGTGAGAACCTTATCAAACAGAGAGTTCTCTTGGCTAGTTTCAGCTAAGTCTGTACCCCGAATGGCAGTCAGCACCTCGAAGGGAAGTTGGTGCCACATAGGTTAGGTCTCTTTGAGACCGCCATTTGGCCAATCGCTCCTCTGAGACTGTCATGATCTGGGCTCCTAGTTCGGCCATTACAACGCGGTTTTCACACCAACGTTGTTCAAATTGACTTCGGCCCTCTGACAGTCACTTTAGTTGCTCTATCTCTAAGAGATTTGCTTGGCAAAGCACATCATTGAATGTGACAGTTAAGCGTAATTCGTCGGGTTCCTCGTCAGAGATGAGTCGCATGCGTTCATACAGGAGCCTGTTATAGTGCTCATCAAGATGTTCTTGCTCTTCCTAGGATAAGGGAAATGGCAAGTATTCTTCAAGCTGCTCTTTAGGGAATGCACCCGTGTCTGCCAGGACATTGACACGTGCAAACACTTTGAGCTTAGAATCCAACTCGGTTAAGCATTTTGTGACACTTCTATGTTCAACGAGGGCTTGGTCGGTTGCTATTCATGCAAGGTTCTAGGAGTTTGCCTGGGCTTTAGCATAGCTGGGGGCTCAGGCCTAGACAAGCAAGTTTGGCCAACGCTAGGATTTCTTATTCTTTCGGAGTTTCCATGTTTCTCCTGAGGCTTCGTTATTGTGTCATGGTTCTCCTTGGATGTGACTGGTATAGATTTGTCACCCTGTTGTGACAGCATTGTATCCACTTTTGATTGGTCAATGCGAGTTCTATTGCCAACGGATTGAGTGTTGCAAGCAGCTCCCGTTGATGGTAACGACTGCTTTGATTTTTCAGAGCACACGGATGTGTCTAAGGTTTCACCACTATTAGGAGAGGCATCAATGGGTTCATTGGTGGATGGACTCGTTGCTTTATTCCTCAGCTCTCTAGCGCTCTTCATTTCAATGTTCTTGGGGTCCACAACCACCTGCAAACTGTTGTTTTCGTTGTTTTCTCCTCTTTTTCTTGGTCAGTGAAGGCGTATCTCTCAACGACTCAAGACCCTGGACTAGGTCAACCGTTGATGTGCTTGGTTGGGCCTCAGCATTCTCTTTCCCTAGTGTGTCCTCGTGGGACATAGCCGTGGCCTGCTGAATAGCCTCGCCAGGTTGTGAGGATACAATTGCCTCCCTTTTCGGAGAGTCTAGCTCTTCAGTCAATTCCCTCGTGTTTAACTCCTCCGACCTAGGCTTTAGGCACTTTGGAAGTGCTGGAGTTGTCAAGGAAGTTGGTTGCGACGCCTCCTCCATAGGTAGACTACTAAGGACACGTTCCGCAAGGGGCATTGTCACGGCCAAGGGCTGTGACTGCTGTGATCCCTGATTGGAAGTAGTAGCGGCTAGTCCAGTGGGCTGGCTACTCGTAGTGGATTGCGGTGTCAGGTCCCTAGGGCGATCGAAAGTGGTTGTGTCTTTTGTTGCCCCTTGAGCATTCATCTGTGTAGATCGAGCATGAGTTGATCTAGTCACATTACGTTGCGCAGGCATATCCTTGGGCCGAGAGCTACGACTAGTGTCATGTCCCACCTCTTGGACATTTGGAAGCTTAGATGGAGATAGAGATTGGGATTGAGCAGTTGCCCTTGACGACTGTTGTACTGCTTCCTGTGTTTGTTTGGGACAAGAGGTTGTAGGAGATCTAGGACTCTTAGGTGGTCTTGGAACTGGCTGAATGGTTTGCTCGAGGCTATTAGACGATTGTGCCATGTGCTTTGTTGAGCGATCAGCCTTTTCATGAGCAATGATGTGCCTATGATGCATGTTATCCTCTTGGAAAATCGAAGGCTTTTTGGATACTAATGGCTTTTGTGCATGCTCAATGGTTACATATGACATATGCTCACTAAGCATGCTAGGCTGAGGCTCTTTCTTTCGAACACTCATGTTTGGTTTTTTGCCTCGAGACTTGGAGTTTCTCTTAGATTTCCTCCTGTGCTTCGTTGCTTTTGGTGCAATCTAGCCTTCAGCTGATAGAGGTGGTTTAGTAGGGGGTTTTGGTACCCAAATCCATCGGTTACCTGCGTAATACCCTTGAGCATGTAGCAACGCTTTGGATATCCATCGCGGCCTTGTGCTGACCCTCCACCGATGCCTTCGTCTATAAGGCTTGGGCTTCTTTTGGGGTCTTCTACGATATTTGTAAGTCCAAAGCCCGTCCTTAGCCTTGTCTCTTGACCTTCTTGTTTCAAGCATGGCCTCACTCATTAGTTCTCGTTGTTCGACCTGTGCTTGTATCAACTATTCCAACAAGTCCTTGCTCTCGTTAGTAGGCGTGACTGTTATGTCAACACCTTCCTTGCCTTTCCCTCGAGGTTTGATGAGGTCACCCTTGCTAAAGGTTGTGACTATCCTCACACCCGATAGTGTCAAGTGTATCCTTTGTGCTACATAGTCAACCTCACACTTGGTCACCCTTTTGAAGGGTCTTCCTAGGAGGGTTTCCTTCCCGTAATTAGCACTATTTGGAGGAACATGAAATAGGATAGGCAAGCTTTGAGTTTTAATTTTCACAAGGATTTTGCACTTCCCTATGAGTGCTTGTGGGTGTCCCCCATAAGGGCTAAGAGTTGCATTAGTCGGTGTGAGCTCTGGTTGGCCTAGTAGGGTCCATGATTCATAGGTCAAGATATTAAAATCTGCTCCTTCATCAATCAGAGCATCGATAGTATGCCCTCTTTTCGCGGTGAGTTTGACCCTAAGATAAGCAAGTGGTACTATATGTCTTCATCTTCCGGGTCTTGGCTTGTAAATTTAAGCCTTTTGATAAATGCCCTTGAGTCCCCAACTGCACGACCAGATGTGGATTCTCCACTCATGTCTTGGATCGTCGGTGCAGTGCTATTCAAGGAGCATCTATCGTCAGGACTGTCATATCTAGTCATTCTTGCTGTTGTAGCTTGATGTTGTGTTTTGCTCTGACTAGACACGGTCTGAACACAATGTCTTTGTGTTCTCGTGGTATGGCCCTTTTGCGTTTGATGGCTAGATTGGCCTATTGAGGTTCTAGGGTCCCTTTTTGTCTTTGTTTGGGTGTGGGCTTCTGTTTGCTGCTTTGTAAGTGAAGATCTATGCTTGTGTAGAGCCATTACTACACTAGGGCCTAATCCAAAGGACCTGTCACGACGCGCGTTTTCCCTCCAACCTACTTGGGGGAGGTGCAGAGGGGGCAGAGCCCCCCTCTATGGGGGTCCGGAGGGGGCAGTCCCCCCCGGCCCGCAGGGCCATTACGATAAACGCCATGCACAATTTGGAGGACGGTTTATAGCCAAATTTTGAACTCCTTGCTCTAAATTTCAGCCAAGTGATAGATCTGTGATGTGCCTTTAGCTCTACGTAGACTTTGGGGTCAATTTCGGGGTTTAGATGCGTCAAAATTTGTGTTCTAGACACCTATTCGATTTTGACAGTTTTTTGTCCGATTCTCAGACGTTTGATTTTTAGAAGTCCGATTATCAGAATCAGACGTCTGATTTTGGGTTGGTCCGATCGGCCCAGTGGCCCGATTTTGGTCACGTCCGATTTCTAGAATCGGACATTCGATTTTGACAGGTGTCCGATTCTGAGTGGTCCGATTTCTTGTGTCCAATTTTTAGGGTTCGAGTGTCCGATTTTCAAAATCGGACGGTCGAGTGTCTAATCCAACAGGCAAAGGTGGTCCGATTCTAGGACTGGTCCGATTCTGGGAATCGGATCGGTAGGGTGGTCCGATTTTCGAAGTTGGACGGTTTTTGGAGAGGTCCGATTCTCTGGAGTCGGACGGTCGAAGGAACTACCGATTTATGTGAGTCATAGACCGATTTTACCCTCCTCCATCCCATTTGCATCCTTCCATAGGTGAAACAATCCTTAAATTTCACCAAGTCGCACATGGAAAACTTTAACTCTAACTTCACTTGTTCCAAAGCTTGCACAAAATTCAAGGCAATTTTTTCCTTTGGATCACACAAATCCTTGGAACTTTCAATTGATGCCAAAACTAATAGATTTGTTGTATTTCCCTCATGACCAACAACACTATACAAAGCATTTTCATGACCAATACTGATATCATGACTTCCAAACACCCTGAGGTTAGCAAATACATTACTAAACATGCCACTTTGTGTCCCAACGTCATGCCAACATTGCTATATAGTGGGTTTTCAATTCCACTTGCCACCATGCATAGGTGGCTGCATACCAAATATATTCGATCCTTGCATCCCCATGGCTGAAACATTACCAGCCATGGGCAATCCTATTCTGGGACTCGGACAAACTGGTCCGACTGCGCGGCCGACAGCCCACGAATTGCACGCGACGCCTCTAGGCTGACGTCTACTTCACCGAATCGTGCCGTGCTACCTAATTAGATGCAAAGCCATAGAGGGAAATGCCTGGCGTACCTGAAAATGGTGTGGTGCTTGAATTGATCAGACGTTGACTATCTCCCCGCAGCTCTCTCTCTTCTCTCTCTCCCTGGCTCTCAAGCACACTCTCTTCTCAGAGGGCAGGATGTCAAATGTGGCCTTTCCTGGTTCCCTAGGCCTATTATTGCCCCATCCCAGCCTGCTATGACCTCAGAGGTTAGTCCCTCATACTCTTCCAGCTAGAAATCTGAATTTGTGCCCCTATTTTCCTGTTTCAGCCTATTATACAGCAACAGAAAACCCTACTGTTTTCCTTCTTTTTTCCTATCCTAACCTTAACCTAATGCAACAAAAATCAAAACCAAAGATGGAGATGGATTGTCCTACTCTAACATTCAACAACAAATCAAAAACCTGCTTGCTAAGGAGATTGAATATCTCTTCAAACTCCCTCGCATCCTACCTATCTACCTCAAGCACCGGTTCGGGGAAAACCCTACTTCAATGCTCGATTCGAAGTGTGCAAGCACTCAAGGCTTGAATCCGTTGGTCTCAGCAACGGAACCAAAATGTGGGAGCTTTCGCTCAACCGCCAAGACCCACGGACCGCTTATTGTTCAAGCATTCCAAGCCGAGCACTAATGGCTACCTCTCACATAGCTGACGCGCCATCCATATCTACGGGTATAGTGAGCTTACCTCCATGCCGATCGAGTTACCTCCTCTCCCTCGCACTCCGGTAGCTCCATGATCCAAGTGTAAGCTTCAAGGAAGCTCCATTCTGAAGCTCCACGCTCCAAGCTCCATTACCACGAGCAAGACAAGAGAAGAGAAGAGAAGAGAAGAAGAGAGGAGAAGATGGAGAGCTTCTCCTCCCCGGTCCCTCACCCTCACACACTCACTCCCTCACACTCTCACACTCCCTCTCTCAAGCACAAGCTCAAGCAAGCAAGAATAAGAAGAAGAAGAGGAGAGCCACTTTTGGCCACACACAAGAATGAGCTTCTCATTCACTTTTCAACTTTATATACAAAACCCTAAATCCCTTTTGGGCGGTCATCCCCTTATCCCCTTTTTTACATGGCCGGTCGTGGCCTAGGCCCTTTTCCCCATTGTCTTTCTACCTTCCTAGCTTCCTTTCCACCGCCCATCTACATTTACAAATTGCACGGGTGAGAGCCCGGCGTCCTTGAATTAAACTATGATGCGCTTGCACTCTTTTACAAAAGTATTGACTTGTGCTTTTTCTTGCGCACCTTTCTCCCTTATTTAGGACTTTTCTCATTGTGCGTCTTTGTCTTCCGTTTCACTTTGCCTTAGCCTTTGTCTTTTGCTTTAGCTTTTCCAGATTTTCCACCTTCGTTCGTTTGAGGGTTAACACCGATATCAATAGACATCAGTAGAAGCATCACATAAGCCATAGGCATACAAATACATGTTGTCTCAGACCTAAAATCTGTTGCAGAATATTTTGTCATCATAATTTGGCAAATCCAACATCATCACCGTGTCCGGAGTATGCCAAAATCCCAACTTCGACTCTTACCTTGCCTGAATCGGGTTCCGAATGCCCGAGATATGACAAAAAGAGTGATTTTTGAGTCATTTTTACAAACAGATGCAAATAAAACGTGAGCATGCTGCTGTGCTTGAGGGGCCAAATTAGGGTGGGTAGGGGATAATCAAGAGCCCAATGAAGGCCTACAATAGGCCTGCACAAGCCTAGAATAAGTCCAAGCAAGAGGTGAAGAGAACAAGCTTCAATGATTGAAGCTATGGTTGCCTCTTCATGAAACTCTATTGTTCATGTCAAAGAAATGGCTGAGAACTAAGTGAGAAGCAAGCTTTCATACCTCGTGTAGATACCGGGGAAGGCCAGGAAGTGCTCGCAAAGGACCTACTCCGATACCAGTTGAAAGGTGAGAAGGATCGAAGCTTGCATGCGAGAGCTATGGCAGGAGAGCAAGCACAAGAAAAAGAGACAATAAATGGAAACTCCAACAACCACGATGTGTGGCCGGTTTCTTTATTCAAATTGTCACTAAAAGAATAAAGAATAAGTGACTGTGACGGGCGCCCACAGTATGCAATGGTGGGTACTGTCAGTGTAGTAATACACAGGCGGCTAGACGGAGGCGCCTTTACCCCCAACAGCAAGTATATTACCTTGATTAGATCCTTGACACTGCATGTTTTCCCATGTTGAATTTGAAGGAGCATTATTGCTCCCTTGAATTGTAGTACGAACAACCCCTCCTTATCTGCCTTCAAAATCTGTTAGGCTTTCAGTCATGGTCATAGTCTTTGCTACATTTGTTGGCTCTTGTTTCTCTATTTCCCTAACATTGCAAACCATATAAAAAGCCATGTAGTTTGGTATTTATGTCCATGTCGTGGAGCTGTAGCATCAGAGATCTATACTTTTGAACATATTTCCTCATTCTACTAGTATGTTGCTTTAGATATCTCCATTCATTTTTTACTTTGAGTGGCTCATTCTTTGGCACAAAATAATGTCATCACTTTTTTGTAACACTTCCCATGAGAGTTTTTCGCCATGTTCTTCTTCTTCATACATGAGCCACTTTGAAGCGTCACCCTCTAACAATTGGGCCACTACCAGTCCTCTCCATTTGCTTGAGACTCTGAGTAATTTCATGTAGCCGTCCAGATCATGGATCCATCTGTTCAAGCTCACAGAGGCTCTTTCTTCTTTATACTTCTCTGGTGCTTGCGGTTTAAATTTTTCCATTTCATCTAATGAAGACTCATCCCATTCTTTCTTTTCTTTCTTTCTGCATCTTCTGTGATGCTCCCCATCATTGTTTGTCTCCGCTTGAGCCTTTCCCATAGCTCTGGGTAGTGTGGGAGCTCTCGCTCAACCGCCAAGACCCACGAACTGCTTATTGCTTCAAGCGTTCCAAGCGAGCTCTAATGGCTATCTCTCACCTAGTCGACGCGTCATTGATCCTCTCAGGGTGTAGTGAGCTTATCTTGATGCCAAAATGAGCTTCCTCCTCTCTCGCACACGTCGGTAGCTCCACAATCCTAGATGCTAGCTCAAGCATCCTCAAGCCTCCTCCATCTCCAAGCTCCATCCACCATAGCCGCGCGCACGAGAAAAGAGAAGAGAGAAGAAGAGAGAAGAGGAGATGGTGAAGAGCTTCACCCTCTTGATTCCTTACTCCCACACACTCACTCACTCCCTCATACTCTCAAGAGCATACACACAAGCAAGGTGAAGAGAAGACGAGAAGAAGAGAGGACTCTTGTGAGCCACACACCAAAGAATGAGCTTCTCATTCACTTTTCAACTTTATCTACAAAACCCTAAATCCCATGGGCACCCATCCCTTTTTACATGACCGGCCATTGTGGCAAGGTCCCTTTTTGTAATTCCCTTTTCTTGCTTCATGCCCTAAGCCTATACTCGTCTATTATTTTACGAATGGCACAGGAGGGAGCCTGGCGCTCTTTTACAAGAGTGTTTAGAGTTTTTTGAGGTGCCTTTCATTTAAAATTGCGCTTTTTGCCTCAGCTTAACTTTAGGGGCTGCCTCTACGCCTTTGCTCTTTTTCCATCCTTTTTTCACTTTTTTCTTCATTTTTCTGCCATCTCGAATTGAGGTTAACATTACCCCCCTCCGACACGGGTGCCAGTCCCATGGCACTTCTAGCTATTTGTTGGGAAAAGGTAGGCGGTTGGCAAGGTGTTGGTCAGGTGATGGTAGGACCACATGTGGACTCAAATGCTTTGGAAGCTTTGGCAACGATGGTTGACGGAGAAGCCAATCAGATGTCAAGTGGATGATGGGGCCTCCGAAGTTGGTGGTTTGCCGCATTTTGTAGTACTTGAAAGGAGAAGGTGCACTGCTCTACCTAAGGGGAGTGTCTACTTTACTATGTGGTACATTGTGCTCGTGCTGGTGGAATGGGGAGCTACGTCTAACCACAAGCAGGCATGGGTGATGTCCCACACTTGAGGACCCCGTTTGTGTGGTAGGGAGGTGCAGTGTGTATAGCGTAAAGTGACAGGTCTAACCATAGGCGAGTGTTACCTCCCTAGGTATGTCCTGCCCTTGATGTGACCTAAGCGTAAAGTGGGGGGTCGAAAAGGGGCTAGGGGGTTAGACGTGGAGCCGGCCAACTGATACCACCAGACATGCCTAACTTGGGGACCCCTAGGTGCAGTGATCGTGTCCGATTGTGTCATGTGTAGTCCTGGTTGTGTCTTCACATGAGTCTGTCTTTCCATGTCTTTTTCTTTTTGTGATGTATTTTCTTGCCTTCCTTTCTTTATTTTATTTTTCTTTTCTTTTATTTTTTCTTTTTCTCTCTTTCTCTTTTAAAAAAAAAAATATAGCCAGGATGACAGCCAATTTCTAACTTTCATCGTCAGAGTGAGGTGGAGAAGGGGGGCGGATAGATTTGCTCAAAAACTGCCAGCTCTGCATGTATCTCTTAAGATTCATGCGAACATGGAGTGAAGTGGTGGAGAGGAAGGGGTGGTTACATCGGGTGAACTGGCTATCGTTCATATCTTCAAGAAGACCTAGGCAAAAAAAAGGTAGAAGGCTAGCTCTCATCATCAAGCACGTCATGGCATAGCTATCGATGGTGTTAGGATCAAAGAGGGGTGGGAGGCCATGTTCTTATGGGGTAGGTCCTGCTTAAGTAAGAGTTTAAGAATAATAAGGTAGTTACATGTGGTTATGAAGGTTGGATTGGGGCAAGAGGAAAAGTCGACGAGGAAGCGGGTCATGGAATCGTCTAGGCTTTCAAAGGTGAAGGTGAGACCTTGTTCAAAAGAGGCACATTTAGGATTATAGATAATGGGAAAGTCATAGCGGCCATGGAGGGTAGCATTAAAATCCACTCGTACCCTACGAAGCTACGCCATAAATGTGGGGTTGTTCGTCTCATAGGATAAGGTGTTGCAAAAGGCCATCCAGGAAAGCATGCTAATGTCGCACATCCGTCTCCTCCACATGGCCTGGCAGTTATAGCCTTGTACAGAATGCGGCACTTCAAAGACCTTATTCTGCCAAAAGTCTGCCTCTTCGGTCCCCCAAAGAGTGGGATTCTTTTCTCTCTCTTCCATTGCTGGCCTAGTCGGCTTCCAATCACAATCACTTCCTCCACTACTTTAAGTGGCATGACTCTCCTCAGGCTGTTGGGCAAAAGGAAGCTAAAGGAGAAGGGTTTTTTGTTCCTTTTATATCGCTCCCAAACTATTAATTCAGCATGAAAACCTGCTTGGAGGTCATTTGGGCATGGTGGTAGGGGTGCGGATGGTTGCACGACCGGCTTGGCTCTCATTTGTTTCCTGGTTTCTTCCACCAGTTTCTTTCTCCTTGCCCTGAGGGCGGCTTGTCTTTCCGCAGATGTATCAATTGATGGCTACTCTTGGGAATGTGGTGAGGAGGGTTGTCGGATCACCTCTTTTTTTAATCTGCCCATATCAAATTGGAGTTCAGCTTCATCCCTCTATCGTTCTACTTATTGTGGTTCCTCTTCAAAGCCTAGTGCATTGACCTCTTGGGGGGTTAGGCTGGCCATCAATAAGTACTTTCGTTGATCATCAAGGCTCAGCCCCACGACATCGAATTGGGGTGGCATGTGTAGTCCTACTTGCAGGGCCCTATGGGCTATGCTTAGTTTCTTATTTGCCACCCCGAGGGACTCCCCCTCCTCTGAGTGGGTGGTATCCATTAATGTATTCAAGAAGGCTTTCTATTGAGTGTTGAAAGCTACTTGGGCGGCCTCTAGTCTACTCTCTGCAAGGATTTTCTCTTTTTCCACGAGAGCCAGGTGACGTGCCAAGGTCTTCATCCTCCATTCATTCTGTCCCACCCATTCTTCAGCTCTCTTCTTCATTTCCTCCATTCCTTCCCCCTACCTTTGCACTAGAGCTATGAGTCTTTGCTCCTGGTCTTTCAATTATTTGCTCATTCTCTCCTACTCTTTTCTTTCTAAGTTCAGCTTCTCAATCATGGTATCCATCTCCTTATGATATTGTTCTTTCTCTTGCTTCCTCTCCTCTTCTTTGGCGGCAAACTCCTCCATGCCTTGTTTGATCTTATCAGCCTTTGCGGTTAGCTCTTCATGTTGCATGATCAAGAGTTTATACTTCCTCTACATTTTTACCAACTCCTGATTCTCATCTTCCAGTCGTTGCCTCCAGCTTTCCTCCCTGTCGTCCTTAGCCTTCAGCTCCTATTTGAGATCAAAGATCTCCTTTTGTTGCATGGCTATCTGTCAGGTCTTTTCAAGCTGAAAAGCAGCTACCGACTCTTTTTTCGCAACTAACTCGGCCACAGCTATCTTCCTCTCCTCTTTAGCTTTCTCTAGCTGAGAGAGCAATTCTGCAACATATTCATCATAGTTAGCTAGTGGTGTCATTGTTGTGTGGATCGGAGTGGTTGAGCCCTCCACTTTCTGGCATTTTGGATCTTGTTTAGATTCGGCGTTTGTGGCTGGCCTCTTCTGCCTTGTGGTTGTAGTTTCCATGCCCTTTTCTTGGGCGAATTCCCTATTGATGAAATATTGCATTTAGGCCACAAAGTTTGAGACATCGACACTAGTAGGGATGCTTGGGGTGAGGGCGGTTGTTTCGGTGGTGGGCACCAGGAGGGTCGGGATAGGATGGATGGGGGCTTTACCCTTGTGTTCAGTGACAGCTGGCGGTATGATCTCTGGCACCTGAGTGCTTGAGCCTAGCCCCTCCTCCCTGGGCGGGCTCAGAGCTCCTAGGTCATGTACCCTGCTTTGTTGCTCTATAGAACAACGTGTGGCTTCGGCCATGTCTTCCTCCTTCCTTCTTAGCTCCTCCTCTTCCTTAGCAGCCCTTTTCTCCCTCTCTTCTTCTGCTTTCCTTGATTCCTCCTCCAATTTATTTGCTTTCTATTTCTTCTTCTTCTCCCTCTCTTCCTCCTCTTTGAGGGATTCCCTTTTTGTGGCCTTCGTCCCACTTCTTCTTTTGTGCCATCCTCTTCTTAGGTTTCTTTACTTGCTTTTTGCTTGACTGTTCCTTCTATTCTCCCCTTTCTTCGTTACTTTCGGTCTTGTCGCTAGACAACTCTTGGTTCTGGCGAGGGGGCGATCCGTCGGGTGTTTCTCCTTCTCCTTCTTCTGCATCCTGTGCCTGTTTTACTGCCCGCAGTCAAAACACTTCCGCAGCCGACGAAAGGGGCTTTTGATGAGGCTTTCTTCCTCTCAGTGCTTTTGGAGACTGGGGACTCCCTGCCTGCTAGCTTGCTTCCCAAGGCTAGTGCTTTTACTGCCTAGTCTATGGTCTTGCGCACATAGCCATTCCAGTCAACCTCATCCAGGGCGCGAGCTACCATGTTCTCCAGCACAGGCACGCTGATTCGGTGCATGAGAAAATTGTAGCACTGGCTAGAGAACAGTGAGTGCACCAGTTTTGCTTGCATGCGGGCTTCGGCATTAGGGATATCCTGGATGCTGATGCCATCGTTGGTCAGCACCTCTTCCCTCTTCATCTTAAGCATGGCATAGACATCTCTTTTCTGCTTCTTCTCCACCTTAGGCTCTAACCCCAATGCCTTCTCCACCAAGACTGGGTTCAAGGGTACCCATACCTGTTTGGCCTTCTCCCCCCTTCCCACTATTACAGTTCCACATTCTTGATCTGGGCTGTAATTTCTAAGGAATTCCACACATTTTGTGTGGTGAGGCTCTTGTGCGAACTTCTCAAAGTACTTCGCAAGGTTGCACCACTCTATGACCCTCTTGGTTGGTTCCTCCTTGGCCACTACTTTCTCGATGTTATGGATGGTTTGAAATTTCAGTTGGTTGTAGGCACGGCTTTCCAAGGAGATGCCGTATACTAGGTCCTCTCCTCTTCCGTGAAGGGGAGTTGGTGGGCATGGTCTTATTGCGACATCTTTCGTTCTTGTCATGAACCATGATTTCCATTAGTGCTTTTTAAAAATAATAATTTGCAGAAAAGAAGGACTTTATGTTTGTTGAATGAAAGCATTAAGATCCAACATAGATTCTTCCCTTCGGACTTTTTGCCTTTTATTTCAAAGCTTTTGTGACATTCCTCCTACATCACTAGTTTCTTATGTGTTTATGTGTTTGCTTCATCTTGATCGGTTTTAATTTGATTCACCTTACCCCCTCCCCTTCCAGATTAAGAAGAATCCTTCCTAAGATTGAAGGTTAGGAGGTCAAGGGCATTCAACATTCAGAGATAAGGGTTACTTGCGCATGAGCCAAGTATGGAATTCTGGGTTATACTCCAATTGAGCCTCGCGGTCCAAATCAAAGGGTCGAATACTTATGTGTGTGATGTAAGTGAGGACATCCGTTAGGAAATTGCCGGAATCAACATGGCTACCAATGTGCAGCTCTTCTTCAGTAATGAGACAATCAAGATATAGGTATCCTTTGACGTGCTCTTCGATGGGTCGGCCACAAAGAGTGGTTAACACTTTATATGAGGTGGGTGCGACATAGGTTGGGTTATACTCCAATGCCTTGATTGCACGGCACTCCTCAGCATTGGTCATGATTTGACATCCTTCGAGTTCCCAGTGCAATTGTAGAGTGTACCAGTTTCGTAAAAATGGGGAGTCGGTGTCAGCTAACGCTTTCAACTCCTCGACTTCTTTGTCAGTGATGGAAGAAGTCACGTCCTTATCGTAGGACGTAATGAGGCACTATTTGATGGTTTGTTCTCTTGATATCCCAGTGCGTAGAAACTCCGCAGCTGAGTGGGGGGGTTTTGACAAATGCAAATTCGAATGTGTCCCAAAAACAAGGCATCATGCGAACTTCAATTGGGAACAGCTCTTGCAACAGGCCTAAGTCCAAGTGGTCATAACTTAGAGCTAGCGACATGAACGTGACATCTAAGCGTCTAAGACAAGCAATAACGTCATCCCCTGTGTCTTCGGCTAGGTCTCGGCCAGAGTTAAGAATGATTTCTACTCGTAGGAGGGTTTGAGGCTTGCAGGTGGCTAGGGTTTGATGAGGCTAGAAGGCTTGGCGGCAGATGGTGGTAGTTGCCCATGAAGTGCTGATTGAGTCTCGTGGATGAGCATCGAAGTAGTAGCTGCTACGGATGGGCTGCTATACTCGGATTGGGTTTGGCAAGTCTTATCGGCACTAGCAGGGGTTAAAGTGTGTAAAGGCATTTGTGGTTTGGGCCAGTAGGCTTGCTCAACTTGTTTGGGCTTATGCGTGGGTAGGCTTGTAGGAGGCGAGTCCTAGAAGCATTGTAGCTTCTGGTTCTGAGATTCTATGGGGCTCGGGGTAATTAAGCTTGAGGGTAGCTTTTGAGTAGTGCCTTGGTCCATTCGAACCTTAGGGATCCATATCCATGCATTCCCCTTATAGAAGCCTTACGCATGCAAGAGGGCTTTAGGAACCCATCTTGGCTTCATCATACTTCGATTTCTGTAACTGCATCTTGGCCTCCTAGGTTTAGAGTTTCTTATGTTACGAGGACATGAGAGTCTACTCTTAGGAGGCGATTGTGGTTGCTTAGGCCTCCATTGAAACTTAGGCTGTTGGGCCTTAGCTTTTGCTGCTATGATCGGCGGCTCATGAGATTCGTTGGATGGTGGTCGAGCACTACGCTCCCCGTAGACTTGGCTACGAGTATTTCTACCGGTGGCCTTATGGACTTTGATGAGGTTACGTGGCCCTTGCTGAAGGCTGTAATAATGCAGATGTTGCCTATGGCGAGGTGGATGCGCTATGACTCATAATTGACATTGCAGTGAGTTTGCTTCTTGAAGGTTCGCCCCAGCAGTGACTTTGTGCCTGTGTCTGTAGTGTTTGGCAACATGTAAAACAACATTGATACAATCTTAGACTCGATAGCAACAGCAGCCTTGCACTTGCCGAGAAGTGCGTATGAGCGCCCCCATATGGGCTTAATTTGGCATTAGTGGACTGTAGTGGTGGTTCACCAAGTTGGGTCCAATGATCGTGAGTTAAGACATTGAATTTTGCTCCCTCGTCGATCAAGGCATTGAAAGCACATGTTTGCTCGGTAGTGACCGTGATGTGGAGGTATGCGGGTTCTACAGCTTCCTCATCCTCATCATCAATTTACGTGATTGTGGCGACTTGTACTTTGACAAGGGGTTCTAACATTGGTGGCTCATGCAGCGGATGCATGGGAGGGTAGTACTTCTTAATGCAACTACCATTGAAGAAGCCTATACTCTCACTGTCTAGAGTCTCGAGCTCAATGTTGCCAGTTTGGCTGATTGCACGAACGTTGAAAGGCCCAAGACCTATAAACTTCATTTTCTGCTTGTGTCCTTTAACTGAGTACAGGAGCATTAAGTCGCCCTGGTCAAAGTCACGCTGCTTAACATGCTTATCAAACTAGCTCTTGCATCGTGCCTTCTCGCATATGAGCGCATGAGTGGCTAGAAGGCAAGTTTCCGAGAGGTGTTCAAGTTCAACCAAGCATTCCATCCATGCCTCCTTCCCTTCCCATTGTTCTTGAAGTGCTATTCTCAAGCTAGGAATGAAGAACTCTACTGGTAGAATTGCCTCAGTCCCATAGGTCAACCTAAAGGGAGTCTGGCTGACAACCATTTTATAATCTATACGGTAAGCCCACAAGCGTTCCATCAACTTGTTATCCCAGTCGATGCATGAAGCAGAGATCACCTTGGTCAGGACATTTACAAGGATCTTATTTGTGGATTCTGCCTGCCCGTTTGCCTGAGGGTAGTATGGAGAGGATTTCTAATGGATAATTAGAAAGGTGGATAGAAGATGCGCTATCACTTCATTGATGAAGTGTGTGCCCTGGTCACTAACTAGTTCGATGGGGTAGCTGAATCGTGAGATCACATGCTCCCATAAGAACTTAGCAGTTGTTTTAGCGTCATTCTTTCGTGTCCCTCTCGCTTCTGCCCATTTCATTAGGTAGTCTGTGGCCATAATGATATATTTGGCCTGTGAATACTGTGCCGCAGGACTAATGGGTCCTATGAAGTTGATCCCCCATTTTTCGAAGGGTTGTCGTGTAATGATTGGGGTCAAATCCATTTGATCCTTGTGAATCGGGACCTTTGTCCGCTGACACTCGTCACAATGCTTGGCGAATCATGTTGCATCGCGAAAAAGTGTGGGTCACCACTGTTGAGACTATAGCACCTTGCAGGCTGTCGTGTCTCCACTAAAGTGCCCTCCAGCAATTCTGCTGTGTGCCTCCCCGAGCACATCATGCATCTCATGCTCGCATGCACATCTATGCAACAACCCGTCTTGCCCTAGACTATATAATTGGCCTGCTATCAACTGATAGGGTTGGATTTTGAGGATAAGTTGCCTAAGTCAGGCTTTTTCTATCAGTCGCTCAAGCAGTCCGTGCTCCAATACTTGGACGATGGCATCTACCCAATATGGCGTTAGATCAGCCTTGAATAAATCTCTCTCGCTGGAAAGGTCAAATAGATGGGCATCTTGCAATTCATCGGCAATGCCTTGTCCAGCGGCCTCTCCCGTGGGGATGCATCACATGTGATCAGCCATGTAGCACTATTTTCCCTTCCATACAACAATGGAGAAGTCGAATTCTAAAGCAGAAGGAGTCATCAAGCTATGCATCCTATAGCGTAGGGTTTCTTTACTAGATATAGCAAGGCTTGATGGTCCATGAAGAAAGTAAAAGGCATAGCCAACAGATAATGCCGAAACTTCTTTACAGCAAATACAATGGCTAAACCCTCTCTCTCAGTCACATCGAGTAATTCATTTCGGTCTCAGTGAGTTGTCTACTAGTAAAGCTCACTGGATAGTCGAGGTTTGTGTTCGCCAAGTTGGCACAACACTGCCCCCACGGCGAATTTTGAAGCATCAATATGCACGTGGAAGGTAATGGTCCAATCTGGGGCTCGTAGAATCAATGCAGTAGTCAGAGCCTTTTTCAATTCCTCATATGCTCGTTGTCATGCTTCAGTCCACTCAAAGACTATCAATAGCTTGTACAAAGTTCTGGCAATCAATGCATAGTTCAGCACAAACCGTCGATAGCAGCCCATATGGCCTAAGAAGCATTGGAATCCCTTATAGTTGATTGGGGACGGAAGATCAACAATAACCCTGGCTTTTGAGAAGTCAATGGCAATGCCATTCTTCAACACCACATGCCCTAGGATGCATCCATGTTTCATCTAGAACTGGCATTTTAAGGAGTTCAGGGAGAGACGATATAGGCGACACCGCTCAAAGACTACTCAGAGTTTGTCTAAGTGTTCTCTCCAGGTCGAGTGAACACACAAGTCATCCATGAAGACTTCCAATTCCTTGCAAAGCATGTCTTTAAGTATGGTGCACATGAGACATTGAAAGGTGGCTAGAGCATTAGTCAACCCGAAGGGCATGACTATGTAAGCAAAGACGCCCCACTCAATGGCAAAGCAGGATGAACTTGCACGTGATTATATCCAAAGAAGCCATCCAGAAAGTTGTAGGCCTCTTTGCCTACCACTCTTTCGAGCATGTGCTTGGTGTATGGCAATGGGTAGTTGTCTCTCTTGGTGGCAGCGTTCACCTTCTTGTAATTGACACACACTCTAATCTTTCCATTTTTCTTCATCACTATGACTATGGGCGACACCCAGTCTGTGTGCACAATTTCATAAATGAATCCTGGTCTCATCAACTTATCAATCTCTTCTTTGATTGCATGAGCGTGTTTTGGATTCATTGGGTACAGTCGCTACTTGACCGGCGTTGCGTTTGGCGTCATGGGTATATTATGAGTCACTATGCTCGGATCTACCCCCTTAAGCTCTTCTAAGGACCAAGCAAACACGTTTAGATACTCTTGCAAGAGAGCAACAAGACTCGTCTCCTCTTCCTCAGTCAAGTCATCGGCAATAAAGATTGGTCGGGGTGTCTCCCCTTCCTATGGTAGGTTCACCTCCTTGACCTTGGTTGGGATGGGTTCACTCGTTTGTCCCTTGGCGTTTGGCACCCAACAGGATTACTACCCTGTCACCCTTCTTGAATTTCGTAAATCTCTTCAGGAGATCCTTGGCTTTCTTTGCTCTTTCGTTTGCATGTCCCTAGGCTGTTTTGCCCTTTCTTCCTTCAACCGTCTATGCCTCAGGTGGACGGGTAGGTCCCCCTTGGTTCGTCTGGTCTTGGATGGTCTAGGTATTTCTGGGTCGCTATCTGAGCTTACTTTCGACTCAGAATTGAAATTGCCATTTTCGCTAGAAGAGGTGGTTTCTCTTGGCGATCGCTGCTCAAAGGGTGACTCTGTTCTAAGCACTGGTGTCATATCTAGTTGGGTTAGACCTGCTTGTTCGAAATCTATGGATTCTATATGTTCCAACCAAGCGCGGTCACAATCCTATGTGTTCCAACCAATCTATGGATTCTACGTGTTCCAACCAAGCACGGTCACAATCCATGCGCATGACCCCTTGCCCTATCTTAAAGACACTCTTTTTCTGTGGCTTGGAGTCCGCTTGTATCTGTTCTATTTCTCATCCCTCAGTGTCGTATTCCATTGTGTCTATCTCATCCTTACTTTCGTCACTGAAAGAACGATAGTCTTCGTACTCATAATTGGAGTCATCTTCGTCCAATTACTCATCGTCTCCTAGGTTTTGGTATATCTCTTGTCTCTGATCGGGGACTAGGGCCCAATTGTACATGAGGTTTAAGTCATGCACCCTGGTCCATTGCCACCTTGGTTCGTCTAACAGATCTTTGAGTGGCTTGAAGTTTGCTGCTAGATTGCCAGTCAAATACTCTAGAAACTCTTGGAGTTCCCTCTTGTTATTTGGCACTTGGAATGTGACAAGTTTAGGTCGCCCACGAAGGGTTCCTGCCATCATGTAGACTAGTACGAAGGGTGTGTCTTTTGACTTGCCAACTGTCTTGATGGCTTGTTCATATGCCTCATGACCCGAGAATGGCAAATCGATCATAGCAAGGACATACATCTAGTCTTGCTCATCCTCCGGGCATGGGATATACTTGGTCAAGGGCCCACAGGACTTCTTGACTTGAGCGTTACCTTTAAGCATCGCAGAGATGGCATCCAAGTCGACTGGAGAGGTCTTCCAAGTGTCCATCTCTACCCTCACAACTTCTATTCTATTACCAAGGAAGATTAAGCCATTACCCCAATCTTTGATGACTCTGGCATTGCGCATCTAGGGTCGGCCTAATAGGATATCGTAGTCCACTCCCTTCATGACTATAAAGTCAACCAAGAACTGGACGCTTGCGATTTTCACCGGCCAGTTTTTGAGTAACCCGAATGGTTTCACTCTCATACCATTTGTAGTGTGACATTGAACCTGGCAGTCTCGACATGTGGGTTTCCCCAAGTCTAAAGCACTGCATGGCTCAGTACACTAACCCCCGCTCCTGTGTCTACAATCCCCTTTCTCGTTGTGTCGCCTAGGGCTAAGACAGGTAAGATCGCATCCATCTCGGTGCCTTCCCAGAAAGCATTACCATGCAAGGACTTAGGCACAATGTGAAGCGTCAGACTTGATATTTGTGTCTCTGCATCATGATCGTGCAGGTCTATAGCGGCTTGCTCTCGTGATCCTTCAATCCACTGCTTCAGGTCTTGCCATCGAGTGGAATCCTGCCTAAGCAAGTCTCCTAGGCTCAATGTCACAGGGGTGGTCACTAGCATGGTAAGGAGGTCATTGATTGCTCGTCTTTCTCCTATTCTGGATTGTCTTGGCCAATGGCCAAGACTGATTTGCTGGCTTGTAGCATCAAGGCTTTGCCTAAGCGGTACCGCTTGTGGCGCAGTCGCATCTCTCGATTTTGGTCGAGGGGGTGAGACTGGCATGCTCATGTTGGAGAGATCTTTGATCTCATCCTCTAGGATGGGCTTAGCATCTTTTAGGAGCTCTTGGGCCTCTTTTACCAATTCCTTCACTTTCTCAATAGCCTCTAGTTGGCACTTTGGATGTGAGTATTCCCCTACCTTAGCACTTCCATTTTCGTCCGTCTTAGGAGCTGAGGTTTCTACCTCTGCGTCATTAACCTTCTTTCCAGCAGGTAGAGTTGTGGAACTGTCAATTTTCAGCATGATCTTAGATTCGAATTTCTTTTTTCTCTATCTACATCTCTTCTTCCCGATCGAGGCTACATCGAGGTTGCTAGGACTGGGCAACGATATGTCGGCCTGCTTCATCTGTGCTCGGGTTATGACACGCAATGGGATAGGTGTGGCCTCCCCATCCAGGTTCTTGACAACAGTCCCAATGGGACAGATGGCACGTTGATTGAACTTGAGGATAGTTTTCACATGGGATAGTCAATGAAGAGATGAGTGATTCCGCACTGAAAGCACCTTAGGTCTACCTTGTCTCTATTTGGTTGCTCCCTTTCAGGACAACGTGATAAGACATGCCCTGGATGACCACAAGTCCAACATATGATTGGATCCTGCATCTACCCTACTAGGCCTCTACCTCGGCCTCTTCCTAACGCCATCACTGGTACTGGTCGATAGTCCATAAGGATTGTGTTGCCCTCATCGTCGTGCGAGACGTACGGGTATACATAAGTCTCTTCCTCATTTGGCTCCTCCATGTAGTGGACTAGAGCGTCGCTCGGTGGATGGGTCACGTAGGGACCAATCGATCTAGGTATGCCTGTAGGGTTTATGTCCATTCTAGGGAGAGTCGGTTTGACGTCGTTAGGTGCAGGTAGGGCCAATGGGGCTCCCCTTCCGAAGAATTGTTGGGCTCTGCTCACTAGATATGGTTGGTCATATGGTTGTGAGTACAGAAGCCTTCTCGGTAATCTGCAATGTGCAACATCGTGACCAAATCTACCGCAATTAGCGCAAGGTTGTGACCTAGGGTCTTAACACTCAATTGGCAAGTGGTTTCCACCACAGTATACGCATTGGACATGTGGGCATGTTGGTCATTTCAACATATCCTGCAGTTTGGCTATCTCCATTTTTACCTCAGTCAAGTCTTGGTTTGTCTCAATGGCTTTCCCCTTATCTTGGGCCGTTGGACCTGATCGTTCACTAGAGGCTGACGCTCTCTTTGAACTCCACAAGTTGGTCTCTTCTGAATTTGAGCTCCTGGAGCTCCACTCTTTTAGCTAATCGTCTACTCGAATGGCCTCTTCAAACACCCTAGCTAGCGAGTCTTGCTGCAAGCTCGAGTTGCCTACTAAGGCCTTATACAACTCCTCGCTCCATATTCCACTAATAAACACAGTGGACACCGCTCTTTTGATAGGTCGTTCACCTGTGGGGATTCTCTTGAAAAGGCTCCTCACGTGGGTGACATAGTCACAGATGTCCTCTTTCTCTTTCTGCTTGACATTCATCAGTCTTACTAGCAGATTGTTAGAGTATCTGGGCTCGGAGAATCTCTTGATGAAGAGGTTTTTGAGGACGTTAAAGTTCACTTGTTCTCCAGCATCTAGACTCATGTACCAAGTTCTACCCCTGTCACCTAAGTAAAGCCCAAATGCTTGAGAGCATTGAGTCAAGTTGGTGAGGCCGTTGGCCTAGTAGACTTTCTCAAATTGCTTTACAAAGTTGTATGGATCGTTGTGGGGTTGGTACTTATCGAGTTGTTTTGCAACAATTGGGATTTTAGACTGGCCCTTAGAGCCCTTGTTTGCTCCTAATCCTACTAGTAATGTTGTCGCTAGTGCTGCAGCACTCTGCTCCGCTGCTGTGTTGTCGAGCAGTCGCTTCATGAGAAGCTCATCAATGTCAAGTCTTCTACCAGGTCTCTCTCATGATCGGTCCGATTCCCACCTGCGAGGTTCAGCACCCGTTGTACCACACCCAATTCTGCATTCTTCCTTAAGCTCCTAGCACGCTGGTCTTGATTGTATTTCACTATGCCTTGTAGCACCTTGTGGGCTAGCTTCTATTCCTCTTCCAAGTCTGTTATGATGGCCTCTGCCGTTCTATCGCGGTGCTCATACAAAGCGTGTGCATCGTAGCTGCTCACTAGTTGTTGAATTGCCTCTAGAAAAACTCCTAAGTCGAGTTCCTTGTTTGGCTGATCTTTTCTCTGTCATGATCACGTTCTCGTGCTCCACCAAGCTGTCGATCAGGTTGAGCAAGTTTGTCAGATCCACTTTTCTAGCGCCGCTTGCTTGGTCCTACCCTGTGCTTTGGCATGTGTTTTGGTCACCTATCTATGTCTTGGGATCTTCTCCTATTGGTGGGTTCCTTGAGGTGTTTGTCTGAGTGAGTTCCTTGACTTATTACATCCAATCATCAATTTATCTCTACTCAGTATGTGTGTGTGTTCTTTCCCATGCACTTGTGCTCAATCGGTCTTTTAGCTGTCCTTAAGTGTACTTCAAGTGTGGAAATTCAAGGTGAGTGCGAAAAACAAATATCTAAGCGGCTCATGTACTCTCGCTTTGTTTTAGGCCTGATAGGCTTGTTGACCCACTTCTGGCCGTCTTATCAGGTTTTAGGGTTTCTCCCTACGTTGTCTTACCCGTTTTAGGTTTATTCATGGTCTTTGGTTGAGCTGGCTGTCGCTAGGACTCTGGGTCTTGCAATGGCCTACTCGAGCTACATCCTACGAATTTGCCTATTCCCTGAGCCAGAATTGAGTTCCGCACGTCGGGAGAACTCACGAAGGTTTATGCAACTAGGTCTGGTCTAATTTCCTAAAAATTTGGAAAAATCCTGACTCGGCCCAACTCATCCACAGGGGCCGAGTGATGGATTCAGACGGGCCGAGTCTGTCACTCGAATGAGTCGAGAGCTGAATTGAAATTGTGGGCCGAGTGTGTTGCTCGGATGGACCGAGGCGATTCACTCAGACAAGCTGAGGCAATTCACTCAGACGGGCCGAGGGGGTCTATTCAGAGATTCACTTGGACGAGTCGAGGGGGTCTATTCAGACGGTCGAGGCACACGGGCTGAGCGTTGAGTTTTGAGTGGGCCGAGTGATATGCTCGGACAGGCTGAATTGACTAGTGGACTGAATCGGCCGAGAGTAAGTGGGTCAAGGATTGATTCTGGGACTTGGCCCAAGAACCAGCCACTCGGACGAGTCAAATGGCGTGCGACGACAGCAGCGAAGGCACTGATTTGATCAAATCTTACGACTCATGCAATCATATCACACGAGAACTTCCAGATCAGTACCAAGGCATAAGGGAAAGGGCTTGATATATTTGGAACGCACGGTAGACTCCGTGGCGACAAGATCGAATTGAATCTCCAAGAGCTCTCTCTCTCTCTCTCTCTCTCTCTCTCTCTCAATGCCAGGGTATGAAATGAGCTCTTCCTTGACCTCTTAGCTCTTAAACCCCTTCCTGGGGTAAGGTTTTGATGTCCCCAATCACTCACTTGCCGACATTAAACATCCCAAGCACTCTTTTTTCCATTTTTGCATGATTTGTGCCCTGTTTTGTCATGTTTTACATCAACAAACCCTACGGTTTTTTGATTTGATTTCCTAATCCTAGCCTCTATGCTAAATGCAACAAAGATCGAAGGCAAAAAACTGAAATGATTTCTCCATCTTTTTCAATCATCAAACCAACAAAATGATCCAAAATACTTACTTGTTTTGAAGATAAAAAAACCCAAACTTCCTACATATCTCAAGCTCCGTTTCAGGGATGAATCCCTTACTTTGATGCTCGATATGAGGCACGCAAGTGCTCAAGCTTGAATCCGTTGGTCCCAGCAAACGGAACCAAAATGTGGGAGCTTTCGCTCAACTGCCAAGTCCCACGGACCGCTTATTGCTTCAAGCATTCCAAGCGAGCTCTAATGGCCATCTCTCACCTAGCCGACGCGTCATTGATCCTCTCAAGATGTAGTGAGCTTACCTTGATGCCAAAATGAGTTTCCTCCTCTCTCGCACACACCGATAGCTTCACAATCCTAGATGCTAGCTCAAGCATCCTCAAGCCTCCTCCATCTCCAAGCTCCATCCACCATAGCCGTGCGCACGAGAAAAGAGAAAAGAGAAGAAGAGAGAAGAGGAGATGGTGAAGAGCTTCACCCTCTTGATTCTTGACTCCCACACACTCACTCACTCCCTCATACTCTCAAGAGCACACACGCAAGCAAGGTGAAGAGAAGACGAGAAGAAGAGAGGACTCTTGTGAGCCACACACCAAAGAATGAGCTTCTCATTCACTTTTCAACTTTATCTACAAAACCCTAAATCCCATGGGCATCCATCCCTTTTTACATGACCGGCCATTGTGGTAAGGTCCCTTTTTGTAATTCCCTCTTCTTGCTTCATGCCCTAAGCCTATACCTGTCTATTCTTTGACAAATGGCATAGGAGGGAGCATGACGCTCTTTTACAAGAGTGTTTAGAGTTTTTTGAACTACACTTTTGTTTTTTGAACTAGCTTTACCTTTTGATCACTCCCAAGCCCGTTGAAGGTCTAGCCTTCACATGAGGAGAGCTCTGATACCAAGTATGATGCACAAGGAGTGCGTAGAGTAATTTTCCCAAGCTTCCATTTGGCACTCACGTTTCACAAGAAATGACTGTTTTACAAGAAACGACTGTTTTTACAAGAAACGGTCGTTTTATAAGAAACGGTTGTTTTACAAGAAATGACATTTTTACACGAAGCGACACTTTGCAAGGAAATAGAGCAAAGAGAGTTTTGAGAATGAAAGAGAGAAGATGTATTAGAAAGTTGTTAGAAAGATTTTTACAAAGGAACATGTAAACTCGAAGATGGTGCTATCAACACACCACTGTTTGGTAAGGGAGCAAGAGGTACTCCCTTATACAGTATGACGCACTAGGAGTGCATAGAGTAATTTCCCCAAGCTTCCGTTTGGCACTCACGTTTCACAAGAAACAATCATTTTACAGGAAACGACCGTTTTACACGAAACGACACTTTGTAAGGAAATAGAGCAAAGAGAGTTTTGAGAATGAAAGAGAGAAGATGTATTAGAAAGTTGTTAGAAATATTTTTACAAAGGAATGGGCAAACTCGAAGATGGTGCTATCAACACGCTACCAATCTTGACTCAACACCATTTGGTAAGGGAGCAAGAAGCCTTATACCTACTAACAAAACCACCTACATTGTTTTTAATTTTATAGACCCACTTACAACTAGTAGCTTTCTTCCCCTTACCCAGTGACAGTAGATTCCAAATCTTGTTGGCCTCTAATAATGCAACCATCTCCTCATCCATTGCTACATCCCAATGAGCATGATCAATTGCCTCCTCAAAACAAGTGGGCTCAACATCCTCAATTACTTCACCATATAAGCATAATGGTGAATTGCATAACCCTCAAAACTAAATTTTTTGATGATCTTTCTTACCCTATTAGATTTGCATGCCAGTAAATTATTCGATGGAGTCTTTATATTACCATGTGCTTTTTGTAAATCTGATGTTCTGATTGAAGGAGTACCAAGATCATCATCCAAACTCTTTGACCCACTAGAGTCTCCATCAAGAACAAAATGACTTCTAGATATATCACTACTATTTGATACTTTCTTCCTCTCTTTCTCAATACTTGCAATAACTAGTACATGCACTTAAAGATGTGGGGTTACTCCTTAGTCTCCCAAAATAATGACTAACTATAAGTCCACTAGTAGATAATATCTCTAGTCCACTAAGGGATTGTGTTTTCTATTTTTTTATCTGCATGTAACTATCATGATCATCAATTTCATCCAATGCATCTACTACTAGATAATATCTCTAGTCCACTAAGGGATTGTGTTTCCTATTTTTCTATCCACATATAACTATCATGATCATCAATTTCATCCAATGCGTCTCCATTAAATGTATACCAACTACTCATCTCACAAAAAATAACATCCTACTCACTCTAAATTCACTTATGATAAGGTTATAATAGTGATATCCTTTTGCTTTATCTAATAAAGATACATTTTAAGCATTTGGATCAAAATTTTTATGCAACTCATGGAGTATATGGAGATATGTAATATAGCCAAACACTTTAAAGTGACATACATTGGGCTTCCTTCCTGTAAGTATTCTTCGGGGGTCATACCATGAACTACAATTGTGGGAGTACTGTTCATAATGTAGACAATAGTATAAATAGCCTTTGATAAAAGATACTTTGGTATATTTTTTTGAGCCATCAACATCCGTGCAACTTCTACAATATGCTTATTTTTTTGTCACTACAACTCCATTGTGTTATAGACTATACTTATATGTAAACTATCTCTTTATCCCATAAGATCTAAAAATTCACTAAACTCATTAGAGAGGTATTCTTCCCCTCCATCTAACCTCAAACACTTAAATTTTAAGCATGTCTCTATTTCAATAGTATCCATTACAATTTTAAAGACTTCCAATCATCTATATGCATGACATCAAGTATGTTCCTACTTACATATTCATCATGAGAACAAGGCTGTTTTGCCTACTACCCAAACTAATATGCTTTACAGACCTTGTGTAATTTTGCAATTCTAAATGTAGAAAAACATGTAACCAACCCTTTGAGTTACATAAATTTTAACATTTGTAGATTTTCATATCCAATACATTTGTGTTATATTTCAATATCTATAGATTTACATACCCAATACATTTGTGCTATATTTCAATGTCAGTAATAACTATACCTTTCCTTTGGCATATATAGTAGCATTTATATTAAGAATTTCAACATCATCCAAAGTAAACATCCAACCAACTTTGCTTCCTTTACAATCAACTTACACTTACTGTCAAAGTCTTTCACAAAGTAGCCCTTCACAATAAATTTGACCCACAACCTTTGTTGTACCATTTGACATGCAACCCTTGTTATACCATTTGACCAACACATACCAAACTCTTTGTGATGGATGGCATATATAATAAATCTAATAAAATCTTTGTCTGACCATCATGCAAGGATAAAAGAAAATTTCTAATGTGCCAAATCATGTGGCGTGAGTCATCACTTGTCTCTAAATAATATAGACTCTATATAAATCATGCATCTCTCCAAGCCATTCAGCATGGCTAGTCATATGATTAGGTGCACATAAATCAATAGACCATACATTACCACTTATCTCATTTTCTATAAAATCATTCATCATATGCTAGGTATAGACACTCATTTTTATCATTATTGCCTTGAAGATGATACATAATTTTATTGATGTAATTTACCACTATGAATGTCATCCCTCTTATCATAACAGTGGGTTGCAATATGATGTATTTCTCCACAATAAATAATCGACAATGCGCAAACCACCAAGGCCTCAACTTTTCCATGCACCTCTTTCTCTAGAACTCTCCCCATCTCTAAAGTTACTATGGTCTCCTAAAACCTACATATTACCAAATTATTGACTTAACCTATTTTGTTGGTTACCACTAGTATACCCAAACTAGCAAGACCTCAACTTTGCCATATACCTCTTTCTCTAGAGCTTCCCCTATCCTAAGTTACTATGGCCTCCTAGAACCTATATATTGCCAAATTGTTGCCTTAATATATTTTGTTGGTTAGCGGTAGCAAATCCCATACAATCGCCCCTTGAAGAGGATCTAACACATCCCCTTCCTAAACTTGAGTAGAATGCTTGGACATACTTGTCACTTTTTTCTAAAAATTCACCCTGCCTATTGATCTCTTCAATAATCGTGAGAGATACCAACTCATCAAAATCTAGGAATGGCTTATGTACATACATAGAAATGGTTTCCAAGCATTTTTATTGTTAAATCCACACAAAGTATATGAAACTAAATCATCATCATCTAGTATTGCATCAATAGCTCCTAAGGCATCTACAATGCTCCTCACCTTTGAAATATAATTATTTACAAACACCTTCTTTTCTTTCTTCAAACTATTTGGCTCTTGCTTGAGTTGAATCTTCTATGTCTTTATATTTATTGAAAACATATTTTCAAAGGTAGTCCAAGCCGCATGTAAATTCTTTGCATTGTTGATATACCCTAGTATAGTGTTATTAATAAATGCAAAAAACCAATGCATCACTTTATTATCTTTGTTATTCTATTCTTTCCATGATTTTGATTATTCTACAATTATATGTTCATTTAGCTCTGGTTCATTTTTTCACCTAAAACAAACTCGTACAAGCCTTTCCAATAAACAAGTTTATTACATGAACTTCCATGAATGATAGATATTCTAGTTTTTCAATAATAGGGTTTTCAATGGTCTCAACCATTATGGAAAAATTGAGAACCAAACGACAAGCAAGTCTCATGCAACCTTTCATAAGAAGCACATAGCAATAAACCAATTTGTCTTTTTCACAATGACTACTTAATACTGCATGCAATCTACAACTTATTTGTAGGTAAACCTTATGGTTTCTTCTTGGAAAATACATCAAAACTTAGAAATTTAAAATTTATGACTTATGCACTCGAGAAGGCCAATAAAGTTGTGTTAAATTTGCAAGGAGAATGAAATTTGCACGCACACACACACACACACACACACACACACACACACACACACACACACACACACACACACACACACACACACACACACACACACACACACACACACACACACACACACACACACACACACAGAGGACATTATACTTGTGACACCCCTAATAGCTCTCTTGTGAGAGTAGTATCTTATTATCTTATAATTCAAAGAATACTAAATGAGTGTGTACATATATAGTTAGGGCTAGTCATTAAGGTTGGTAGCTGATCACATTGGCCTTTCCCACTTAAAGGCCAATGTTCCTTTAAGGGAGACAAAAGAATAAGAGAATATGTGATATAAAGCATCCTTGTTATTCTCACCCAATGCTCATCAACTTCTTTCAATGTGCAAGCTTTTTGGAGGGTATGAGAAATTCTACAAAGTTATCATCAATATGAGCTTTGATAAGTCCAACTCACTTGTCCTCAAGCATATCATGAATGAAGTGATGCCTCACTTTTATGTGCTTTGTTTTTGCATAAAATACAAGATTCTTTGCCAACATGATGGCACTTTGACTATTACTACAGAACAATGGCATGTCCTCACTGAGGCCCAAGTCTCCCACTAGATGGGTAAGCCATATGGCTTCTTTGCATGCCTATATTGTTGCAACATACTCAACTTTAGTAGTAAAAAATGCCATACATTTTTGCAAACAAGACATCCATGAGATTGCACCACCGTACAAGGTTAAAACATATCTTGTGGTTGACTTCTTGTTGTTAATATTTCCTACATAGTCTACATCTGTAGTCCAAGTACACCACTACTACTCCTCCCAAAACATATATACATATCTCTTGTACCACTAAACTATCTCAAGTTGTGATGTGCCCATCAAGGACTCCCTTGAGATAAGATGTAGTAGTCCATCAAGAGATCATTCTAGGCAACGTTGTCCGGAACTCCCTTGAAATATAGTGGAAATTAGGAAAACAATGAACTCACAAATGGGCCTTTTAGCCTCCTCCTCTCTCCTCCTTAAAACAAGGAAAAGAGGAGAGAAGAATAGTAAAATAATCATATTCTCTCTCCACTTTTGTAATCTCATTTGTTCTTTTTTATGTTATCTACAAAGATATACTCAGATTCCTTCTTTCTCTTCATTTAAGAAGTCTTTTTCAACTAAATTTTATATTAAAAAAGGAGTTAGTTATGGAAGTGTAGTGTTTCGTTTTCAATGCAAAATGATTACTAAATAAAAAATAATTGATTTTTTAATCGAGAACAAGGAAAATAAAATTTCGAAAGTTTCTTTTAAGATATTTTGGGGATTTTTTATGTTCTAGCTTTTGTTCAAAAAACAAACCAACCGGTCAAATATTGTGTTTTTTGAAAACATTTTTTGAGGTAAAATAGAAATGTCTAAAATATGAAAAGTCTTGGACATCCCTACCCTCTGAGCTATTTTCCCCCATATCTATACTCTCTCATGGCTCTATTGTGACCTCTTCTCTGTGTTTATGCCACCTTCATTAACAGAGTGCATTAGTTACACCCTCCTTTCCCTTGGCACCTTTGTGTGCCTCTCTATGCATCTCCACTCTACCTCATGTGACAACCAAGTAGGCTCCCCATTTCTATTAATAGTAAAATGAATACATGAAAGAAGGAGCTGCATATTGAGGTAGAGATTGAATATGCCCCATTATTCAAAAGAACCCAACGTACCAGTGTCAACCCTCAGGTTTTGCAAAGCTACAGGCAAATGGAATTGAAACATGTGGATTTGTGGATTGATGGGGGAATTTACTCAATTGACCCCTTAAACAATAAACCTCCAACTTTCTCAGGAATCACAAATTTACTGAAGTATGTGTGCAAGGGTGAAAATGGGTTGCTCGATTACACTAGGCGGCTCAATGATCAGGCGTTCAAAGTATTTACAACTTGCCAAGCAACCATAAAAAATTACCATGATGTGATCGATGCACATCAACTTCATATACAACAGCTCATAGGACAAGTGGTACAACTAAATGACACTATAATTCAACAAAAAAATCAAATTATTTCAATGCAAGGCACTATCCATGATATTGGTATCTCATATGAGGAGGCAAAGGCACAATTGGACGACTTGAGAAAGATCAACAGCAAGCTAACACAGGAGCGCAAACAAAAAAAGAAGTCAATCAATGAGTTAATCGTGAATAATGGCCAGTGGGAGCGATGTATCAAAGCATGTAAGGTAGCTCAAAAAGAGAACATAGATGAGGGTGAGGTTGGATCATGTATTAGTTGATTGCTAAAGGCAAGTACATTGAAAAACGCTTTGAGCAATCCTAAGTTTAAGGCTGTGAAGGAAAATGTGTTTAAGTACACATTAAAAGATGTGTCAAATGAGTTCTTCGCTATGGATGCACAATCTATTTGTGACAGGGCCAGTATTAGCACAACGGCTTACTCAAATATATTCAAAGGTGTGAAGGCTGGGTTTGGTCGTGTGCTGAAGAGAAATAGAATCGTGCCTCTTCCTCAACCTTCAAAGTTAATAAAGGCCTAACGGAAACTTAATACAAAGGTTTTGGAGCTGATAGGAGATCCCATGAATGTTCAATGCGTGGAAACACTAAAGGTTGGGACCAAAAATGCATATGAGGTACAGTTCACCGAACTCGACAATTACTATTTAGATCTGTACAAGGTGTAGTCGGCAATGGTAATGTACTACAATATGTATGTTGAGGAATGTAATGGTAAATTGTAGTTTGTTATAAAATTAGATGAAAGTGAGGTCGTCAAAGGAGTAAAGCTTGAAAGAGTTAGTGTAACTCTGATGAATAGAGCTTTACAATTCGACAAGAACAACCTAGGAAACTTTAGTGTTCAATCCGAGCACCATGTGTGGTGGCTCGCTACATTTGAAGTTCCTAAGGAAACATTTGAGGTGATGCTTCTGTTTTTTATGCACAGAAGCATTCCAAGCATCATCGATCGTCAGGAACATGGTGAGATGCTCTCAGTTGAAGGGTATGGTTAATACTTCATTGAATGGCATCTTGCAGGAGACTTGAAAACTTTAAAATGCACGTATGGAATCTCCAATGGTGCAAATACAAAAAATCCACGCCTATATTGCTTGATAGAGAGGGTGGAAGGAAAGGACGGAAAGAAGAACTGGCAAAGGGTGAAAAGTGTTGCACTGACGCGTAATAGAGAAGATCCAACTTGGAAGCCCATCTTCAACATTCCATTGGATCATATTCATATTTGATCATTTCATGCTTTTGTCAAAATCATTGAGAAACTTGTATATGAATACATTTGCTTTGCTTATAGGATGCAACCAAAAAAAGAAGCCATTGCAACGTGTAGGAATGTGGAGCGAGTGCTATCAGAAATTGGGCTACACAAGCATCAAGTGACGATTGAAAAAGATGAGAAGAGATCAGAAAAATCTGGTAACTTGCCAAAAAAGCCTTGCTTTGGAGGAGCAAAGGCTAGGAATTTTCTCTCAGCACCCATCAATGAGGAAGGGAATGTCATGGTTCGTAGGCCGCAGGTCTACGATGAGTGGAAAAAGTTACATTTTGCAGTTCCTGATTGAAGTAATGGAGGAAAAACAAGGTTGGCCAAAGCTCAAGTTTGGATAAGTCTTAACAAATTGTCTCCCTTACTTTGCAAGATGGAGTTTAATAATGAAGATAAGTAAGAATTTATCAATGTTGTGCATAGCTTCTATGAAAACATGGTGGAAGCATGGGGCGAAAGCTCTATCACACATTACATGGTGCATACTAAGTTAATATTTTAAAACTGTATGAATTGTATAAATTGTTGAGCATAGTTTTACTCATGTGTGATATGTGTCTTTGTAGCATATCCTTGAGGCACATGGCCATACTTTGCAAAAAAGGAAAGCGTCAGAATTTGGTCCAACACAAGGGATGGAAAATTTGCATTGGATAGCGCATAGTGCATACCAAAGAAAAACCGATCATGGTGGAGAGGTGAATGGTAGCAATCCAATTATCCAATTGTTATCTTGGTGATATAGGATTAGAGTAGCGGATGAAGCTAAACTCTTGCAAAAGAGAGCAAATGAAAGTACTGATGAATCGGCTGCAGACATGATGGAATCATGTCGTGTCACTAAAAGAGTGCATTATGAAGCCTCAACTGCCAAAGAAAACCATGCCAAGTAGCTAGAAACAAGGCTTCGACAAGGCAGCAAATGGGTTCGAAGAGAGCTAAGATAGTAAGATGAACAATTTGTTCAGTGTGAATGTAATTCATAGTTGAAGAGAGAAAGAGAGAGTGTGCATCTATGTGAATGAGTCTTACAGTTTAGGGTTATATAAAAGAGGGTTTGACTTTCTAACTTATTCATTGCGTTCTCACATCTCTTGTGTAGAAAAGATGGCTAGGTCTAAGGTAGTTGCAAATAAGCTTCCGCTTAGAGGCCCATATCATGTTCAGCCCATTGGAGCATCTACTAGCTTAGATGCACCCCCTTCTCAACCTAACCCAACTTCCTCAAGCCACCCTCACAAGGGTCCTCCTCAGCATCCCCATAAGAAATGTAAGTGGAAGCCAAGTACAGTGGCCTTGAGAGAAATTAGGAGGTATCAACGCTCTTTTGATCTCATCATTCCGAAGGCAAGCTTCTCGAGACTTGTTCGCAAGATTGTGCAAGATCTCTACTACACAGAAAGTAGGAGGTGGTTTTTGGCACAAGGTCAGGATAGACCTACCGCTTCACAAAAAAATGTCTTCATGCTCTACAGTGTGCTATTGCAGAGGCCTTTTTAGTTGACTTGATGACTGATGCTCAGCATTGTGCAATACATGCGAAGTGCATCAATGTAACTCCCAAGGACTTCCAACTTGTAAGAAATCTTCAAGCAATGAAGGATGCATTCGTTCCAATGGAATGAACACAATTTGTAATGTTATCTTTTTTGGCATAGTGTTATCCTCGTGCATTGGACATATGACTATGTCCCAGTGCAAAACTATTGTATGCGCCCTTAAAATATGAATTAAATTTTCTCTTGTCCTTTGCTCTCAACTTTGACTGTGCATCTTCGCTATATTTTCAATTATTACTTACAGTTTTTGTTAGTACTGTCAATTTCAATAGGAAAAACATGTAAAAATTTACCATTTCTTGTTGCAGGCTTTACTCTTGATGCCTCTGTATAGTCTATGTGGTGTGAAGTTTCTAAGGGCCAGTAGTCGCGATGTTGATTCTCAATTATCAATCCATCCATAATTTTGGTATGGGATAATTTTTAAAATACTAAATTGTATTGGAATGTGATGTAACTTCACATGCGCACTCGTTAGGTGACCAAGAGCCCTTTAAAAAAAAAAACATGCAAACCCCTCATCCGAAGTCTAGCATCTGCAGCCACTTTCCGCGTTTAGAGCCACTTTCCTGCCAATAGGCTTTTTTAAAAATAATTTGGGCACTTGGCCACCTAACGAGCGTGTTGTGAAGTTTCGTCGCATTCCGATAAAAGATTATAGATTTAGGATCACACGATGGATAGTGCGTATGAAGCTATATTAACCCAGTTTTGGGGTTTAAATGGATTAAAAGTTCATTCTTCTTCTCATTTTCACAACTTGCTTTCTTTGCTTCCTCCATTCTCACACTGCCAACCTCTATCTCTTCTCCATCTTGCCCTCCTCGAGCTTGAATGGCATGCACCCGAGCAAGCATATTGCCGTTTCGGCCCTGGGAAGACCTCATGCCAAGGCCTGCCACCTGGAGCACAAGGTGGAGCCTCCTCTAGTGCAGCAATAGGTGCTCCCCATAGAGCACAAGGACCACCACAGAAGAACAGGAGATGGAAACCGGGCATTGTTACCCTTCGGGAGATAAGGAGAATCCAACGCGGATATGAGCTTCTCATCTTGAAAAGTTCTTTTCATAAGGTTGTTCGGGAAGTCATGCAAGACTTGGCGCTAAAAGGGATGGGAAGATTTTGGGCATGAGTGCTGGATGGCCCACCAATAGGAAGGTGGACTGTTGTAGCTATGGAGGCCCTACAAATAGCTACAAAGGGGTTTCTCATCAACTTGTTTAATGATAAATAGCTTGCGGCCATCCATGCAAAGCGTGTCACAATCACATATAAAGACATGAACTTTATCATTCGGCTTCGACACAGTAAGGGGACTCCTCCATAGATAATGAGATTAATGATGAAAGGTTTTTAATGAGTGTTATAGCATCATAGCATCTTGGAAGGCCAAAATTTTTTATATACTCTGCCACATTGAAATATTTTTTATATATACATGATATCTCATGCCATGTGTATTGAATTCAAATGATTGAGTAAAGTTGTTTTTTCTTGTTTCTTAAAATGCACGACTCTTAATTTTTGTTTAATGTACAAATGCATCGAAAGTAGTAATGCCTACGGATACAAGTTACATTATTGCTTATGCACAGTGGCAAGTGCAGTACTATGCATTGAATTATGTTAACGTATGCGAATGCATCATTCACGTACCACACATTATCGTCACACTTATATAATTACAAGTGTAGTACTACGCGTTGAATTATATTAATGTATGCGAATGCATTAAAGGGAATAGGTCGTCCAAGACAAAAGATGGGTAAAAATAACAAAATTTACGAAAATCATCATTTTCTCCTATTTTTAATGGATTTTTGTAATTTTTCCCACGAAACCTTATCGACAACATATGTTCCGATTATTTTAAGTATCCGGATGACTATATTTGGAGTTCATATGACAAAGTTATGACCTAAATAAGTTGCAAATAGACAAAGGTAGAAAAAACAAAAATAGTGAAAAAAACATAAGCTTTAAAGCTAAGCACCTTAAGTTTTTATGAAAAAGCAAAGGAAAAAAACACACATGAGAGGGAGTGGAAAAAAACTATAAAAGGGAGGACAAGGAGGGGAGAAGGGCCATTAGAATCACAAATGTGTGTAAGGCTTGAGGTTGAGATCTTTATCCCCCTCGCCTTCTTCGATCTTGCCATCGAATTTTGGAGAAAAGGATATGCTCGCCTACATCGAAGTTCCAACATCGCGAGTCACTATGGAGATTGGCTTAAGTTGAGCTTAAAGCTTCTTGCCTATTTTTTAAGATTGACAATAAATTCCATCCCTGCAACGAGCAACTTTACGAATCCCCACATGAATTTCGTGTGACATCTAGCTCCATACCAAGGAGAGCGACAAGAGCAATCTTGATGGGACGAGATGCTAATCGAGAAGAAGGAGACTCTATTCCACAAGATGAAGAGACATCATTCCGTTCAACCCAAGGAAGAGGATATGCTAAACGTCTCTCATCTTCTTCTACTCTGATCCAAGAAAAGAAGACACTGAAGAACTCTACCCTATTCTATCATACCTCTACTCTCATCTCTATTGCGTCTACTAGAGAGAGTGAAGTATTGCTCTGCACGAGGCAAAAAGAATCATCCACGAGGCCTACATCATTGAATCCCACAATATCCAACATCATCATCGAGAGTCTTGCACCCTCGCCACCCAGTATTACTATCGTGTTCTTCTTCTTCTTCTTCTACGAATCATATTT
Source organism: Lygodium microphyllum (assembly GCF_053477565.2). Classification (NCBI taxonomy): domain Eukaryota; kingdom Viridiplantae; phylum Streptophyta; class Polypodiopsida; order Schizaeales; family Lygodiaceae; genus Lygodium; species Lygodium microphyllum. The sequence goes on along the minus strand of NC_141137.1, from coordinate 71,501,212 downwards.
CCGTCATGGCCCCAAAGAAAAAGAATTCAAAACTAGAAATCACGAATGACCTTACTAACATGGAAGCAACAGTTGGAGTTGCGAGCATGGGAGTCACTAATGGAGTCACGGGTGCGGATAACAATCCTTTTCCAATCGCGACACCGTAGGTTTTTCTAAAAAGTTCTATCCAAATAAGATAAGTCTCTTGAGAAATACTGACTTAAGGCCAAGAAACTTGGTTACAAGAATTGGGAAGTCAGAGACCCCAAAATCTCGATACCCCTAGTTAAATTCCAAGGGAAAGATTTCATTATGAGAAACTCAAGTGAAGATTGCTACTAGAATTAAGCATTACTTGAAAGTTAAATGATTGATTGAAGTCATAATTGCTTGCAGACATCAATCTTATTTGTGATTTTCTAGATTAGATCCTAATTGAATTAAGAATTAGAACAGATCAGAATTAGGGAGCCCTATACCTCCCCCAAGGATAGGTGTTGAATCCTCATACCAAGAGGGGATGTTTTTACCATCGCGGAAGCATGGACCGGCTCCGATGGCAAGACGTCTCCCAGCCAAGATCATATTAAGTAGGAGGTGGATAGGGTACCAAGGGGATCTGGCTAGTAAATCCCTTTTTGCACCTAGGAACTACTTCATCCCCTGTATGGCCCGAATTCTACTTGGGACACCTATAAACGCTAGCTATAGGTGGATTTGATCTTGGTGACGTGTAGATGCATTAGATGAGGCAGCATGTAAAATTGTAAATTTTCTCTTGTATGGGCCAGAGAATACACATTATGGAATATAATCAATGAAATTGTTTTATTCTGATTATATGTTCGTGAGTAGATTACGTAAACGAGCAACTGTGCATAAAAGGATTTTAATAAATGAAGCTGTTTTTATATGTTTCACATAATGTGGTAGGTAATTAGATAACTAAGAATTTCCATAGAGTGAAGCAGGTGGATGGATTCTCGATGAATCCAGTCCTATGGCAGGGTGGTCTCAGTTAGCCGAGAGGTTTCCCCAAAAGCAAATGCTAGGAAGGGTTGATTCACTGACTTACCTAGGGTTTGGTCTCAGAACCCGAACTGTAAATTATCTTAGGGGAAAGGTACGGTGGCTATGCCAGTGAAAATAAACTATTTTAGGCCTCAAAGCCAATAAAGAAATCTCAAGTTTATTGAGGATCTCAAATGAGGAGGGGATGGGGATATAGTAAATGTAAAGTAGCAAGGTACATATTTTTACTTAAGAAATGTTGAATATTTGTTTATAATTGTATTTAATTTTTAGGTCTCTCCTTCAATCAAATGCAAGTGAGTGAGATGCTTCAAAGGCATCTTAGTTTTGTTATCACCTTTTACATTCAGTAGTCCTAAAGGATATTCTTAAGAATAAGAAATTCAAAAAAGTAAAGAGACGATACTTAGATTCTTTTAGCAACCTCATTCTTTGGGAAGATCTACTTAAGCGATACAAGAATTTAAGCTAGTGCAAACGGCTTTGGATAGTATCATTATTAGTCGAGATGCATATACACAAATTTTCCACCTGATGCAATCAAATATGAAACAAAGTCAGGTATATAATTGTTTACTTCCAAGCTCATCTATGATGAAGACTATCAGACAAAGAATTAAGGGTAAAGTGATGGAATTTTTGAGTGAGCTTTTCCATATCAAGGCCAACTTCAAGAGTAAGAAGAAAAAGGTTCTTTTCAATGAATTTAACAATATTTTTTCTTGACTTCTCTACCTTGCAATGTGAGGAGTTTTTGAAGTAGATACATAATATTTTGATATATTATATTGAATTTTCATATCAAGCTTCAATACCTAATGTGATCAAGAGCCAACAAGCAAGAGAAGAGCCATTTGTTAATAAATTTGGAAACTATAAGGTCGAATGGCATATAGCTAGTAACTTGGAGACACTTAGGTGTATGTACAATGCATTAAAATGAGCCAAGTCTAAATGTCCTTTCCCATATCCTAATTGTATAGTTGAGTTCAAGAAACTAGAATAGAGCCCCCTCTTTCTAGGCACATCAAAGACCCACACTTCAAGCTAGGTTAACATGAAAGATTTGGGAGAGCTAAAGCACTTCCTTGGCATTAAGATGATAAGAATATCTAAGGGCATATGGCTCTCAAAAAGATCATATATCTTGGATGCATTAACAAAGTATTGTATGGCTAATTGTAAGTTAATCTCAATGCCATTAGATCAAAATGTGAAGCTAAGTGCTGATGCAAGTGACATATTGGAGAATCCCATGATGTAAAGAAAGATGGTGGAAAGTTTGATCTTCACCACTATCACCATATGGTAACTACATAGTTGGCTTGGAGAGTGAGTTTATGTAGGTGCCTCACAAGCCTCATTTGGACAATGTGAGATGTACCTTATAGTACCTTAAGGCCACACTACATCAAGGTATCTTTTATGAGGCTAATTTGGTGGTGTAGTTATTTGGTTATATCGATGCAAATTGGGCAAGTAATATATCTAATAGGAAGTCCACCAATGGTTATGTATTTTCCTTTAGGAGTGGGTTTGTGACTTGGAGCAGTAAGACACAATCCATTGTTACATTATCAAGAGTACAAGGGTAGAGTACAGGGGTGCTATTATAGTAGCATGTGAGGTAGCTTCGATATGAAAGCTGTTGAATGATTTGGGGATACATATAGATAGGAGACTTTAAGTTATTGTGACAACACGAGTAGGATATAGTTGGTAATGAACTCAATGTTTCATGCATGCACAAAACACATTGAGATTTATTTCCATTTCAACATAGAGCAAGTCTTATTGGGTAATATTGATCTCACTATGTGAGCATAGAGGAGCAAGTTGCATGTATTTTCACTAAGGTCCTAGGAGCAAAAAAGCTTTGATAATTTCAAAGCTTACTTAGATTACATGCCATTGAGTTGAACTTGAGGGGGAATCTAGAGATGTGAAGCTTGACACAAGGTGATACTCATATCCGTGGGTAATTGTTTTCACATTCATAACACTAACATGGTTGGTATCTACATCAGCATATACTTCTAGTGATATGTTATAGTTAGCTAGATATCAGTTAGTCCACCTCCCCAAGTTACATCTTTTTAGTTAGCATCTTCACACGATGATCTCTCTTTATTCTTTATAGACTATTATAGTAGAGAAGAAGAAAAACTAGGATTTTTAGCTTCCTATCTTGAGTGCATTCTCTATGTGTTGTGTGTCTTGCTAAAGCTCCCTCTTTCTCCTCCCATCTTTTCATGACCCAATTGATTGATTCTATAATTGGGGTAGTCTTGATATCAGGTATTTTTAGTCGTTAGCTAGGGCTAGGACTTCTGCTTCTCATGAGAGTTGAAATTTTGCGACCACTTGACAAGCACATGTAATTATATAGTTCTCTATGCTCCATGATTAGCTAGATGTAATGTGGTAGGCTTAGGCTCTCAATGTCTTGTTGCCAATTCGACTTTGTTCCTTATGTTGGTTGATTAGTTTTTTATGCAGTTCTCATTTGTTTTGCTATTGGCCCTTTGTGTGACATAAGTTTTTTAGACAATCTATTATGACCAAGCAGCTTTTTTCTTAGAAAGACTAATCGTCAATTGTGCCTTATGAAGGCGTAGAAGGGTATTACGAAGGTTACCATAAACTTTAGCTACCCAAAGCTCCCATGACCACTCTTGCAGCACTAGCTCTAACATCAATCATAGACTCATCCCTTGCATTCAATCAAACTTTCTTCTTTCCAAATACATGGTTAGTAATGCATGAAGGTGAATTAGTGCAAGATCAAACTCTCCTTTTTTCAAGATAGTGTATGATTACCTAACAAGATTTTGAATGGGTGCAATGTGACCTTTGCTAGTGCTTCACTCAAGAATCCTTTATTTAAGCTCAATTCTCTTGCACTACCACATACTTATGTGTAATCCTACCCTATGGCTCTTGTAACCTAATGGGTAGATTCTTTTGCTAGAGGTTTATGAAAGTCAATGTGCCTAAGATAATGGTCCTAAATGACCTTGATTGAACATGCAAGTAGGAAATTTAACTTAGGTGCATGCTTCCTAGAGTGTACTGCAATGTATCCTAAGGTACAACAAACTACAATGAATACATGCAGTTATGGGTGGTGTTTTGTAGTTCCTAAGGTCAACCAAAGATGCCAATGCTCCTAATGAATTAGAAATTTATGCCTAATTTATCTCGCTATGAAAGCCACCTAATGCATAGTGAATGGTTTTGACCTAGGCTAAATTCACACTTTCTAAGGCGTCCTAGGGTTTGTGCCCAAGGAATTCCACCAATGTGATTACATGTATAACTAATGCCATGCCACTTGTTCCAGTAATTCCTCCAACACAAGGAGATCATAAATGTAGCTTGAAGGGAAGATGGAGAAAGAGAGCAAACTAGTGAGAGAGGCAAGAAAAGAGGCCAAGAGAAGAATAAATAGAATCTAACATGGAAGGAGAACCCAATGAGGAAAAGAAGAAAAGAAACAAGAAGAAGATATCTAAAAGCAAAGTGGAGAAGAAGAATGCCCAGGCTACATATTAAGATAAAGAATATGAAGACAACATTATAAAATTAGGGACGCCTTATATAGAGGGCATGAAAAAGAGGGAGGAGTCCTTAGCACAAGGGTTTAAAGTACGATTGCCTAAGCAAGTGGAGGGAACTAACTCGACTCTGGTGAAATTGATCAAAGAACCTTAAGGCACTATGACATCAAGTAGCTCCTAGTAGCTATGCAAAGGATGCAAACTAAATGACCAAGTTGAAGAAAATAAGGTCCATAGGAAACAATTATATCCTAAGTAGGGAGACCCTCTTATTCAACCACTAACTCTTGAGTTCATCCCAATAAGAGAAACCATACCCTAGGAAAACCTCTCTACCTTAGAAAACTTATGACATGAGCTCACGTAGCTACAAAACAATGGGGTCTCTAGACATTACTAGAAGAAGAAAGAGTAGAGCACCTAATGTACACACAACAATCCTTCCATAAGCCCCTGGAGGTGCAAGAAAAGTTAGAAGAAAGAGAAAATTAATTAGAAAATTTGGGGGCCTAGATAACTAACATAGGGAATTTGGACAATAAACATGAAGAAGCTAGGGTAATAGCAAATATGAGTTGAGAATCCAAGAGAAACAAGAGAAAGCAAAATCTTTCACCTTAACAAGAGAACTTTAAGAGATCTACCAATCACAAGAGTAACGAAAGGTAGCTTTTCCAAAACACTATAGAACAACCTTAACAAGAGCTGCAAAAAAATGGAAGAATAAGGAACAAGGAAGGGGCATGAGGAGACCGTGAAGAAAATGGCCTTGGACTTAGTAGGCTCATTGCAAAGGGAAAGTCATTTCAAGAAGCAAGTTATCGTGTGTAAAAACATGATCTCCTTGTAACAAGAGATCTTCCAAGAAACAATTTTAACTAGCCAAGATGATTTTGAGGAACTAAAAGAACAACTTGAAATTGAGTCTATCCTTCTAGATCATGCCTTTAATCATGATTCCAAGACACCTTCCTATGACCCTACAAAAGAAAGACTAGTAGAACATCTCCATATGGTTGGTTACAAAAAGTAGGAATTAGATTGAATTCTGGTCACTTGTTAAGTCAAGCAACCACCACCCTCAAGCATGAGAAAAAGGAGAAATTATAATCATGATTTGCCTAAAGTTATAAGCCCATTGGCACAATATAATGACCCATGGAAACTAGATTCATAGGAATGAGTGCCTCAACAATTGGAAAAGGAACCTAAAATACTTCCGAGTGAAAAGAGTGCCACATTTCGATGATCAAAGTCCTTCAAGCACAAATGTAAAAAGGTAGTAGTCTTCCATTGGAACTACCAAACTACTAAGGAACTACAAGAGGATCAAGGAGTGAAAAGAATATCACCCCAGGGGCTAGCACATCCTCTAGCAAGGGGATTAAGAAAGTGTTGAATAACCTCATCAAAGGCTAAAGGGAGTATTAAAAACATATATGCCAATTCTCCCTACAAAAAGAAAAGGCACTAGGTGGGTGTCTAAGATTACCATAGACAGTAAAGGTAAAACCACAATAGGTGCTAAAGCACTCTTGCATGCTCAAAGTAATATGTAAGAAATCGATGACTATCAAGGCCTTGAAAGCTGACTTCTCTTGCACCAAACCAACAATGATAAAAGAAGAAACACAATTTAGGCCAAAGAAACCACAACTCAAAAGATAAAGAAAACAATGGTTTTTAATAAAAAGAGGACATTGAGGCCACCAGACAAACACTCAAACCTATCCCTTACCACTATTGTTCAAGTTATAAAACCACATTTCTAAAGACTAAACATCACATAAGTAAGAATTGGTAGCCTCATATTGTTTCTCATACAATAGCCTCAGATCTAAAAGGGAAAACCATCCAACAAGAGGAAATCCAACAATAGCACCCCCTATGACTATCAACTTGACTTCATAGACTCAATAAAATCATGAAATTTTCCCAATCCAACCCATGACTTGAGACTATAAATGTCTTGGATTATTGCTACCATCAAAGAACGTCAAGCTACTATGTCCCAAGGTCAATGTAGGCCCCAAATAGTTAGCCCTTAACTACTACTACCCCCTCAACCAATAGAGAAGCCATCAAAGTGAAAATGTAGATAAGATGAATTAGTCAAAGAGTGATCATATGTAATGGATGCAAAACTAAACTAGATATGCTCTACTCAATTAAACCTTTCGCTAATGTAAAATCAAACTTTAAATAAAGATCCATTAAGCAGCAAAAGAACTCACCAAGCAAACCGATCAACCCATGACCTTTTGTCTCACATGAATTGATGAGGAATTGATGCCACAATTCGTGTACTAACTTATGATTATGACCTAGCTAATATAGGAGCCTTACCAAAATATTAAGCTCAAGAAATAATCATATTAAGAACATAAACATGCATTTAGTCATCACCATTTAGTTTTTAATGACATTTTTATAAAAATATCAAAATCTTCAACTCAAAGTAGTCTATGTCAAACTAGCATGGAGGAGATCCTAAATTTAGAGTGGAAGGTTGAGACTAAAATCCCATTCTTAAGGGAGTGGTACACAATCAAAGCCTGCATTGAAAGGGTTAGAAGTTGCATAATGACCAATGCTAAACAATGTAGAACCATCAAGACCTCCCAGTACAACCCCATTTATGTGGCTCCCACATCCCCTTGAGTAATGATCGTTATGCAAAAATTTCCACTAAGTGACAAATTGAAGCACCATCCTTTGCTTGATAAAGTTTTAACTAAACAAGAGTTACATGTAGCTATTAGGCTAAGAAAGTGAAATACAATATTTGGTTGTATATGCTACCACACTTTTATAAATGGCTTCTTCCTAGGCCAAGTAGCCTTATAACATAGCTAACATCTAAGTCTTGATTTTGTTCATAAATAGAAAACCATTATTACCAAGTAAATAAGCAATTTTAGGAATCTCTTAAAAACCATGCATACTAACTAGAAATTATGTTGTCAAAACACAAAAGGCATCTTGCAATGTTAGGAAGCATTATGTATTTGGTGACCAAGGGGTGCCAACAAGGGCATTAGGCATGCTACTCTGAATATTTTTTTCAATTTGTGCAAACAAATAATTTGAAATTTATTTTCTTGTTTATACATGGTTGAACCATGAGAGGTAACCAAGGAGATTGCTTTCGTTGGCATGCAAATTTTAATATCAATCCCTAGATAATGTGCTTTAAAAAGGCAAAGTTCTATGAGTTCTAAAACATAGATAGAGTGGTGGAGAGTGACCATAAGGTCAAGGAGCTAATTGAATGTTTTGGCCTTGGTCAATATAACGAGACCTACGGTGAAGAAATTCACCACATGCTAGTATACACTGCGCTTTTAAAGTCCTATAAGGAGACCACTAGGATTGGTGGAAATAAGATTGTCCATACTTTGTGAGGACCTATTGGGCATTGAAAACAAGAAGATATAATAGGAATTTAAAGGCAATAGGACATGCTAGGATTAATAACAATTGAGATAGGAAGATGTGATGAGAAGGACTAATAGGAATTCAAATGGAATTCACTGGTAGAATAGGCCTACAAAAAGGTGAAGAAGGCTACAATATAAATTATTTCTAAGCAATAGCACTTACAATCAATAAGGATGGGCAAATATTACAAGCCATACATGATGATGAGTTGTGACTGAAAGAACAAGTGTTCCATATAATCTTCTCTATTATGAGGCATAATGCTCATAGGATGAGGATTCCCATGAGCCTATTGGAGGATACTTGAACATGGGATATAGCGCAATAAAATCTAAATAGAGAATATAATGCAACAAAATCTAAACAAGTAGTGGTTAGAAACACATTATGCTTCCCCAAAGCTTCAAGAGTTGATACAAGAAATTACAAGCTCCTCTTCCATGAGAGGAAAGGTCAAAATAGAAAGATGCAACAATCAACTTGGACAACGCATCGACTAGGACCCTCAAAGATGCTTTGAATGGCCCTCATGCACCCTCACTAACTACATAAAGCCCAACTTCCTTTGAACAAGCAAAGCACAAACAAGACCTAAACACAAATAGGCCCTAGAAAAACTAAGCAATGAGGTTCCTTACTTGAGAATACCAAAACCATAGAGGATGAGGTGAAGCAAGTGCAACAAAGAATAATGGAATTTTCTCACAAGCTCAAGTTTGACCTAGCATAAACCATGTTGGAAAGAGACTAGTTGGAGTGAGAGGGCTTGATTATCCACCTAATTTTAGTAGAAGATGTAATTTGAATCCAAAAGATTTCCATAGAGCTAGTAGGATAGGAAGATGCTGAAAGGGTAAGGAGGGACCTAGCTACTACTCAAGCTACTCTCGTTCATAGCTTTGGCACTATACTCCCAAGAGTTGAATAGGGTCATGCTAAGAAGACTTGATTAGTACCTACACAGAGGCTAGTTATAGTAATTGGAAAATCAAGGAGATGGGTTTCATAACACCAATTTCATCAGGAGCTCCACCCTCTTACAATGTCCATCCTGAAACTTCAAAGATGCAAAAAAAGTCACACAAAAACCCTTAAAAATGGCCTTGTCACCATCAATATTTGAATCATCCACACCAACTAAGCCATCTATGGAGCAATTCCAAGTGTATGCTAAAGCATCAATTGGTAGAAAATCCACCCTATCACAAGAACAATAGCCACTTCCCTAGCCTAACCTTTAGTAGGTCAATAGGCTTATTACCATGGCCATTGATTTTCCAAGGTCAAGTAAAGGGTTTTCATGGCATTATATCCAATGATATACTACTTTTTTCAATCAAATTTAAGGTCCAAATCGAGGTCCCAATAATCATCAAGCAAAAGGAGACATAATGATGTTTTGCATCATGCAATTTTGACAATGTGTAAATCACAAACAATTGTGTGGTCAAGTGTGGAAATGGGAAAGGGCTACATGTCTAACTATTTGGTGCAAAGTTAGATGCATTATGGAGATTGATGCCAAGGCACATTGGCATTAAGGATAGTAAAGCCAAATGCTAGGGTGTATGCATGCACCATCAAACCCAATGATATAAATTGTGCACTTGATAGTCATCTATGTCTACACGATAGAGATTTGCATGTAATAGCACACATTAAGGGCAATAAAGCTTTTGTTTTAATTATTTTTTGGTGCAAGAAAATTTCCTTATTGTTTTTATATTTGGTATGTTAGTGGAAGGTCTTGTAAGATTAGTGTATACTCCACCATGTTATGTGAAGACACTCACTAAAAACCTTTAGTAGATAGAAGGGTGCCTATATGTGAAGCATGAATGAGCATGCGCATGCATGAATGATTGGGAACAAGGATACATGTGCATGGTAGCATTTTGGGAGTTAATGTGTCAACACAAAGACATATATTTTGGACATAATAATGCTTACTTATATTCATGTCTACATATTTTACCTTAATTTTATATTGATAAGCATGACATGGTACACATTATTTCTAGTTCCACAAGCAAGGTTCATATAGAGAAAGGGTGGAGTCAATAATAGGAATGTATGCTTTGAATGAGCCAAAGATTTGTTAATTTGTTTTCATGGCATAGAAGTGCTTGTTGATAAATCTCTCTTGTAACAAGGAACAACGAAAATGCAATTGCAACCAAGGACCCTAGTACATCTCTCATGGGTCTAGCCTACAGGTTGGGGGGGGGGAGGTTCCAACATTATTCTGAGAAATGACAAGTCAAGAGACTTGAGAGGTCTTCCTTGCCCATGGTTAAGAGAGTGGAGAGTCTTCCTTACCCATGGGCTCGACCCCCTATATTAAGGCTAACACATATTGGTGGCAAGTTGATAATGGGATCGATTTGATAAGTTACACAACTTGGGCACCACCTTATAAGCATAATCCCTAGACACACCTTTGAAACTCATAAATCATGTGCTAAATGGACGCAATCACCCTTACATATTTGTACACAACATAGTGTCATGTTTGCACATCCATACATGCTTTGGCATAATCAAAAGACTTAGTTCTAAACACATTCACACACTGTGTGTGTGTGTGTGTGTGTGTGTGTGTGTGTGTGTGTGCACGCGCGTGGTAAACTCATTACTAGGCACTCTCTACCTAGATTCTTCATGTGCTTCGCACCATTGATGTTCTTTCAATGCTTTGCATCAAGATTCAAAGGATGAGTGTCAATAATAGTTAGGGAACTTTGCATCTGATGCACGTTTTGCATGGCAAGAAGATTCGTGGGTAGTTGATTCACAAAGAAGCCAACTGTGTATGTATGTATGCATATGATGTATATGCACGTGTTCATTTGTCTAGTTTCATAAGCTCTTCATGTTTCTCTCTCTTGTCTCTCCTTTCCTTTTCGCTCTTGTCCTTCTACTCTTCTTCTTCCTCTTTGTCTCTCTCTCTCCATATATATATATATATATATATATATATAATGTGTGTATTTAATAGGTGTGTTTCCATTTGTGTGGTCTCCTAAGTGTGTGTGTCCTCTCTCTCCCCCTCATAAATTTTCTCATCTCCTTTCTTTTTTCCCAAATTCCATTGATCTCATCTTTTTTCACCTCATATGTGTGCATGATGTGTACATATGTGTGTGCATGTATATTTATGTGTGTGTGTTTATTACACAAGTTTCCATTTGTATGGTCTCATAAGTATGTGTGTAGTCTCTCTCCCTCTTATCTTTTTTTACTTCTGTGTGCATGCTACATATGCATGTGTATGCATGCGCATATGCGTGCATGTGCTTGCTTTATATGTTTGTATCCATTCTCTCTCCTCTCCTTTATTTTCTCTCTCTTCTCTCTCATTGATTTTTTCAATCTCCCTCCTCTCCCCTCTCTCTCTATTTTTTCTCTTGCTCATATGTTTACATGTGTATAGACATGTGTGCATATGTGTATACGAGTGTATATGTTTGCACACATGTGTATATGTCTATATATATTGTGCGCATTTTTCTGTAGCATATGTATGTTTGTGGGTGTTTTTAAGTTGGAGTGGAGGTATATCCTCACTGGAATTTGTCATTTTGAAGTAGAGGATAAAGAAGAGAAGTATACTGGATCATGTAAGGTACAGATCCATTGATCCAATTTAAACAACCAAGGAATTGTTGGAGTTGGGTTGTAGAAGACAAGGTGTCTAGAAATGCTTTTTAAGGCTTTCATAACATGATCTTGTAGCTCAATTTTTCCATTACTAATTTGCAAGCCTAAAAAATCCATGGCAAGGGTGAAGAGGGAGAATTTGGAAGGAGAAAGAGTCATGCCTACTTTTTCAATTCGAGAAAGGAAGAGTTGAAGGTAAGGGTGAAGAGGGAGAATTTGGAAGGAGAGAGAACCATGCCTACTTTTTCGATTCGAGAAAGGAAGAGTTGAAGGTGCTTGATGTGTTGCTCCACAGTGTCAGAAAAGGCTAATGTCATAAATGTACACAAGGACAAAAGATAAGTTAGCAAAAGTAGAATCAGTCCATTCCTAGAACTTAGTAGGGGCAGTTTTGATTCCAAATGATAAGACTATCCACTAATAATGACCATATGGAACACAAAAGGCAGGCTTGTAGTGGTCGTGTGGGGCTATAGGCAATTGCCAAAAGCCTAATTTTAGGTCAAACTTATTGAACATTTGGGCACCTTCAAGCCTCTTAAAAAGGATGTCTTTCAAGGGCAATGAATGGCCAAGTCTAATCAAATACTTGTTAAGGGGTTTGTAATTGATAACAAGCCACTTTTTGCCTCCTTTTTGTTCACTACGCTTATTAACATAAAAAGCATGACACGCCAAAGGAGAGGACATCGGTTCAATAAGACCTTTGTGTAGTAGCTCTTGGATTTCTTATTGGTATAATGTTAGGTCTTTAGCCTTCATACTCTATGGGATGCTTTAGTAGAAACAACAACGTCCTTCATAGGGAGTGTAAGAGCAAATTGGACACATTTTTCTTTAAACAAGGTTGGATCATCAAAACAGAATTGAGCTACTTTGCCTTTAAGTTGGGAAATATATGTGCTATATTTGGCCGATTCTTTTTCGAACCAGATCTGAGACAGGTAGGCACTCCTTCTTCTACTTGTATTATGATTATGAAAATAGAGCGAGCAATCTTTGGAAGGAGAGGAAGAGTGATTCCCTTGTTGGCATAGGTCAGATGGAGAACATCTATGTAGAAAGTGAAGGATACCATATGTTTATCACTGCCAATGATAAGAACATAGCACATGCAAGAGTATCTCAATATGAACTTTTATATCCCCAAGGTGAAGCCAAATCTTAACTTTGGTAGTGATGAATTTTTTTATTATTAGAGAGCTCTACTAGGAGAGAAGCTCTTTTTTGCCGACTTGCATGAGGGAATAATTCTTGTGGTGCAACAAGCATTGTAGAGCTTGTATCAATAAGTGTGTTAGCAAATATCTTGAAGTATCTAGAGTCATTGAGGATTACAGACACAGCTGGGATTGGGCCATTGTTGTTAAAGCATTGATTTTGAGAGAGGGAAGGGATTCATTGCATTTTTATTTGCCTTTTGTGGTAGCTGGTATTGACTTTTTGGTGTGTGTTGTTTCCTGTTGAATGGAAGTATGGAGGGTAGAAAGATCTTCTTTGTACTCTTTCAAAATTTGATGTAGTATAGTCACTAAGGATGGAGAGCAATAGTGACTTGCTTGAGTTCCAAGGTGATTTGTTGGAGATCAGTTTTGATAATTTGGAGCTATCTATGAATTAGCATCATTGCAAAAGATCATGGTTTGGTCATCTCATTTAAAAATGGGGAGAGAAATTGATTTCCTCTTTTGAGACTATTCTTACTCAAAGTTCTAAGACTGCTTTGTGGTTTTGGCATATCATAGGGCGTCTGTAATAATTCTTCTTGTAGTCTTTCTCCTTGTTGCCTTTTGTTTTGCTAGTGTTCAGAGAGGGATGAAGTAGGATCAGTGGACAGAGTGTTTGATTCTTCAAATGATTGTAGAGGAAAACTAGAAGGTCCAAGGTCTTGGGCACCAAATCTTCTTTTGGAGAATGAGGTTGATGCACCTTGACCAAAGAAGGAAGAGGAGAAACCATGACCTCGTCTGAGGTGAGAGAAATGGTGAGCACTGATATTATATTTGTCAAGCGAAGAAAAAGAAGAAGACTCGAGGTCTTATGATTCAAAATCTGAATCATAAGAGTATCCTTGGAGTGGCTGGCCTCAATATCAGAAGAGTGAGAAAGAGGCCTTTTAGATGTGCGAACTTGATGAGCATTGAGTTTCTTTTGGCGATGAGGGCATTGGTTGGCTAGATGGTTAGAACTTCTATAAATATAGCGTATGAGTTTCCCTTTTTCTTGGAGTGAGCCTTTTTGTGGATTGGCTTCTTCTTATGGTGAGAAGAATGGTGTTTATAATGAGCATAAGAACTTTGACAAGAGCAATGGATATATCTTCAGCAACAAAAATCTATTTGAAAATTTAATTTATACCTACAAATGGAATCGGGATTTGGTGATGCAACTTCGTCACCTTTTGTTGATTGCAAATATCCTTAATCACTTTTTCCATAATTTAACTAAGTTTGCCAAAATTGTCCAAGAAGTCATAATCTTCTTCACTCATCTTGCTTCCTAGCATTCATACAATATATCCCTTTTGAGGTCACAAAGCTAAGCCTTTTGGAATACTTCTTTGGCTAGTTTTATCAACATAACTATTACCAAAAAATTCCCCAAGGAGAAGTTCAAAAAAGGGAAAAATATGATCAACACTATTGGCAATCTCTTCTCTAAAATATGAGAAAATGCTTTTTCACCAGAGTTGGAGTGTACCCACAAACCCATTTTCCCGTATCAAGCTTATCAAGAAGCTTTTGAGAGAGGTAGGCATACATTATATGCATGATTGTTTCAATCTCTTTTTGTGATTTGCCATTGAATTTCAAAATGGGAAAATTTTCAACTTTGGAAAGACTGTATTTGAAGTTGAAACTTCCTCTCCTACCCCATGTGCATTAACATACTTGGCTTCAATAGCATCAAGCTCTATGAAGAAACTAGAATCATATTCTTCTTGATCAAGCACATCAATTATAGAGTGAACATTTATATAAATAAATCTGGGAACTACTTGAAACTCATTGCTATCGTGTGAGGAGTCATCATCTTCTTCATCATTAATAGGAGTAGTATTAACAAGATCACTCAGCCTAGATTCTTCATCTGAAGAGTCCAAATAGCCTCCATAGATGCTTCTATAGTCATTAGCAATTTCATAGGAGTTCTCTTTAGTGCCATCTGGATGCCATAGTGTCTCATCCATAAGGGAATTTTCAATGGCATGTTGGTGAAACCTAGATCTTTATGATAATGTCTCTTCATCAAGGGCAATATGCATGGGAAAATTCTGCATCATTTCACTAAAAGTCCTCCATTGACCAAGGATAGGTGGTGGTGTATCAGGGGTATATTCAAGGATATCCTATGGTAGAGTAGAACTAGAGGCAATATGTTCATTGATGGTTGTAGTAGCATTAATAGGAGGTTGTCTTCCTCTTCTTCCTCATCCTCATCATCTTCTTTAGATTCCATTTCAAATTCCCAATCCATGAGATCACTCATGGTAGGGGAAGAAGGAATTAGAGGGACTTCAGTTGAAAGGGTGTTGATTTTGTGGAGGTTGGGTAGGTGAAATTCCCACCCCTTATCAATTCTAGTAGGGCAGACCTTCTTAGAAGAGGAAGTAGTCATGGTGGGAAGTTGGGTGCACAAAATTTAGAGCTTAGAGGATTCCATAGGTTTGAGAGAGTCTTCAATTGTACCAAGACATGTATTGAGAGAGTGAATACTTTGATGAATTTGATCAACTTGCCTCCCTAAGTTGGTGAAGGGAGAGATGCATCCAATTTAGGGCCTATTGCTCTATAGTCCAGTCACCATTAAGTGGGCGAAGGAATGGGGCAGCTTTGTAGTGAGAGTCATTATGAGAGAACTCTCAAGGGTGGAAATTGACAATTCTAATACTGCCACTTATGGGAGTGATGAGTCTCTTGCAGTGTGTGCACATATCATTTTCATCCATAGACTCATGAAAACATGCAGGCCTGAGAAAATTATGCTAGATAGTCAAAGCTAGTTGTACTTGGAAAGCTTTTTGCTCCTTTCGGATGGATTTAGTCGAGGAAGGGGCCCCAATAACATATTTGCCTTTTGCTATGTGGTGGGAGTAGATTTGAATATCTTGAGGTTGTTTTAGTTCCCACACTTGTAAGGAAGAGATATTCGTTTGCCATTCATGGGGAATGTCGATATTGGCCCAGTTGATTATGGTGGGGAGATATCTCTGAGTTTTGTCATCACTTTTCACAACAATTGTCTGGCCCTGGTCCTTCTCAATGTTGATCTCTTCAATGACTCAAGGAATGGCCATTGACGTATTGGATAGCAATATGTATAGATGATGGCTTCATCTCTAGCCCAATGATTCGAACATTGGGAGTTAAAATATCTAAAATATAAGGATCATTCATAAAAATGAGAAAGTTTGGGCAAAGCTCAAAGAAAATGGGACCATTGGAAAGAGGAGACATAGTAGCCCCAACAATCATATCATGGAGTTCTTTGTGCCTAGTATCCAAAACTGCTGTAAAACAAGACATAGGAAGGCCTCGACAAAAAAGAGGGACAATGCCAATTGCAAGATATCCCAAATGGATGTAAGGGAAATCCTTTTTGGATTTTTGGATTTTCTTATAGGGGAGATTGAGGAGAGAGATGAATTGGTTATCTTAGGAAGAGTGTCCAATGGAGATACACCCATGGTCTTCAATTAAGATGCTAGAAGCTTGAAATTTAAAAAGAGAGTGTTCCTCATAAACTTCTGCAAGCTTAACGGATAGTAACACCCATTCGCTTGATGGATTAGTTTCATCTGCTATGATAGTAGAATTAGCTAAAGATGGATATTTTTGGGATAAATTCCTAGCTAGAGAAAATTTATGTTGGGATGATAGTGCCATAGCTATTAGTAGAGAAAAAAAGAGCCCTTTTCCTTGCTTCCTCTTAACTAAGCAACTTCTCTAGTGGCGACTACAAACTCTCCTTTGGCAAGCTCTCATACCACTAATATTAGGGTGTGCAGATGAGCCAATACTCTGTGTGTGTGTGTGTGTGTGTAGAGAGAGAGAGATCCCAACTGTTCAAAGACTCACCTCTCCTATTTCCATTGTTAAATCACCCTTTTAAAAACCCTATTTAAATGTCTCCTCCTTGTGCCACATAGACTCAAGGGTTTTCTCATTGGTTTGAGAGTCATCCAAGCAAACCTATAAATAATAAATAGTAAAGATTCTTTGACTTCACACATTGTTTTATGCTAGCTCAATTAGCTTGTGCAGGTCTTGCTTACATGTCACATAAAAGGGGGAGAGACTAAGTGGGTCTACCCTACCCATTTTAAGATGTGTGACGAACAAGAGTGCACTTTTTGCACATGTAATCCATTAAAAAATTATATATTTGTTACTTTTTACTTTTTATAGATGCAGCTATATGACGTTATTGAATGAAATTTTATCGTGTTAATTAGAGGAAAAAACGTTTTTCCTCTAATTAACACGACGTTTTTATAGATGCAGCTACATGACGTTTTTGAATGATATTTTATAGCATTAATCACAAATCTACTAAAAATTACATTGATAAAAAGGACGGTAGCTAGCGTGCCTCTAAGAGAATAAACTTCAACAGGCTACTTAGCTTCAGGCTTCAGGTCTGGTCGTCATACTCATATTTCAAGTTTCATCCACAAGCCCTTAATGCCTTTCCTTTTGGTCTACAGAATTGTGACAGAGCCATGAAGACACCCAGAGAGACGGAGCCATGAAGAAAGCAAGAGAGATTAAAGAGCACAAAATCAGTAATGATGATGATCAAAGGAGTCTCTCCACCCATATTAGTTGGTGACTTACGGGATGAGTTGAAGAGAGAATCAAGAGATCATGAGGAGCTAATAAGCAGTACAGATCGCAAAAGAGCTTGCATCCCCAATACTACTCGTTATTAGCAACTCAACATATCCCTGTACAGCTGATCTTGATCAGGGATTAAAGAGAAAGAAGAAAAAGATGGTTGCGTCTTAATAAGTGCATATTGTGTTGAGATTGGTGCCATTTGCTCCAATCCCCAGGCTTTCTCCTACAGGCTAGGACCTCCTCCTTCATTTAAAAGGCCATGGCTTGCTAATGATGGGTTGTTTTGAATATCATCATAGTCAGATTTGGTGTGTCATTTATAACCCTAATTTGGACACATGGCACAAGATCCCTCTCACCTTTCTACCATAGCTTTCGACATACAGGCTAATTCCATTGGTTGTCCCTAGGGGCTTTTGTTCTTCAACAGCCCTTCCGATTAGCAGGGAAGGTCTCTTGGCCATTTGCTTGCTTGTAACCCCATCACCAGAGCATGTAGACAACTTCCACCGATGATCCGTATCTACAACATTGCCTTCACATGCCACCCTCTGTCTTCTTGTTGATTGCCACTAATTTCAAAAATTTCCAAAATTTTTAAAACTTTCTAATTTTCACCATAGCCTGATCTATTCACTCACTTTCTAGGAAAGGAAAAACTAAATATATTTTTAGCTCCAAAAAAGCTTAAATGTCTAAAAGCCTTTAGGCTTTTCAAGTTTCTAACTGATAAAAGCCTTAAAAGTTAATGAAAAGCTTTGAATGTTGGGAAGGCTTAAGCCTATATAAAGGAAGGAGAGTTTACTATGGGCCATTCCCTTGATTACAAAATTTGTCTCTTATGTGAGGAGAGAGCAAGGTCATACACAAGTGTGTGGAGACGCATGCATCAGTTCCAAGGTCATACATAAGTGTGTGGAGATGCGTACATCAGTTCGTCATTCATCATGTTTGAAGTTCAGAAGGTTAGATTCGAATGACTTTCGTTCTTTTAAGGATTAGTTTGAACGATTTTGTCCTTCATCTTTGTCCTTTCTTTATTCTTTTAGTGATTAGTTGTAAAGATTATTTTTAATAATTAGTTTATTACAATTAGTCAACATGATTAGTTAGTCTTCATCCTTTCTTTGTATAATTAGTTTTGTCTCAGTTTAAATGTCTAGTTTAAACAATTAGACTAGATTTCACCATCTTGTTTTAAACCATTAATTTTAACAATTAAATTAGATTATTATAGTTAGTAAATATATTAGTTAGCATAGATATATGTAGTATTAGTGGTATTAGTTAATTGGTTATACTTATTAGTAGTATTAATAATTGTATTATTATTAGTTAATTAGGTAGACTTATGTAGTATTAGTAGTTGTAGTTATTAGTTAATTAGTTAGACTTATATAGTATCATTGATATTTGTACTAGTTAATAGTTAATTAGTAGTGAATCAAAAGGGAAAGAAAATGATCTTTTGAACGTATGGAAAAAAAAAAGTGGAACAATCTTTGAAACGTACTGGAGAAACGAAATCATATATCTTCTACAAATGAGATATTTTAAATGGATGGGGGAATGCCACCTTCACCCATAATTATTTAAATACGAAGAGACCTGTGCCAACTCTTCAACATGCTATATAGCATATTTTTTTATTTCATTTAGTTTTTGAAATATTATTAATGATTATTTATACATTAGGATTACTATTAAGCAAAAAATTAAAAACCATTATTCTCGCATGTAAAATAGATAAATCAACTTTTTTATTTTTTTAATATATAATTACAAAGTATACATGTTATTTTTATGAACATGTAGTGTAGTTGAATGATAAAAATGTATTGTTCTCATCAACATCAATGGACGCTACACAAAAACAAAGTCACAAGGTATCCTTTAGGACTTGTAAAAAAAGGAAAACTATGGCTTGTAGAAAAACATCATTAAAACCCTTTGTTACAACTTAGTATGACATAGATAAATTCAAATCATTTTGGGTAGAAAAATCCATCTACATAAGAAATTCAAGTAACAACGGCTTTGTCAAGCACTATTCTCATCCTTGCATGCCAACGCCAATCATGTCTTGCGAGGAACAAAGGCAGAAACAAATATGTGGTCTCATTGTTACCAGACTACACAAAATGAATTCTCAATGCAAAGCCATTACAACTTCAACTATTGAGCATCATTGATACATCCATCTCAGTCTCCAAAATGACAAGAGCAATTGCAAACGGAACCTTGGATTGTTGATCTATCCTTGACAATCCTTTAGTCTCTTGGAATGATGGATTGCTTTCGCATCTATCTACTAGAATTGACTTGACTACATTTGATATTGCAGATGTGTTTGCTCTCAACATGCTACATAATCCACTATTCCAGAAGGACATGGCTGTAGCAGAACATCCATTTGATATTGCAGAATTGACTTGACTACATTTGATATTGCAGATGTGTTTGCTCTCAACATGCTACATAATCCACTGTTCCAGAAGGACATGGCTGTAGCAGAACATCCACATCTAAGGATAGGGCTTTACATCCTCACAACAATCTATGGAAAGGATTATAGAGATCCATTGTGAAAGCTCTCCATTTGACCCAATACTCCAAGAAAAACAAGAGAATAAAAGAGGTTATAGTTTGCTTGACAATATATTCAAGCCAAGCCGACGACAAGCATTCCAAAGAGTTGATCAACACAAGTTTGCATGCATCATATTACAAACTAATAATCGTCTTATAGGAAGAACAACAACATTCAGGACATACAAATTGCTTGCTGCAAGAAGCTCGTTGTACATATATATCACCTTGGAAAATGCAATGTTTCTATTCTTATTCCCACTTGGCCATGGCACCTACGATGGCAACATCTATCTTAGTGGATACATCAAGATGCGGGCATCAACTCTATTTTCTGTGTACACCTTGCACAAGCCTTACATCTTGGTTCTATACTAGCTAAAACAAGCTATCTTGATCACAAATAGCATAAGCACTACTTACCTACAAAGGGACATCAACAACTACATGTACACAAATAAGGATAGTTCCAATTCAAGGAGCGCCGGGCTCTCACCCATGCATTTTGTAAATGTAGACGGGCGGTGAAAAGGAAGCTAGGAAGATAGAAGGACAATGGGAAAAAGGGCCTAGGCCACGGCCGGCCATGTAAAAAAGGGGATAAGGGGATGACTGCCCAAAAGGGATTTAGGGTTTTGTATATAAAGTTGAAAAGTGAATGAGAAGCTCATTCTTGTGTGTGGCCAAAAGTGGCTCTCCTCTTC
Organism: Lygodium microphyllum; assembly: GCF_053477565.2. Classification (NCBI taxonomy): domain Eukaryota; kingdom Viridiplantae; phylum Streptophyta; class Polypodiopsida; order Schizaeales; family Lygodiaceae; genus Lygodium; species Lygodium microphyllum. The sequence continues at coordinate 71,480,404 of NC_141137.1, read as the reverse complement.
CTCTTCTTCTTCTTGTTCTTGCTTGCTTGAGCTTGTGCTTGAGAGAGGGAGTGTGAGAGTGTGAGGGTGAGGGAGTGAGTGTGTGAGAGTGTGAGGGAGCGAGTGTGTGAGTGTGAGGGAGTGTGAGAGTGTGAGGGAGTGAGTGTGAGAGTGTGAGGGAGTGAGTGTGTGAGGGTTAGGGACCAGGGAGGAGAAGCTCTCCATCTTCTCCTCTCTTCTTCTCTTCTCCTCTCTTCTCTTGTCTTGCTCGCGGCAATGGAGCTTGGAGCGTGGAGCTTGAGGATGGAGCTTGCTTGAAGCTTGCACTTGGATCGTGGAGCTACCGGAGTGCGCGGGAGAGGAGGTAACTCGATCGGCATGGAGGTAAGCTCACTACACCCATAGATATGGATGGCGCGTCGGCTATGTGAGAGGTAGTCATTAGTGCTTGGCTTGGAACGCTTGAACAATAAGCGGTCCATGGGTCTTGGCAGTTGAGCGAAAGCTCCCACAATCGGATCACTTGTGGATGTTATGCCTCTTATGTGAGACGCATTTGGAGTTGATTTAGCTCAGCCATTGACTGTTGTGAACAGTCCTTGATCTGGCCAAAATAGGAAAGCACTTATCTCTTGAAGTCTATGCTTATCGGGATTGATCACTTGATGCATATTGATGCTCGAATGATGTCTACATGTATGGAGATGCTATGTTAATGGATTGCCATCATTTTGGTACTAATTTGAGGCCTGAAATACTCAGTCTGGAGTAGTGAATGTCTGATGTAAACAGTTGGACTGAAGCTATTCTACTCATCTATGCTTATGCCTATGCTATTCGGGTCATGTCTTGAGATGTACATTGATGTATTGACCATCGGGGATTGGAAAAGAGTTCGACCTTGCTTCTTAATCATTGGTTGAGCTTGAGCTCTGCTTTCCATAGCATTTGGATATTTATCTTGGATGTATCTTGGCACTTATCAGTCTATGCTTGACTGCTTTGGACATGCACTTATGCTCATGTCACCTACCTATGTTAGTTACATTGTTTGAGCTTGGATGCTATTGGAGCTTTACTTGGGCTTGACATTCGATTTTCTGGAGCATATTTTGAAGATTTATTGACTTTCCAGAGTTTATTTTGGGATATACTTGATGTCTATGGATGCTACATATGGATGTCACACCGCCTCTATGTTCGGGATGTCTCATTGATGCTTGATCTTGGACACTTGTCACTGGTACTTACACATGCTTTGTTTGAGCTTTGTTGCTTGATATTTACGGCCTTTGTGCTAGTGGGAGCGTCTTTGGATGCTTAACAGACATTGAGCAAGCGGTCTATGGTATTTGAGCACTCGAGACTATTTGGGATTTCTTACCTATTGGGATGATGCATGGTTCATATGTCTTGGTTCCTTCCGATGCTTATGATCTGACTCTTTGACTTGGGTCCATTTCCTTGTGAGCTGACACCTACTTGTGTCAAGTCTTGGTAGTGTGGCAGGCACACTTTGCTCCGTTGATTAGGGGGTGTTCTACTCACTGGCAGATATTTCATGATATGTTCGGGTGTTGGATTCATGCTTATCGACTGTCATATGCCTATGTTATGCCCGCATGATGCTGGTTATGGTCTTGGGAGCATATGATTGACTTGGGATCTGCTTTTGGCACAGTTAGCTCTCATTTATTGAAATATGTCATTTCTTACAGCAAGCTGAAATCTGCAGATTTTGAGCACTTCTCTGAGAGTAAAACTTACTATTTGATGTTATCTTGGTCATGTTTGGTGGACAAGTGCTTCTCTTGGTAAAATCCACTCTTTCAGCTAGTTTTAGCAGTGGTTTTAGTGCATTTTATGCTAATTATAGCAACCTACAATTTTGCCTTTTTGCATTGCTGAAAGACACAACTCTCTTTAACATTGCCAAGTTGGATGGTACTAACTATGGGTATTGGAAGTCCCAAATATGGCAGGTTTTGGTATAGAAGTTGCAGATTAGACCCTTGCGTTTCAAAATTGTCAAACCCGAGAATATGGATGATGATGTTTGGATGGAAGTTGATGAGCTATGCAAGTCTACCATTATTTTGTCACTCTCAGAAGAGGTCCATCATAATGTTGTTGAAGATGAGAATCAGAGTGCATGGGATTTATGGGAGAAGATTCAGGAGCTCTATGCGGCGCATCAGAGTCCCGCGTCACAGATGTATTGGCTGAAGCAATTAATGGACATTTGCATGAAGGAGGGTTTATCCCTATCATCTCATTTCAGCCAGTTTCATGCTATCATGAAGAATGTGTTGTCAGAGGGTATTGATTTCAACGATAACTTGCACCCATTATTTTTGCTTGGCACCCTTCCTGAATCATGGGATGTCTTCCGTACTGCCATATGCACGAACAAGCTTGATGGGCTGAAAATCAAAGATGTTGAGAGTGCTTTATTGACTGAGAAAATCAACATGAGACACAATGATGCTTCTCACTTTTCACATGCATTGAATGTTAGAGGTGGCAGACATGGCATGCGTGATAATGATCATAACGGCAGGGACTCTCAAAAGGGAAAAGATAAAGTGCAAGAAAAGTCTTTTGAGCATAGCATAGTACCTGCAAAGTCTAGTGTGAAGATAGAAGAGGTTAATGTCACGTAGGCCACTGATTTAGATGATGATTACATACTTGCAGCTTCTTCATGATGCGATGCCTTACACACTTTTGAGATACATTCTATGTATGCGCAGTGCTGGCTCTTGGATTCGGGTGCATCCTTTCATGTGACACCCTGTCGAGATTGGTTTCATACCTATCATACCATGTCTGGTTCTGTGCGTCTTGGTAATGACAAGTCTCTTGACATTGTGGGCATTGGAGATGTTAGGCTGCAGTTTCCTTCTGGCAACTCTTTTGTTTTGCATGATGTATGCCATGTACCTGCGTTGACTTGCAGTCTTATGTCAATTGGACAGCTTGATGATGCAGGGTATTTTGTATCTTTTGGAGACTCTGCATGGAAGATTACCCATGGCAGACTTGTACTTGCAAGAGGTGCCAAGTCTGGTAGCCTCTATCCCTTACTTGTATCAGGAGCTACATTGGATCATGTTTTGTCTGTGGGTTCTATTCCCCATGTATCCCTTTGGCATGCTCATTTGGGGCATATGCCTCTTAAAGGAATGAAAATGATGTGTGCGTTGCAGTATCTTTCGCCTTTTGACTCTTCGCATTTTGATTCTTGTGATCATTGTTTGTATGGCAGACATACTAGAAATACGCATAAAAAGTCTGGTAAGAAACGCATGGGTGAGCCCTTGGCTCTTGTGCACTCAGATGTATGTGGGCCTATGCCTTATCAGTCACTTGGTGGGGCAAAGTATTTTGTTGCTTTCATAGATGATTACTTACGTAAGGTTTGGGCTTATCCCATAAAGAGGAAATCCGATGTCTTAAACACATTTCAGCGTTGGCTTGCATTGGCAGAAAAACAGTTTAGGAAAAGGCTAAAATGCCTAAGATCAGATAGTAGGGGTGAGTATGTATCATGTGCTATTAAGCATCAGTTGACCGCCCCTTATACCCCACCCTAGAATGGTATGGCTGAATGCATGAATATGACCATTCAGGAAAGGGTTCGTAGCATGCTTAGCCAGGCTGGCTTACCGCAACACTTTTGGGCTGAGGCAGTTACTACTGCAGTGCATCTCATTAACAGGTCACCTAGCAGTGGCATAGACTTTCAAGTTGCAGAGGAGGTATGGGCAGGCAAACCCCCCTCTTATGATCATTTGCGTATCTTTGGCTATGAGGCATTCTGCCATGTGCCCAAGGACAAATGCAATAAGCTGGATCCTAAGAGTGTCAAATGTATTTTCATTGGCTATGGAGATGCAGGAGAGATGGGTTACCGTCTATGGGATCTGCAGGCGTAGAAAGTGATCCGTAGCCATGATGTCATCTTTCATGAGGACAAAATGCATATGCAGCCTGAGAAAGTGGCTGAGGTACGTAGAGTTATCTTTCAGGAGGAGGCACTTGCTTTCGTTCAGCCCGCTTCACGGCTAGCTAGACATTGCGCAACATCACCTAATGCTCATAGCCCAGATGTTAGACATGCTGATTCTAGACAGGATGTTGGTCAGGCAGCAGAGCCTGGCTTGAGGCATTCTACTAGAGATAGACGACCTCCTGACCGTTTTGCACCCTCTATGGATTATGTACTGGTTACAGATGCATGAGAGCCTCTTACTTATGACGAGGCTATGCGTAGGGGTGATTGTCACTCTTGGGAGAGGGCTATGCAGTCTAAGCTTGAATCATTGCATAAGAATAAGACTTGGGATTTGGTTTCCTTGCCTCACAGTAAGAAGGCTTTGCCATGCAAGTGGGTGTACAAGCTGAAAAGTATCCCTGGACACCCCAAGTCGGCATACAAGGCTCGATTGGTTGCTAAGGATTTTAAGCAGGAGCATGGTGTTGACTTTGATGAAGTCTTTTCTCCTGTGGTCAAGATGACCACCCTACGCTTAGTCTTGGCCTTGGTTGCACAACTTGACCTGGACTTGTACCAGATGGATGTCAAGATGGCTTTTTTACATGGGGACTTGCATGATGAGATTTACATGGAGTAGCCTAAGGGCTTTGCAGACCCTGGCAGGGAATACCTAGTGTGCAAGCTAAAGAAGAGTCTATATGGCTTGAAGTAGGCACCTAGGGAATGGTACCATAAGTTTGATGCATTCATGCAGTCACAGGGCTACAGCCGCAGTGCTATGGATCCGTGCTTGTACACGAAGAAATCCCGTGACGATTCTTTACTGATTTTGGTACTCTATGTGGATGACATGCTTTTAGCAGGGACAACTCATGAGGAGCTCGATGCTCTTAAGGCTCAGCTCAAGAAGAGCTTTGAGATGAAAGATCTGGGACATGTCTCTCATATACTTGGTATGGGCATCACGAGCGATAGATCTTAGGGACTTCTCTATCTCTCACAGAGGGAGTACGTACATAAAGTCCTTGAGCACTTCCGCATGCAAGATGTTAAGCCTATTCGTTGTCCATTACCTTCTCATGTGAAGGTTTCACAGGCCGATTGTCCGTAGATAGATGAGCAGAGGACCGAGATGACCAAGATTCCCTATGCATTAGCTGTGGGTAGTCTTATGTATGCCATGATAGCCACTCATCCAGATATTGCTTTTGCAGTTGGGGTTGTGGCACATTATATGGCTACACCTGACAAGAAACATTGGGATGCCGTGAAGGGTATCATGATGTACATGAAAGACATAGCAGATATGTATTTTTGTTATGGCAGCCAGGATACAAGAGTCGTGGGGTACACTGACTCTGATTATGCAGGACATGCAGATAGTAGGAAGTCCACTTCTTGCTATGTGTTCACTTATGTTGGAGGGGCTATCTCTTGGATGTCCAGGGCGTAGAAGTGTACGACCCTTTCTACTACAGAGGCCGAGTATATTGCAGCCACAGAGGCTTGCAAGGAGGCTATCTGGTTAGGCCCTTTGATTGTAGACCTTGGTATGACATATGCTATGCCTACACTGCATTTGAATTCTATGAGTGCCATTCAGTTGGCCAAGAATCCGGTCTTCCATGCGAAGACGAAACATATTGAGGTGAGATATCACTTCATTTGTGAGGTCATTGAGGACAAGTCTGTTGACCTTGTCAAGATTCCGACTGAGCAGAATCCTATAGACTTGCTCACGAAAAGCCTCACTACCGAGTGCTTTGCCTTCCTCAGGAGATTGATGGACATTGGATGAGATGACGTCTTTTTCCTCATCCTATTGTACATGTATACATGTTTACTGTTTTTTCTTTTTTCTCTCTCACTGGGGCAGATTCGCCTTTAAGTGGGAGGTTATTGGGGGTAAAGGCGCCTCAGCCTACCCGCCAGTGTATTACTACACTGATAGTACTTACCACTGCACATTGCAGTTGGCAGGCACCCATCACAGTCACTTATTCTTTATTCTTTTAGTGGTAGTTTGAATAAAGGAAGGCCCGGCCATAGATTGTGGTTGTTGGAGTTCCCATTTATTATCTCTCTTTCTTGCTCTTGCTCTCCCACCATAGCTCTCACGTGCAAGCTTCGATCCTTCTCACCTTTCACTTGTAGATAGTGGATGGAGTAACAGACAACCCCTCAAACAAGAGTACGATGAGGAAACTCGGTTCGAGTCAACCCCAATAAGTAGTTCGACTAGCTTCAGAATGACAAATGCGGGGGTGGGCCGATGGAACTTCACATACAAAGGTGGCTACAAAGGAGAAAACAGATTTGGTCAGGAAAGGGGAGGCCCATTGTCTTGCCATACATGTGGGGGGCTATGCTCATAGTTTTGAATATATTCCCTCATGATAATCAAACATATTCCCTCATAGTCTTGTCACACATGAGGGAATATGTAAGTTTGATTATCATAGTCATCCATGTGGATGACTTGATTATTATGAGTGATATTGATAGTGGGATTACTAATGTTAAGGGCCTTTTGAAGTAGAAGTTTGAGATGAGGGATCTGGGTGAGTTGAGGTACTTTCTTGGTATTGAGGTGATGTGCTAATGGTATATGGCTATCATAAAGACACTATGGCTTGTGTAGGTATTTGGGTATACAGATGTAGATTGGAAGTTGGTAGCATATCTAATAGAAGATCTACAAAGGCAAATTCATGTTTTCTCTTGGTAGTACAACTATTACTTGGAGTTGGTAAAAGCAACTAACAGTTGCTTCATTGAGTATAAGGGCTGAGTACAAAGATGTTATTATGATAGCATATCAAGTAATATATTTGCAAAAGTTATTGAGTGAATTGGATATGTGAATGGATGGTCTGATTGCCATTCATTATGATAGCACAAGCTACATTAGGAACCTTATGTTATCATTTTATAAGAAAGAAGGTATTATAGGTGAGATTGATATGAGCATCTAGGAATCTTGTATTCCATGCTAGGACAAAACACATCAAGGTGCAATATTATTTTTTGAGAAAGAAGGTATTGAGGCACGATTGATTTGGTATATATTAGAACATAATATCAGGCAGCTGATATTTTCATGAAGAAGGCATTGGGTGTAGAGAAGCATCAAATATTTTGAAGCTTACTTAGAGTTGTAGAGATGTAGTTGAGCTTGAGAGGGAGTGTTGAGATGGCAAGCTTAACTTGTGTGAACACTAATGATGGATCACCTCACTAGGTAAGTCTACACATCTACACTTAATAGGTTGATGGTCATTATGATCCTTACATGGCCACTGACTCCACACATTATATTTGGTTAGTTACTAGAGATAATGGGGCATGCTGATTTGACGTCATCTCATCTTCCTCTGGCTTATCACCTTTGTAAAAGTCTGTTGCCAGGTTCTAAAAATGGTAATGGCAACGGCAACATGGGACTCAACCCAACACCATCTACGTATGATTGGTATGGTTATAGGGCCAATCAATTAGTATAGTCAATAATATATTGTTTGATTTTGTAGGTCACTTTCCTTTATGTTGTATCTTATCTATACTTTGTGTACATTGTAGTGTGGACAAAGAAAAAACCCAGTAAAAAAACATTTTTGGCCTCCATCTCTCTTTTTTTTCGTTCTTGAGTAAGCTTCTCCTCGCATGTATTGTGTGTATTTGGTGCAATAATTCAAGCAAGTCTCTCACTTTTTCTACATCTTTTACTCCTTATATCTAAACCTTAGCATATTATGTACCAATGAAAAACTCTTGAGAAGTGAATTATATACATTTAAAGTTTGAAAAGTTTAGAGTTGATTTGTGAGAATTTTATAATGGCCCCATTTAAGATTAAAAGAGATGATGTGGTAGTTTTTTGAGGGCTCAAGCTTAGTCCAAAACAATCCTAATGATTTTCAAGAGTTACTAAAATATTATGATGCTTTAAAGAGATGAGCTCTTAATTATCCCTAAGTAATGTGCTCCATTACCAAGACTTAAAGGACAAGTGGCTTCCAAGAAAGCACTTCTAGACAATAGAAAACCCAAATTTTTGTATTGATAAGCCTAAGTGAAAACTCGAGAGATGATGCTAACTTGGTGTGCCATCAGAACATTGATTAACTTTTGGTTGATTCTTCACCACCATACGAATCAAGTTGACCTTGGCTCATAGAGAGTAGATGACCAAAAATAGTTTGTAAAAAGAGTACGTTGATAGATAATCTGAGGTACACATGTAAGGAACCTCTCTTATCACATGCATTCAAGGGGTATTTAACAAACCCTGCTACTTACATATTATGAAGTAATAAATGCCCCTCTTTCTTAAGAGACTTCTCAATTTGCGCCTAAAGAACCCCCCTTTTGTAAATATAATCTTGTAGATTTATGCAAAATTTACTAAATAAAATGCAATCTTAGTAAAATGTGATAGCTTCCATTTTCAAAGGTGCATGCTACGAGGTAGGTAAGTGGGAAGGTAAAGCTAAGGATATGACTTTTACTCAATGACAATCTTGTGAAAGCAAGCAATGGTGCTCATGATGGAGATGATCAACATAGGTTTGATTATAGTGTGGTTTGGTCACAACACCGAGTAGAGTATGAAGGGTTATTTTAGAGGAGCACTTGTAATTAGTCCTAGGTTTTAATATCTTAATTGTTTCGGTACACTTTTCATTCTCTTTAATTAAGCTTTTGTTGAGGAAGATCTGTGTGCACAGTGCATGTTGCAACGCTTTCGTCCATCATGAATTCCATTTAATTTAGCTTTTGTTGAAGAAGAACTACCTGTGTGCACAATGCCTCTTGCAGCGCCATTGTCCATGAATCCCATTGCCGAATTGATCAATAAAGAGGATCTGTGTGTGGGTGATCTACAGCATAGAGGATGTAGTTATGGTAAGCGTACAACTTGCAGACCCTCCTACGGGTCATCTCAAATTAGAAATCAACCTGTGATACGATTCTTAAGGTTTGAACATGTAGAAGAATTCAATGAATGGATGAGTTAGTATTAAGGTGCCAAACATTTGATACATTTCGATTGTCATGCTGGCTTTCACCAGACATTGCTAGTCGAGTGTTATGGCAGCTAGCTAGTCAAGCTGGTAGACCATGCCAACTTCAAGGAGCTGCTTGTGAGGGATGGATAGAGCAAGGGGAGCTGTCCGGCAAGCTCTTCGCAGACACTCATACAGGTAATTTACGACCACCCTGTTGATGAAGGAGGAGTCTGAGGAAGCCTGGACATTTGCATGACCAAGCATATAGGTAATGCCTGACCGCCTACACTTGTTGAGGAGATCTATCTCTGCATTGTGTGGCGGGTGCCTTCTGACAGGCTTGCTGGTCTTTCCTTCTGTGCTTCCATCTCCACCATGGTCATTTTCCACCACTACCTCAACCTCTCTCCCTTCCAGCCCATTCCCTTCTTCAGCCTCTTCCCTCATGTAGTCCTCCAAGCTCCTCATCAAAGCTTCCTCAAATTCCACTCCTTGCTTGCTCAAATTACTATCCATGTAGCCATACCTCACCACACACCTGAACATCATCTGCCCCTTGTCTCCCACTCTCCTCACCAAGAACCTCTCCTCTTCTAGCACCCTTGGGACTGGCAAGTTCTTGATTGTAACAAACACCACCACCTCATGCATAGCCGGCATGTTCTCAATAAAGTGCAGGTAAATGGGTGGCACTCCTTGCACCAACTGGCTGTAAACCAGCCCAACACCGGGGACTGTGGCCACAGGGAGTTGTTTCCGTTTGTCGGCAACATCTTTGAGAGGGACTTGATTGGCAACCTCGAATTCATACTTCCTCACACTCACGTAGTGCCAAACATACATGACAAGGAGTAGAACCACTGCGAAGGCTACTGGTATGTAGCCCCCTTGGTTGAATTTGTAGAGGTTTGATGAGAAATAAATCACCTCTACAAAGATGAAGACACCAGCGAAAGTCAACACCTTGTACATGGCCGATTGCCATATCATCAACATAATAAGGGTGAGCAGGTTTGTAGTCACAAGCATCACAGCTACCACAGCAATCCCTGATGACAGTACCCACCTATGTTAGCTTTGCAGCAACAAGAGAAGTATCCAAAAAGGTGAATGTCAACAAATTCGTACCGTAAGCATTCCCAATCAGTGTTGTATTTTTGAAGGCCCCTGTGATGATAACACACAAAATCATCAAGATCCAATTCACTTCAGGAATATAGACTTGTCCAGCAAATTTGGATGAGGTGTGCACCACCTTCACCCGCGGGAAGCACCCAAGAGCCTGGGACTGCTCCACAATGGAGAAGGTCGCTGAAATCATAGCCTGGCTAGCTATGATGGCAGCTACCACAGCCACCACAAACATGGGCCAGTATACAGTTGTAGGTACAGACTTATAGAAGCTCTGTGCAACATCATGTGGAAACTTCATCAAGTATGCTCCTTGGCCAATGTAAGCAGCTAAGAGTGACGGATAAACAACTGTTGTAAATGCGACCTGCATAAATAAAATTAAACAGTAACTAGATGATTTTTAATAATTGTGACGACATTTTGATTATTCATGATGAAAGAGAACCATTGATATTAAGTCAAGCCTGTGTTCTGTTCACAATCAATGAATTAATTCCTTTCAAGGAGGCATACTCATACATCTAGAGGTGTCAGCGAATTGGTCACCATATGTGATTGTCTTCCATGCAATTCAGAATGGATAAATCAGATCAACATGTTACCTGTATTGATCTCACAGAAAAGTGGCCTAAATCTGCAAACATGGCCTCTGTGCCTGCAGTTCCAACAGCAAAAAAAACCATGACTAACATCCCATTATCTACACAATGCTGCTCAGGAAAAGTCCTTTAGAACTTTCCAAAGTGGGCAAAACACATACCGGTAATGCAAAGGACTATTCCTCCTAGTGATATCCAGGCCTGTTTCTTGTTCTGTTGGAAGTAGTAGTAAATGTAGTATGGGGAAAATGCACGAAAGATACGAGGATCATGCTTGATAATATTAAATATCCCAATGCCTCCAATGAAAAGGAACCATATGAGCACACCGGGAGCAAACATGAATCCAACTTTGTCTGTTCCAAACCGTTGTACAGAAAACAGTGCAACAAGGATGACCACAGATATGATGACCACATCATCTGGTGTAAAAGCAATGAAATAAATCAGCAACAAAGCTATTGATTTATAAAATTAAAGTAGCAAATTTAGACAGTGATAAAGCAATAGCAGAACAGAAGAGTGTGATTTGACTACTTACTAGTGCCCAAACTACTAAACTTTCCTTGAATTCCACCAACAGCAGACAGAACTGCAGAGTGAAAACCGAAAACTTCTAGTCAATTTTCTTTCATCCACTCTAGCTGTTCATGCTTTTAGATCAAATGAGAGCTATGTAATGATGCATCATAGCTCAAGAGTTATCCATATTAAATCTATTTTTAGGAATGATCCAACGAATGAGTAATGCAGCAATTGAAGTTCAGGCCCTTCTTCCACAGTACCAGAAATTGCAGGAGTGAGGACACCATCTCCAATGACTGCACATGTTCCAAGCAGGGTGACAGTCAGTAGGACATGCTTTGCAAAGTCGCTGCCTTCCAGAAGCTCCTTTATTTTGGATGCCCTTTTCACCCGACGTACACGAGGTGTTTTAAGCTTGTAATTGGATAATGACCGATCCTCAAGCTGCTGATTAGGGAGCCGACTAACTCTTGAATGCCTGCAAATGAGTGAATAGAGTGCAAAGGTTCCACCTGCACCATTTGGAGTCACGAATCAGTTAATTACATTAATTTCCCATGATGATAAATTGACAATGTGTTATACTGGCAACAATCATTTGGGACAAACTAGAGATAATAAAATCAATTGCACAATCCTCAGACACTCTTTATTGAAAATACTGTCTGATGTAAGGTACAACGATGAAGCATTGATGTTGACCTACCGTTCCCATTGTCATTGGCAATAAGAACAATGAAGACATACTTGATGAGGGGGATGAGGGTGAGGGTGTAGATGATGAGGGAGAGCACCCCAAGCACGTCATCAGGAGTTGGACTTCCCTTTGTAAATGTACTGCTGTAGACATATAGAGGAGAGGTGCCAAGATCTCCATATACTACTCCAATACTTTGAAAAGCCAGCCTCATGATGATTGCTGCACTATTAAACGCCTGCAGCATCGCCAAAATGATGTCAATGCATAGTCTTATGGTCCTTACTTCGAGCTTGAGAGTACCTTATGTTAAGTGATCCATTGATTATTCTAAGTGCAGATGTATTATCATCCATTATAAAACATAATCTGCTCCCGTTTGGCATTAAAACGTACAGATGAGTAATAACCTAACATACTATGCAACCGTAAGGTATGCTGGTCCAATTTAGGAAAAGAATTCAATTGGCAAAAGAGATAGAAGGCGCAGTAAGAGATACGCATGGTTTATGTAATATACTAAGTTACAGATGAGAACAAATCACCGATGTTAAGCCTTCACGTTCTCTAATGTACAGAGAAGATACAAAAAGAACAGAAGAAAATGAGCAGAAGTAATCTATAAATGTGTGACTATGTAATAACAATGTATTGACAGAGCCAAACAAAGAATCAGGACACACGAGAAAAATCGCTTGGTGAGATACCAAATGCAAACCATAGAGGTAGTTTGTACCGACAGTTATCCAAGAAACTACTTTAACGACAGAATTACAGAGACATACTGCGTGCTTGCCATGGGGATTGTCACTATATTGAAGCTGGTTAGATTGGAGTTCGAGCGAATCAACACGTTTCATATTCTTCCAAGCCTGCATATTCGTATGCTGCACCTTTTCTTCTTCTTCTTCTTCTAATTCGTGTTGTGCGGAAATTAGAGCTCCATTATCATTAAAACCATCGGTCATCTCCAAACCCTGCTGGCCGTAATGGTGCCCCATGGCGACCGAAGGAGGAGAAGAAGCAGAAGAAGAAGTGATGACGACGATGAGAGCTCTTTTCTTCTTCTTCTTCGTCCATCTATATAAATAACATCACGGCCTGTGCTGGCCATGTATATATTTGCATCCGTCGTAAAAGCACGAGAAAGCTACCACCCAAAAGATGGACGACCTTGGGGGAGAAAAAGGGTGATCATGAGCTAAAAGCAAGACTTTTGTTCCTTTCAAACATATCCACACCTGAACTTCTAGTAAATTCAAAGGACTTCAAAAATTTTACAATTTTTTAAAGAATAACTTCCTACCCCAGTGCCTTCGCACCAGTCACGAACATTCAAAGCCAGGTCACATGCAAGTTTAATTGAGTTCATAGAGTCAAGTTTATAGGGACCCATGTTGACATGACCGGCAAACCTTGACACCTCTTTAATTCTCTCATCTAAAATGTATTTTCTCTCTCCTCCCATCGTGTTTCTTTCTCCTCCCAAACACCGTTGGAGTCGCTGGCAATGGGAGCCACTGGTTACTTTGTACTTATGTGTGACCAAAATTCTTTATCTTCTTGCCCGCCAATTGACTTGCACATGGCGGGGCTCTCAAGGTGTTGTGTACCCTAAGTCACACTTCATGCAATAAGAGTCGGCAAACAACCTACAAAATAGATTGATTACATGGGCACACACTTTTCTCGCATTAACTTTTAAAATTACAACAATAAACATAACTTGCGGTCTCTAAAATTTCACAAAGTTAATAAATAGATCTAGTACAAAATGGATTTTTCCCTCTTCATCGATTGAAACATATATAATATTGAGTCCCTAATTCTCCGATCGATTGGCCTACAATGATGGCAATATCTTCTCCCCTTGTGAATATGCATCATTAGGTGTTCCATTTTTCATGTCTCCAAGCATTTTCATTATCTAGAAGTTCAACTATAGAAAGATTATTTTTCCGTTACGAAGGTTTAAAACAAAATTTGTGCTTCATGTCTTAAGCCATGCTTCACATAGCAATAGTACTAAAGTTAGTTTTAGTCCACTATACTCTCATGTATATTATGCATATGTAACATAATTCTTGAGATATTCTTGAAAGAAATATCATACATAGCAATTTAGACCTTAAACATTCTTTTTTCTCATAAAGATTTAAGTTGTGAAGCTCTTACATGGTGATTGGGCATCTTTCATAAACCTAGTTACAACAAATGATAGACCTATAGAGTTTAGTGGTAGTAATAAATGAGAACCACCAAATTTAAGATAAGATCTATTATAGAGGTTCTGTGTAACCCTAAAGCATATGCTTCCAATGTTAAGGTTGAATGCATTCAATGTTTAGGTAGAATGAAAGTTGATGCCCTTTTTGCAAGGTGGTGAATAAGGCACACAAAGCACAAGGATAATGAAGGAGAAACTAACACTTAGATAATGAATGAGAGAGAGAGAGAGAGAGAGAGAGAGAGAGAGAGAGAGAGAGAGAGAGAGAGAGAGAGAGAGAGAGAGAGAGAGAGAGAGAGAGAGAGAGAGAGAGAGAGAGAGAGAGAGAGAGAGAGAGAGAGAGAGAGAGAGAGAGAGAGAGAGAGAGAGAGAGAGAGAATGATGTTGGGTCAAACCCTCACATTGCTAGTATACAATAGTGCAAGTGATGGCATACTAGCAAGATCATAGTTATAATGGATATTGATCTCAAGAGAATTCTCCACTTTGGAGCATTACCCAATCCTTGAATATGTTGAGCTGGAGATTTACTATTTGGAATGTAGCCTCAAGTTGACTCAAAGAGTCCTAGCTTGCACTATGGGTGTGCCTCATACATCGTCACTTCATCATTGTAAGCCCTTGACCTACATTTTGCTCCACTGTTAGAGCTTCAACTTTTACAAGCAAGAAATCCAAGGTTGATAATGCCCTTCAAAATTTCATTATCAAATCAAAGGATGGGAAGGACACCAAATAAGGGTATGCATGCATTTGCACTTATAAGTGCAATGATATGTAAATATAGGACCCTAGATGTACACACATTTAAGCAAAACCTCCCTTCCAAATGCCTTGGGTGTCCTAAGGCATTCATGAAAATGTCATACAATTTTATTTATAAATAATGTTTATGTTTACATACAATATCAAAGCAATTGAAAAACTTGAGTTGAAAAATAACATTAATACATGAGATACAAAAATGCAAAGTGATAATGTCCAAATGAATATGTAGAGATTCCACCCTTCTTGCCCACTGAGTATTCTAAAAGCTCCATAACTATATTTAGCAATAGTTTACAAAGTTGGGAAGCCCTTGTGTAGTCATCCACATCCATGATCCCTTTGCTTATCCCTCATCTATGATTCACTTGTCCATCTCATGGTCCTCAACAACTCCTCTCACCCACTCCATTAGTAGCATTAACATGTTTAGTCGATACCTAGATATATTCCTGCTCATTTCCTTCAAGGATTGTTCCTTACTAAAGTTGCACATCTTGTCAAGGGATTGGCATAAGAGCCATTGTAGTGGATCACCATGAGCTCCTATATTGTAGTGGTAGGGTGAGCCAACATGATTTACGCCTAAACATAGCATGTTCACGATATTGATAGGTTGTGCCAACAAGGTTGACCTACTACTAGTAATCACCACATCAATCGTTGATGAAGATTTGCCATCTCACACATATGGGAGTGTTTTCTACATTTTATCACCCCTTGGTTATCATCATATATGCAAACACTACTTTTTCTCTTCTCTCCCCATTAGATTCTATCTCCACTTGTAGGTTATGCAATGTCGCATGCTATGGTGCTATTTGGGTAGGGCTTCCTAAAAGTTCTTCTTCCATTTGCAAGTCATAGTAATAACATGTAATTTACTATAGCTTTTTAATCACTAGTACAATATCAGCTCATCAAGTGCTGCCATTGCAACAATAAGGTAGGTTATGCTTGATTTTGCCACATCATAACATCCTTCTTATGCATGAATGGAGAGTTGGGAGGTGAGATGGAGATATGTTGGAGAGTTGGGAGGTGAGATGGAGATATGTTGGAGGTGAAGGTAGCACCCCCACCCCACACACACACACACACACACACACACACACACACACACATAGAGGATGCAGATGTATTATTCTAGTGGTTCTTCTACCCTAAAGCATAGCTCTCTCTCTCTCTCTCTCTCTCTCTCTCTCTCTCTCTCTCTCTCTCTCTCTCTCTCTCTCTCTCTCTCTCTCTCTCTCTCTCTCTCTCTCTCTCTCTCTCTCTCTTTGTGCACACACATGCACATGCACACGCACATAGAGTATCTACCTTTCCAAACTTATGGGCCAAATGGGAAAGGGGAAGCTAGCCAAAACAAAGATAAACAATAGCATACATTTTCTTCCCTTTCCCTTAAATGCTCTTTTTTGAATTTCCACCTAGATTCTTCTTTTTTGTTATTGTCTTCCATATAATTTCTTAATAGAGATTCACGAGTCCTTGGCTATAAGAAAGCCAAAAAGATACCCTCAAAGATACCTCAAAGAACCCTCATTTGACCTCCCATGCATGAAGAGTGTGAATTAGTCATCCTTTTCATGTAAGTTTCACAAATATAAAACATTATTTTCTCTTTGTCACTTATTCATATACAGCTAAGAGCAAGTTTTAGGTGTGAATTTCTTATTAGAATCTTCATTTCATGAGCTTGTACACATTTCAAGGTGAATACTCTCTCACATTCTTTCTCCACATCTTAAGCATAACCAACTCGAGGATATGGTCAATTTCACCATCTCTTGGCCAAACTCACATACTCATGCCTTATAGCCTTTAGCATAACCAGCTGGAGGATATGGTCAATTTCAGGATATGGTCAATTTCACTATCTCTTGGCCAAACTCACATACTCATGCCCTATAGCCTAGTCATCAACTTTTATGCAATTTGTCAAACTCATGCACCTTGTAAGTGATACTTGCATAAACCTAAAGTAAAGTCACTTCCAAATTTCAAACTATTTCATGAAGTGAAATAATTTGTTAGTTTGAAATATTCACATAAAGTTAACTAAAGTATTAACCCATGAAGCGAAATATTCACATAAAGTTAACTAAAGTATTGACCCACGAAGCGAAATATTTACATAAAGTCAATTAAAGTTACTAATCCATTATGAAGTGAGAGATTCGCAAAAAGTTAACTAAAGCCATTGTGCAATTTCAAATTGTATTAATAAAAGATAAACTAAAATAAAGCATGACTTGTCTCCATAACCTACAAGGAAATAGTGTGAAGGATGTGAAAAACAAATAATATGTATTTATATAGTTTGCTTCTATTAAGAATAAACCATTGTGTTGCCTTGAGAACACATTTCATACATTTGTACAAGTTACTAATAAGGCACTTAGAATTTATAATTAAATGGGCCAACATAAGTTGCATAAAAGCTAAAGTGCACACTGCATTAGTTATATGAAGATTATGCATACCGCCAGAAGCATCAAGAAATCCTTGTTTGCAACTTTCCCCTTATATACAAGGCTCTCATTGCTCCATCAAAGGCAAATCAAGCATAGGAGGATGGAGACGACATCTTTGAAAAAACCATTGAGAACTTTGAAATACTATGATAACTCTTCCTTGGGTTTCTTGTTTTATTGACATTTGTATAGTTTAGCTTATCACCTAAATTTGTGACAAGTTCTTCTTTAGGTGACAAGTTCTTCTTGAGCATAAATGTGTCCACTCTTGCATAGTCTGATGTATCCATGCATCAATGGGTTTGTAAATGAATAGGTTGAAGAATCCTTGAGAATAGATGCATCAATGACTTTACAACTTAGTAGGAGGAATGCATTTGAATAATTGAGAATAACGGTAAAAATTTTCACTTTGATGGTGTGATATTAATTGGTTATTGACTTTTGACCAAGAGGTGAAAGCTAGTACTACTAAACCATAATATAAATAAAATACGTATAATTAAAGTAGGCTCCAAGATGTGATTTGCCTCCATAAATCAACCCATAAAGCATTGGGTTGAATTCTTGGGTTATTTTGAGAAATTGGGCCCCATAGCACACTCCAAAAGAAATATGTGTGAGTGACATGGATGAAAGTAACATGTGTGAATTGACCTTTTTCAACATGTGTGCATCTATCACATTCATTAGCACATGCAAGTATGTCTATATGCATGCTATTTATAGATGTATATAGAAGATAAATAAAGTGACATAATTTAGTAATTTAATATTTATTTTGGCCTTGATACTATTAATATCTATTGCTATCCTCAATAAAGTCTATTGTTATAGCCACACATCCTAATAATAGTCACAAAAGTGTACCAACATGCAAATGGAAAATGTGTGACTACCATTCCTATTCCCTGTCACAAGAGGCTCAAAAGTAAACAAAATTTTAGCACTTTCCTTGAATTTTCAAAAGTAAACAACTTTTTAGCCCATGGAAAGAATTGAAGGCCAAGCTTGATGGATTGCCATTTGGCAAGTATAACTAAGAAAGAAAGATTGTAAGGCATCCTCTATGCCACACTCATTGATGAGAGATGAAATTAGCATGCACAATGAAATTCTTACATTTCTATGCTATTGACATCAAGCCATATGAGGCTTGAACCACACAAATCATTCTTATTTTTCCAAGAAGACTATAATTCTTAGATGACATCCAATGTTCTATTGTCTAACACTCATACTGAGTTTTTCAATTGGGAAATGCATCATAAAATCCCATGCTAATGAAGACGTAAAAATATAAGGCAAAGTATCTACACATGTCAATTTGATCTTAGGTTGTCATTTTTTATTAAACAAGAAAGTGTGACATTCAGATAATCTTAGGATCTATTATTAACCAAATCTATAATCTTATGCATTATCTTGCTCATTGAGGATGAAAAAAACACTCTCAAATTGTTGTATTTAAATAGAATGTATATGGAAATTTCCATAAGTTCCAAGAATATGGCATATTAATGATATATTTTAGGGCATATTCTGAAGCATATACAATGTATGTCCTATATCTTTGTTCTAATTTAAGGGCCCATACCGCCAACTTTATAAGTCTAGAACATGTGAGTTTGTTAATACCATCACTGCTCTTGATGAATCAACGACATGTAAATCTCACTCCATGATCTTTGTTTCTACCTTTTGGCCCTCAATAAAAAGTTCTTAAGCCCTTTGGCTCTATCAACTACACTGTAATGTCAAATATAAACCCAACCACATGTCAACCTTTGCTTAGTGCACCTAGTGTGTTTGTAGCTATTTAGGCGAGCTAGTTCATAATTCACTCTTCCAAGAAACATAATAGAAGGTCCTTATTTAAGCAAACTAATTAAGAACTCACTCTTCCAAGAAATAGAATAGATCAACAAGGTCCAACCTAAGAATTCAATCCCTTTCCTATAGAAGAAAACTTGAAATAGTTCCCGATATGTGCTTTACACATTTCTAGCAAAAAGTGCTTTATGAAGAATTTGTGCATGCCCTTTCTATATTGCCATAAAACATGTGAAGAAGAATGGTGGTGTGCTTACCAGCCAAACATAGTCTATTAAGAATGTAACTATATAGATATTCACTTGTTTGTGAAGAGAATCAAAATTTCTTATGGTCATCCTACAAACAATCAAATTGAAGGCTTTATTTCATGTATGATATGGTGGGATTTTGGTAGGTTCCTAGGTAGGTTACTATACAAAGATGGTGACAGAAACCCCATGGAGGTGCAAGTGTGCAAATGCATAGACACATTAACAATGAACAAAAACATGTATAATAGACCAATTGTTCTCCTTTGGTATCAAAGAACTATGGACACAAGGAAGCCATTACGGTTAGAGAAGACTGTACCTTACACATGTCTATATGCACATGTCTATATGAATGTGTGTGTATGTGTGTGACAAACCCACATGTTGGATCTAGATAGAAATGAGCACATCAATCATGCTCTCTCTTATGCTCACCACTCTCTCATAGCCTCTCATACCATAAAAGATTTCTCATTGTGTTAATATTGCAAGCCTAGCCTAACCATGAATCTAAACTAATTTGCATTTAAGTAATGCTTTTAAATCAATCAAATAAGATAGACTTGGTCAAAACTCACTGAGTTGTGCTGAAAGATGAGTGGATGAGCTCCAAAGCTCCCATCGATTCTGATAGTTGTGCCTTCTCATACTCAATGCTCCTTAACCCCATTAGCTCTATGCACAAAAGACATGACTCCACTACTAGTTCCTCTAAGTTGAGAACGTGTGTGTGTGTGTGACAAACCCACATGTTGGATCTAGATAGAAATGAGCACATCAATCATGCTCTCTCTTATTCTCACCACTCTCTCATAGCCTCTCATACCATAAAATATTTCTCATTGTGTTGATATTGCAAGCCTAGCCTAACCATGAATCTAATTTGCATTTAAGTAATGCTTTTAAATCAATCAAATAAGATAGACTTGGTCAAAACTCACCGAGTTGTGCGGAAAGATGAGCGGATGAGCTCCAAAGCTCCCATCAATTTTGATAGTTGTGCCTTCTCATACTCAATGCTCCTCAATCCCCATTAGCTCTATGCACAAAAGACATGACTCCACTACTAGTTCCTCTAAGTTGAGAACTCTCTCTCTCTCTCTCTCTCTCTCTCTCTCTCTCTCTCTCTCTCTCTCCATACACATGAATTATATAAGAGAAGAAAACAAAGATGAAGAAGTGAACAACCAAGAAGAGAAAAAGCTATCCTTCTAATCTCAATAAGCTTAGGAGAAAAATGGCATCACTTCTCACATATTATAGAAGCATAGAGATGCAAAAAGAATAGGAGGGGAGAATTTGCAACAATTGGAATAGCTTCTTTGATTGATTTTCTACCTTAAATATAGATGAATTTTTCTTTCCAAACATGTGGGCAAGGCCACTTACTCTTAGGTATCCCCACCAGACATTCTACTATACACAATCATATGAGAATTGACATGCTTAACATGTCTAGATTTAATTAAACTAATATGCACATTGTGTTGCCTTAACTTGCGAACAAATTTAATTTACAACTTATGTGGGAGTGAGGTGAATGTCTAAGGTCCATGATATTCAATTTAATCATCTTGAAATAACTTGAAGCACTTGATGCCTTCATGCTACTTTTAGCTTTATGTGCTTTGAAGTGCCTTTTCAAAATTGGCTTCATTTTTTATCACTTGGGTGTAGTCAATGTACTTCCAAGCACCTCCTTATCATGTTTTGAGCTTTGCTTTTTTTGTTGCTACTTTTACTACTGGTTGCTTTTTAGCCCTTAGAGTTTCTTTTAGCTTCTTTTTTACCCTTAGAGTTTCTTTTAGCTTCTTTTTTACCTTTGTAATGTCCCTAGGCACTTTTGGACTTCATATCACCTTGATTTTTCAACCTTCCCCTTCTTTTCAAGTGACTCTAATGTGCCAAGTTGATCATGTATTGCCCCTCCTCAAAAAAAATTGTACTGAATGTCCCTCTCTTTCTCAAACTACGTTTACTTGACATTGAATGTAATATGAGTATCTTGACTTGGCTCTCCAAGGTATGTTAGGGACTTGACCTCCTTTAGGCATGCCTAAGTGGCCTTGGGCTACCCATCAACATTAGTATCTAGTAACATTTGGGTTAACAACTACATTGAGAGTTCAAACGGTGGACATGTTCATCATTGTGGGGTAAGAGCTAAGGGTGTGTAGCCTTCCATGGTGAGGTTGCCCCTTGTGGAGTCTACGTGAGCTCAAATTTTCCGTATGAAACAAGGTTTGAGCTCCTTGCCCATTAGAGAGGAGAATAAAGAGTATTGTTTCATTCAAATTGTACCAAGTTCCTTAAAGGTGTAAGCTTTTGTCGAAAAACGAAGGTCCACTGTCATGTAGTTGTATGTCCAATGGTTGAAAACTCAAAGAACGTTTGATAATGACAATATTTGAACTGTGTGCCTATGGGATTGAGTTTTGTGTGCTTATGCTAAATATACGTTATCTTAGAACATCTGTCATGAAGTTGAAGTTAAATTTAAACATTAGTTGGAATGTAAAGTGACAACTACCTTTAATTTAAAGAAAATTAGACCAAATTAGTGACCCTAGAGAAGTTTATGATGTGGTTTGTTAACTTGTACAACCAAATACTTAGAACAAGCTTCCAAAGGAAGCACTTGCACCATGCACACTAATTTTTTTAAATTATTGTTCTTATTATGCTCATTACTTTTGAGTTGTGGAAAATCCTTATACTCATGAGGGCTTTAAAAATTGAAGCATAAATTCTCCTTATGTGCTCTTGCAAGCTTGAAAGAGTGGCTCTCTAGCCCTTTGGGCTTCTTAGCATTCTCATCCTTTAATGCAACATTGAATGAATTCTCGAATCTTTTGAAATTCATTTAAGCCATCAAGTTTGAGAATAATTTATTTGGTTAATGTTAGACCATCCATCTAATACTTATCTTAAGTAGTCCAATTATAGCCCTTTTCATTCTCAGGGAGAAATCCTTTCCAAAACATTCCCTCAAACTTTTCCCACATCATAGGATGAGTAATAGTATCAAGACTCATCCAACACTTGTAAGCCTTTCCCTCAAAGTGTGAGCCTTAAGGGATCTAAGGGAATTGTATACGATGTAATTGATCCAGGTCACTCCACTTTTTGTTAAAAAATATTGATTGCATCCTTTTTATGATCTCATTCCTCTCCTAGAAACAAAGGTGGATTTATATTCTTTAACATATTATTACCCTTTTGTGTACATAGAGAGCTACATGCCTCATCATCTTGAGGTGGACCTTTTAATGGAGTACCTCTAGGAGAAACCATGTCTTCAAGAGGTGTAACAAGGATGTTCGAAGCTTGTTATTATAGAAGTTTCTTTAAAGGTTTTGAGATCTTTGTAACATTTTCATTGAAAGTAAATTTTTTTTCCTCTAGTGCTATCATGAGAGCCAATAGAGAACCAAACCCTAGGAGTATGACATACTCCATATGTTTCCTCACCACTAAGGTCATGGAGAACCTCACACTTTTTATTTGCATTGGCAAGCTCTTAAGTACTCTAGTAGGTTTCACTTTTGATCCATTAGACACAATTAGTTTGAAGACTTAAAGTGCATGTTCTCTATAGGTAGATTTCCCCATGCTTCATAGCATTCAATTGTGGACTATGATTACTTTACTTCTCATGTCTTTTGTATCTAAAATGTCTTGCCTATAGCTAGAACTAGAAGGTTTGGATGGCACTAACCCCTTCACAAAAGGTACTGATCCTTTAGGATTTGAGGGTTCTACTCAATGTTAGGTTTTCTCTTAATAGCTAGGTTGTCTTTGAGAAGCACCCCTAGGGGCATCTTGATGCTAGTTAAGGCTATCTCTCCTATCATGCTCATGTCCACCTCCTCAAGCCAGTTGTGCCTATGCTGCCTCTAAGTGTACTATTAAACATTAGGTTGTGCTAATGGTGCTTCATGCATTGGAGGGATGTCCATTAGATTCTTGAGATTTAGCTCTCTTGCAACTTGAAGGGCTTCTTACATTTAGGATTCCATGAGCATTAATTATCATCTTGTAAATCATTGGTTCAAACTTATTGTGTACATGTTTGGCACATTCTTTCAATTTTCTAAAGGTTCCCAATTGGTGCTTGGGGTCAATGTATGTGTTTATTTTAGTTGTTTTTTAACAGCTATAAAAGACATGCAATTGTCCTCCCTATACTAGGCTTCATAAACTAGGTTATTTTACTCTTGTACTTTAACAATACCTTGTTGAACACTCTTCTCCTAGATTTGTCCTATGTTCTTCCCTATGATGATCCATCCATCTATGATGGTCTTGACAAACTCACTTGTGTTTTGTTGCTTTTGGCTCCCATGAGGGCATCCAAGGGGGTTGCGCTAGGCTCTTCTATGATCACTTTTACTTCAAAAATGTTTAATGGTGTTGATGCCACAAGAGCTTTGCTCATTGAATCCTTTTGCTTGGGGCGAATAGTATACATGTGTATGATGTAACAGTTATGTCTAATCCAACATTATCATTGCATGCTTCTTGTTTTTTTAGAGCATCTTGAGGAAATATGGCTTTGAAGAAGTGATCTCCTCACAAGGCTATCCCATATGCCTCTTCCTCTACTTCTTCAAATATGCCTCTTCCTCATAAGGCTATCCCATATGCCTTTTTCTCTACTTCTTCCTAGCACAATACTGAGAATAGACTTGTAGTCATTGCTCTCCTTATCCTAGCATACACAAAGGTTTGTGTACACATCTCTATTTATCAATTCTTTCATATGATGGGTTGGGATGTCACTTAAAGGGTGTGCTATAAAATGGTCTAGGGATGCCATTGTCATAGGAACGTGGAGCTTGGGCCTTCTTAGAATTTCCATATTATTAGCTCCTTGGAAAAAATGGAGAGCACAATGTGAGCAAAATGAGTTCTATTAATCTTCCATTGAAACCCAATCATATCAATTATTATCAGATACCTCTCAAGGAATACAATTTCAAAAGCTCTTGTGAAGTAGATAATATTTATCTAAATGCTAACCAAATTCAAGAGTTAGCAAAATAGAAATTCCTAAAAGTAATACTTACCAAAATAACAATTGTTGATGAAGTTCAAAAGCACTAAAGAAGCTGCCAAATGCACCATGAGTTATTTAAATTATCATTTTCATAGTTACCATAAATAGCAATTGCCATAAATACTAACTTAAAAATAATAAGAGATAGCCAAAAATTACAAATAGTAAGAAGAGACAAATATTTACCATAAATAGCAATTAAATATTAACTACTAAAACTAATAAGAGATAACCAAAAACTACAAATAGTAAGAAGAGACCGAGGTTAGTGCCAAAAACGATGAATTAGTTGTTGAAAGTACTAAGGCCTCAATGTCTCTAAAAATAATTTGTCCATTAACTTTGCAATGTTATGGATGGTTAACAAGCTCATGGTGGCTCTATAGGCCTATAGAATAATATACAAAATAACCCCATGATAAGCTCCATTTAGGATGACTTACTAGACTAATGATATCATATTGGTAGAGTTGAGTTTCTCATCCTATCTTGCATAATAGCATAGAAACAATGGAAAGGAAAAAAAACGTAGACCAATCACCTAACAAAACTAGAATGATTGTGTAGAATTTAAGCTCTCTAAAAGAGAGGGCAAATGCCAAATTGCAAGTGGAGTAAGAGATTTTTCTCTTAAGAATGGCAAAGTATGAACAAGCTAGAGAGGATGTTTTACATCAAGCGAGAGCATCAAATGTAGCAAAACATTTCATAGACGAGTTGTAGAGGCTTAGGAAAAAGCAACATGAATTGAATGCTAGTCCATCAGGTCTATAGACTGCAATGAAAGATTGAAGCGTGCAAGGCTAGACTTAACTACTACAATGTTGACCCCTTGACTTTGTCTATAAACAACAATAAGATTGCCCAATACCAAGTGACAATTATTGCATTTTAAGAAAATGAGTTCTAAATACTCAAAATCTTAGTAGGCTAATCTTTGACGAGGTCAGGGTAGAAGTGTCCTGATCAAAAGTACCTTATAAAGTAAATTGGTTTTGGGGAGTCTCATGCAAATTGGATAAACTTAAGGAAAAATATTAGCTACGATTTTACATTCTTTTATCTAGCTTAGATCTTTATTTTATAGGTTGTAATTTTACATTTTACAATTGCAACTTCAAGGACCCAAAAGCTCTTTCTAGACTCTAAGAGGCACTTTGATGAAATTAGTACCACCTTTTTCATCTTTAGACTTGATAAAACTAGTAACCACTTTGTAATATGAAAAAAGTACTTTTGTATAGGCTAAAAGAACTTTTTATAATACTAGAATCGCTACTTAATGTAAGCAATAATTGCTAGGGGGAAGGCATGGCTTTTAAACGCTACAAAGTGTTTTTACGAGTCAAAGCATTTTGTATATCTCAAAGCACTTTCTTAATTACACTATATCTTTTGTGTTATAGAAGTACATTTAATATATAAAAAATGCTTCTACACATCTCAAAAGTACTTTAGCAAGTCAAAAATATCACTTCAATTGTTTAAAATGCTTTTATGAGATCCTTAAGTGCTTTTGTAAAGCTCTAAAGTGCTTTTACAATTTAGCACATGCGTTTTCTAGGTAAATGTGCTTTGAGTCTTTAAAAATCATTTCTCTATATTCAAAAACACTTTTTAAAAAAATATTTAAAGTGTTTTAATAGATTTGTGTTTTTCCCAACCATTAATAAGGATTCATATTGGTAGAAGCATAGTTTATAACTAGAATATTAGGCGAAACATCAACTCCAAGAGGGCCCTTTAGTTTAATACTCAATTACATTTTTAAATTCAAGGAGATTTGAGCTAATGGTAGATGGGATAAAGGGAGTGAGCCCTAAAGTGGAAGCATAGAGCAAAAGCAAGAGCATAGTGGAAGGAGAGAGAGAGAGAGAGAGAGAGAGAGAGAGAGAGAGAGAGAGAGAGAGAGAGAGAGAGAGAGAGAGAGAGAGAGAGAGAGAGAGAGAGAGAGAAGATGTGGGAACTCCAGTAATCACAATGTGTGATCGGCCTTCCCTTTATTCAAATGTCATGGAAAAAATAAAGAATGAAGTGATAGTGATGGGTGCTCGCCAACAATAGTGTACATGTGTGTGGGTAACTAATACACAATGCGAGCACTGACAATGTAACTAATACATGGGAGCTAGGCATAAGCGCCTTTACCACCAACAATCTCCCACTTAAAGGCAAATGTATCCCTAGTGAGGAGAGAACAAGAAAAAAGTGACAAAGTACAAGTGTACATAGAGTACAATAGGATGAGGAAAGGTGTCATTTCATCACCCTTCAACTTCTTAAGGAAGGAAAAACACTTCACTGAGAGACTTTTAGTAAGCAGATTTGCACGATTTTGGCTAGTTGAGATCTTGATAAGATTAACAGACTTTCCTCAATGACCTCTCTAATAAAGTGGTAATGCACCTCGATGTGCCTCGTGTTTGCATGGAAGAACAAATAGCACTCATAGAATTCGAATCTAGTGTAGGGACCTCATCAGTAATGCTAAGGTTGGCCTCATTAGAGAGCCTCCTTATAATCCTCAATGGTTGCAACATACTCTGCCTCTCTAAAGTAGATAGGGCCATGCATTTTTGCACCTTGGACATCCAAGAAACAACACCTCTAGTAAAGGTAAAGACATAGCTGGAGGTGGAGTTCCTACTGTCTGCGTGTCCTGCATAATCAAAGTCAATGTATCCCATGATTCTTGTATCCTAACCACTATAATAGATGCACATAGCTGGTATGCCCTTCAAGTACCTCATGATGCCCTTGAAGGTGTATCCATATAGCATGCCACAACTCCCATTGCAAAAGCTATGTCAGGGTGAGTGGCTATCATGGCATATATCAAATTTCCCACTACATATGCATAAGGAATCTTGGCCATCTCGGCCTTCTCAAAATCTAGACAATTGGCATGACTAATCTTCACATGAGAAGGTAAAGGATAGCTAGTAGGCTTAACATCCTAGAGATGAAACCACTCAAGGACCTTTTAGGTGTACTCCTTTTATGACAAGTAAAGGAGCCCCTCAAAGTGATTGCACGTAATGTGCATCCCAAGAATATGTGAGGCTTGTCCCATATCCTTCATCTCAAAGCTCTTCTTGAGCTGACCTTTCAAGGCATCTAGCTCATCATGAGCACTCCTAGCAATCAACATATCATTCACATAGAGGATCTAAATCATAAGGCTGTCATCACAAGCCTTCTTTGTGCATAAGCATAGATCCATATCACTATGGGAATATCCCTATGAATGCATGAAAGCATCAAACTAGTGGTACCATTCCCTGGGTGCTCACTTAAGGCCATAAAGGCTCTTTCTCAATCTGCATACTAGTTGGTCCTTGCCAAGTTCTACAAAGCCCTTAGGTTGCTCCATGTAAATCTCATCATGCAAGTCCCATGAGAAAAACCGTCTTGACATCCATATGATAAAGATCCAAGTCAAGCTGAGCAACCAAAGCTAGTACCAAGCATAGGGTAGCCATCTTCACAATAGGAGAAAAGACTTCATCAAAGTCCACACCATGTTTCTACTTGAAACCCTTAGCAACCAACCTGGCCTTACATACTGGCTTGGGGCATCTGGGGGTACTTTTCAACTTGTACATCCACTTGAATGGCAAAGCACACTTTCCACTGGCAAAGGAATCAAATCCCAGGTATGATTTTCCTATAGTGAGTCATACTCTGACTACATGGCCCTTCCCCAAGAGTGACTATCACCTATGCACATGGCCTCATCATAAGTAAGAGGAATAGTAGCATATGTCACTATAACATAATCCATAGAGGGCGCAAACAACATCATGGCTATGGATAACCTTCCAAGCATGTAGATCCCATAGGCGATAGCCCATCTTACATGCATCTCCATAACCAAGAAAGATGCATTTCCTAGACTAATAATCCAACTTATTGTGCTTATCCTTGGGAACATGGTAGAAAGTGTTACAACCAAAGACATGCATATAAGCATAAAAGGGAGGTTTTCCAAACAAAACTTCCTTTGCAACCTGATAGTCAAGAGCAGTACATGGGGACCAATTAATCAAGTATATGGTAGTAGTAACTATCTCAGCCCAAAAATGCCATGGTAAGCCTACCTAGCTGAGCATATTACAAACTCACTCTTGAATGGTCCTATTCATATGCGCATAGCCATACCATTTTGGGGTGGGGTGTACTGGGTAATCAATTGATGCTTAATACCCTGCTCATCACAAAACTGCTCAAAGGATTTAGAGGCATACTTACCCCCATTATTTGACCTTAGGCATTTCAACCTATACCTAGATTAGTTTTCAATCAAAGCAAGCTAATGCTAAAATGTAGCCAAGACTTTGGATTTCTGCTTAATAGGATATGCCCAGACCTTTGTTAGAAATCAAGCTCCACCCCCTCTCTCTTTATGTTTGTGTGGCTCATCGACATTATTTGGATATAATTGTACATGTGTGTGTCATTGAATAAGTCAGTGTAGACTTGATCTAACCATAGTTAGATGATGGTTAGTAAAACCTAGTGTAAGTCTCACTTTCTATTGGTAGTTGAGTAACATAATAATGAAGAAGAAGAAGATGAGCAATGCTCATGGGTTATGCTCCACTCTCTGTCTCTCCCTCTCTTCTAATATGGTATTAGAGCGGACAGGTAGGCTGCCATTGTTCATTGAAAAGGTATGCATTGGTTCATTGTGGTTCCCATTGGTCAAGTGGTTGTTTATGGGTTTTCTGAAGCATTTGGAGGTCTGATTTGGGTGCAATAGAGTGCACATCAAGCATTAGAAAAACCAAATTATGTTATTATTGTAGCAGCCCCTACTTGAGTGTTTGCGCCTGCTATCAATGCAGGCTGTTGTGGCTAGCCAGAACACAATGAAGGCCTATTGAAGCTCTCTAATGCTTGAAAAACCATCTTAGAAGGTTATTGATGGGATCTATACAAAAATGCTTGCTTATTGAGCTCTCTATTGAGGTGTTAAAGTGAATTGCAAACCTGGAAACAATCTTGAACTATTGTATACATGGTATATATAGCATATGCTTTACATTGGAAAGGATTTGGAGCTCTTGGACATGTCTGGAAGACTTCATTAGAGCATAGATATGCTTAGGGAGACGTGTACATTGGTTGTCATGCTTATGGGCTAAAGTTTGTTGACAAAAACAATCATATCTTGAAGCATTTACTTGGTTGAAAAACTATCATGAATCTGTAGATAGCAAGCATTGTTTACACTTGAAGAATTACATGACATTGATTGGTTTGTCAAATGTGTGACTTGGGATATCAAATGATGTATGCTCCTAGAAGAGATGTCATGAATCCCATATGCACAATGAGGATAGTGGAGAAGCTAGAAAGCTATAAAAGCATGTACTTGGTTCACTTTTTAATGCAATACTATTTGTACTTTATACTTCATTCTGTGTTTCTATCATGGTCAGCTCAAGATTGTGTTTATGAGTCCAAGCCTATGTCTTGGAACCTAATTCACTTGAGCAATAGTTTTTCTTCTTGTCTATGTCACTACGAGTCTTGTTACCAACTTCCATATCCTCCATAGTCAGTGCTATGCTCTAGATCCATATTTTCTCACATGGTATCGGAGCCCAATCGGGCATGGCACTACTCCTCTAGCTTCATTTCACTCTTATCTAGCTCATCTTGAGCTCAGACTAACTCAGGACAAGTCTGGAACCCCAATTCCTACTCCTTCTCACTGCCCTGCTTGGCAACCATAGCCACAGACTGCACCTACCTTCAGTTGAGCACTTAGATTTCATCATATAGGCTGTTTTAGCTCTTGCCTTGTTTATCAAAGTTGCTTTTCAGCTTAAGGCACTCCTTGCTATCACATCAGACAATGAGATTATGCCCTACAGAGTGCAGCATTGTGTATTTATTGAAAATGACATAGTTCAAATTACTACAACAGTCCGTACGACTGTGCGCACATCACAAGGTGTAATCTAGGTGGCCATCATAGGGCAATTGAAGCCCAATAGCTAAGCTTTCTTCTCATTAAAAAAACCTCTGAAAATGATGGTGTATACAGCCCACATAGAGTGAAAAACCAGGGCCCTGTCTTGGAACCCCAACTGGCAACCATAGCTAAAGCTTGAAAACTTGATATTTTCTCACTGTTCCTCCTCATTGAAGCCTCTGCCAATCAAACCTACTCAAATTCCAACAAAATTTTCTTTCCAAGCCAACAAGAAAAAGCTTCAAGAAGAAGATTAAGCATCAATGCCCAACATTGAGCTCCAAGATAGTATCTCCTTGATACTCATGTAGTGTTGTTAAACACTAATCATCCTGTGTCTCTTGACACATTGAGATACAAATTCTTTGCTGGTTATTTGAAGCTGATTGCAAGTCAAAAATGGCAGAGCTTGAGCAAATAGCAAAGTTTAATGGGGAAGGCTTTCATGCCTGGAAGGAGAAGACCATGTACCACCTTATGCGGAAAGATTTGTGGGACTTGTTTGAAGATGAAGAAGAAGATGTAGATGACAAGAAAGAAGATGCTGCAGAAGACCAGCCTAAAACAAAGGAATGGAAGAAGATGAACACAAAGATCTAGGTATTATTGCCTGGGGTCTATTAGATGATGTATTACACTACATCTCTGGCATCAAGGATGCAAAGAAGGCATGGGAAGAACTTGACAAGATCTTTGGTACACAAGCAAAAAACTCGAAGGTAAAATTACTTATGTAGTTTTATAAGTTGGATGTAAAAGACAATTCATCTATGACTGTACACCTCAATAAGTTCAAGAGCCTTAAAACTCAGCTAGCAACTCTTAAAAAGAACATTGATGAGGATGAGGCAATAGCAGTGCTACTTGCCAATGTTAATCATGAACCGTATGAGAACCTTGTTTCAATACTAAGTAATGTTACACTCTTTTTGTAGCTGCATTTACCTTCTTGTAATTGACACACACTCAAATCTTCCCATTTTTCTTTAGGACGATGATTATGGGCGAGACCTAGTCCGTGTGTTCAATTTCGTAGATGAATCCTTCTCTCATCAATTTGTCAATTTCTTCCTTAACAACGTGAGCATGCTTTGGATTCATGGGATACGGTCACTGCTTGGCCGGCGTTGTGTCAGGTGTCATGGGTATGTTGTGAGTCACCACACTCAGATCTACTCCTTTAAGTTCTTCTAGGGACCAAGCAAATACGTCTATATACTCTCATAGGAGAGTGATAAGACTTGCTTCATCTTGCTCCACCAAGTCATCTGCTATAAGAACAGGTCGTGGGGTGTCCCCTCCCTTAGCTAAATTGACCTCCTTGATCTTGGTGGGTCCCTCGATTGGTTTGCTTGCTTGCTCCTATCATTTAGCTCTCAGCAAGATCACCACCCTATCTCCCTTTTTGAACTTTGTGAATTGTTTTGGTAGGTCTTATGGTTTTCATTCTTCCTCTGTTCGCATTTCTTTGCTCAGCATTTGTCATTCCTCCCTTAATCATTGACGTTGTAGGTGAACGGGTAGGCCTCTTTGTGCATCTAGTCTTGGGAGGCCAAGGTATTTCAGGGTCACTATCTAAGTTGACCTTCGATTTGAAATTAAACTCTTCGTAATTGCTGGAAGAGGGGTGTCTCTTGGTGGTTGTAGCTCAGAAGGTGAGTTTGTTCGCAGCATTACTTGGTTGGACTAGGCCTGTCTGCTCGTAATCAATTGCACCTGTGTGCTCCAACCAAGTTTGATTGCAGTCCTCATGTTTGACTCCATCTCTAAGTGCACTCTTCTCGTGTGGTTTGGGGTCTACATGTATTTGTTCGATTACATGATCCTAGTGTCGTACTCTAGGATATCGATTTCCTTTTTGCTCTCACCACTAAAGGAACAACAATCCTCATACTCATCATCGTAGTTGCCTTCAGTATTTGCTCGTGATTCTCTTGGTTCTAACTATTCCCTTCTTGTTGGTTGAGAAGTAAGGCCCAATTGTATTTCAAGTTCAAATCGTGTACCTTGGACCATCGCCATTCAGACTCATCCATGGAGTGGCTTAAGGTTCATCACTAGATTGCCAGCCAACTTGTTGGTTAAGTATTCTAGGACCTCCTAGAGCTCGCGTCTATTGCTTGGAACTCGGAATGCAACATGAGATGTTGACTCCCGATCATCATGTAGAGTGGTACTGAAGGTGTGTCCTTGAACTAATTAGTCAGCTTGACAGCTTGTTCGTACTCCTTAGTATCTGAGAACGGTAGGTCGATGTGGTAGATAGAACGTGCATCCGGTCTCGTTTGTTCTTAGGGCACGAGATATACTTGGTAAGGGCTCCATAGGATGCCATAGTCTGTGCATCACCCTTTAGCATGGTGGAGATGGCATCTAGGTTGATTGAGGTAGCCTTCCAAGTGTCCATCTCCACTCTCACAACTTCTGTCACGGGGGATTCACTAGTAGTAATAAGGAGACGTCACCTACGTGCAAGAAATATATGAAAATACGCCTTATCTACCACCCCCTATTTATGGGACCTTACCTATAAAATGTACCTTCCTTCCCTTAAATAACCCCCCTCCCTTACACTCACGTGGTACCCTACGGTAAACCCTAGTGGACCCCCCAAGGCTTCTATTTGATTTCCCAAGAAGATAAGACCGTTGCTCGAGTTTTCTATGACTCTTGCGTTGCACATCTAGGGTTGGCCTAGCAAGATGTCGTAGTCCACTCCCTTCATGACTATGGAGTCAACAGAGAACTGGATCCCTGTGATCTTTACTAGCCAATTTTTGAACACTTTGAATGGCTTCATCCTCATTCCATTTGCCAGAGTGATGTTAAATCTAGCAGTCTCGATCGGTGGGTTGTTGCTCCAAGTTTGGAGTATCGCATGACTCAACATGCTCACTCCTGCCCCTGTGTCCCCATGATCCCCTTTCTGGTGACTTCTCCCAGTGCTAGGATTGGCAGGACTGCATGCATTTTTGTGCCTTCCCAAAAGGCATTAACGTGTAGGGATTTAGGGATGGAGTGCATCATCAGACTCGATATCCGAGTTTCTGCATCATGCTTAGGCAAATCTGTGGCAACTGGCTCATTTGGTTCTTCAATCCACTGCTTGAGCTCCTGCCATAGCGTTGGGTGCTGCCTAAGCAGGCTGCTTAAGCTCAGAGGTATTGGAGTTGTCAGCAGTGTATTGAGGAGGTTGCTAGTCACTCGCCTCTCTTCTAGGTCTGTGGTTCTTGGCCAATGGCCTTGATTATTTTGCCAGCTTGAGGCAGTTAGACTTTGTCTAGGCAATTTAGCTTGTGGTTCCATCACCTCCCTTGGTTTTGGCTGTGGGAGAGAGATTGGGTTGCCTATGCTTGAGAGATCGTCAATCTCATTCTCCAGTATGGGCTCAATGTCCTTTAGGTGCTCCTAGGCCTCCCTTATCCATTCTTTCACCTTCTTGATGGCTTCCAATTGGCACCTCGAGTTGGGGTACTCCCCAACCTTAGCACTTTCCTTTTTAGTAGCCTGAGGTGTTGACGTCTCTTCTTCTGCATCAATGGCTTTCCCTCCAACCAACAGAGTCATGGCACTTTCGGTTTTGAGGGTGACCTTAGCATCTGGTCTCCTCTTCCTTTGTCTCCGACTCGTCTTTCCAACTGAGGTTGCGTCAAGGTTGCTAGGGCTTGGCAATGATATGTCTGCCTGCTTCATTTGCACACGGGTCATGACATGCAACGGGATAGGTGTGGCCTCCCTGTCAAGTGTCTCGATACCGAACAACCCTAATGGAGTTGATGGATCGTTTGCCGGACTAGAGGATGGTCTCTGCCTAGGGAAGTCGACAAAGAGATGAGTGATTTCACACTCATCGCATCTCAGGTCAGCCTTATCTTTGTTTGCTTGTTCCCTCTCTCAGGGCAGCACGAAGAAATGTGTCCTAGGTGACCGCAACTCCAACACATGATTGGTTCTTCGGTTTTCCCTCCTAGGCCTATGTCTCTTCCTCTACCCAACACCATCATCGGTACTGGTCGATAGTCCATGAGGATAGTTTTGCCTTCCTCATCGTACGACATGTACGGGTTTACATAAGGCTCATCGTTGCTAGGCTCATCCACATAGTGGACTGTAGTGTCACTCAGTGGATGGGTCATGTAGGGTGGGTCATGTAGGGTCCATGTGGTCTAGGGATACCTGTAGGATTTATTTCCATCCTAGGGATGGGCGGTTTAGCATCGTTCGATGCTCGAATCGCCAATGGGGACTCCTCTTCCCAGGAAGTTAAGCGACCTATTCACAAGGTGGGATTGACCGTAAGGCTGCGGGTATGGGAGCCTCCAAGCTAATTGACAATGCATGGTGTCGTGGTCGAATCTACCACAATTAGCATAAGGTCGTGACCTAGGATCTTGACACTCAGCTGGCAAGTGGTTTTTGCCACAATGCACACATTGGACGTATGGGCATGTTGGTCGTCTCATCATCTCCTATAGTTTGGCTATGTCCATCCTGATGTCTGCCAACTCTTGTCCTGAGTCAATGTCTTTCCCTTTGTCCTGCGTACTTGGGAACTACAACTATTGGAAGACATAGATATGGCAAGTTTTAGTGTAGAAATTGCAAGTTAGACTACGAAAATTGAGGGTGCCAAATCTGAAACATTGATACTAACAAATCTGAATTTCACTCCATCATCAACCATCTAGCTTCATAGGATATTGAGTTCAAGGATACTTTACATCCTTTATTTCTACTTGCTACTCTATGTAAGTCGTGGAATCACTTTTTGTATGGTTCTATGTGTGCAAGAGATCCAAAGAGTGCTAGCCTTAGCAGGCAGGAATCGATCGGAGAGCGAGAGAGCATTGGAAGAAGATCTCACACTGAATGAGCTCTTGACAAAGCAGCTACTAGATAACACGACCACAGAACAAGTGCTGCAGCATTGGCAACATCGCTACTAATGGGGTTGGGAGTCAACCAAGGCTCTAAGAGTCCATAAAAAATCCCTGTGGTAGCAAAGCAACTAGACAAATACCAAGCTATCGACGACCTATACAGCTTCGTGGAGCAGTTTGAGGAGGTCAGTGAGACCAAGGACCTCGTTGATCCTACTCAATGCTCCCAAGACTTTGGATTGTGCTTAAATAACAAGGATCGGACCTAGTACACAAGTCTAGATGTTGCAGAGCGTGCCAATTTCAATGACTTGAAAAATCTCTTCATTAAGAGACTTTTCAAACCTAGATACTCCGATAACTTGTTAGTGCGAATGGTCTCATCCAATTTTTCAATGTTGAATATAGCACTCTTATGAGAACCACCAGCCATTATGAGACCAAGAAAGTGCACAGAAGGGAAAAATATGCTATTGTAATTTCTTGCAAATCAACCCCAAAATCATTGTCAAATCAAGCTGTAAGCAAGAAAGACTGGTAAGGTAATGAGCTATCCACAAATTGCAATCAAGAAACTGTCAAGTACAAGTGATTGCCCTAATAAAGAATGCATAGACCAGAAATGACAAGCTACTGTAATAAACTATAGAATAGGTCAACAACCCATTGTGAGCAATCAAAGAGGAAGAAGGCAAGAACAATTGGCACTAAAGGTTGTCATAACTGTGGTGTGTTAGTAACCATA
Source organism: Lygodium microphyllum (assembly GCF_053477565.2). NCBI lineage: Eukaryota > Viridiplantae > Streptophyta > Polypodiopsida > Schizaeales > Lygodiaceae > Lygodium > Lygodium microphyllum. Next base: position 71,444,235 of record NC_141137.1, on the reverse strand, counting down.
AAAGTAGTAGGCATAGACATCATGCATGAGATAGGCCTCAAGGGTAAATGAAGAGAACTACCAGATGCATAACCCATTGAGCAAAGCTTAATACATAAACCTGAAGTATATAAATACCATTGACAGCACCCTGACAAATAAGAGCACGTACATGTCACAATGAGTCCCATTGTCTCACTATAATACACTCAAGCTCAGCTGCAAATATCAAGTACGCTATGTAACATCTAAGTGTCAAGTAGCCCCTACCACCACTGGAACAAAAGTTGAATGCTAGACAAGCATAAGAAGCTCAATATGTCACATATGTGGTATCTAGATATCCAATATCCATATGATAGGCATCTGGAGGCATAGGACCCAAGTAGTTTGCAAAGCTTTTATTGTGGCATCCATAATAGTGAATGACAACCAATGCCAATAAAACCAAGCTCCAGTCTCAACTCAATAGCTTGTTAGGAGCACAACCAATCATGTAAGATCAATGATATATCCTAGAGTAGCATCCAATGACATTATGCAAATACTTTTTTCAGATAAATGACATTCCACCCTATTATTATAGCAATGAAATCTCTAAGAAAGTTAAGCCAAATGTGTGCTCAAATTAGTTCAATAGAATCTCACATCCATGCCATATCATTCTCCAAGTATCTGACATCCATACATGTGCATATAGACATCCCAAGAAGCATGTGCAAGCTTCAAACAATGAAGTAAAGCATTAGTAGACCTATAAGCACTAGGTATACTACTATATATAGCAGTGAGCTGAAGTTAATGAGCTCAAATCGCATGTCCAATGCTCAATGCCAATGCCAAGGGTGCCCAAGATGATTACCCAAACACCAAAGGCCACACGAGAGGTGGGAGAGATGTCAAATTTGATAGGGGGAAGAGCTGCCTAGACAAGCACAAACACATGGGCTATTGATGGAGAGGCTACTTCAAATTATGACCTCAATAGGCCTTGTGAAAATGCTCAATGATCTTTAACAAGGCCCTAGATCAAGCCTCAAAAGGTCCTGAGGAATGTTGAAGCAATGTAAGACCAATACGAACCTCAAGAGGTGAGGCTATAGCTACCAATAGGGAAAGACTACTGTAGGTATTTGAATGGTCGAGCTTGACATCTTGAGAAAGATGGCTATGATACCAATTGAAGGGAGGAGGCTTTGAGTGGGAGCTTGCAAGTGGAAGCAAGAGTTATGCTGGAAAGAGGAAAAGAGCAAGAGCAAGAGAGATCGGATGTGGGAACTCCAACAGTCACAATGTGTGACTAGCCTTCCCTTATTCAAATGTCATTAAAAGAATAAAGAATGAAGTAATAGTGATGGATTCTTGCCACTTGTAGTGTACATGTGTGTGGGTACTATCAGTGTCACTAATACACGGGAAGCTAGGCACATGTGTCTTTACCCCAACAAAAAGCACCTTGGACAAATTGGGGATTAGTAGACAAAGCTACACTTATGCAAAAGACATTAAAGAAGAAAATGATAATGGTGTCTCTCCTTCCACTCAACAAACAAGATACAATATCAACTAGAGAGTATTGGAAGTACTTTGAGAGAGAGAGAGAGAGAGAGAGAGAGAGAGAGAGAGAGAGAGAGAGAGAGAGAGAGAGAGAGAGAGAGAGAGAGAGAGAGAGAGAGAGAGAGAGAGAGAGAGAGAGAGAGAGAGAGAGAGAGAGAGAGAGAGAAGAAGAAGAAGAAGAAGAAGAAGAAGAAGAAGAAGAAGAAGAAGAAGAAGAAGATAGGATTCAATGACAATTGAAGCTCGTAGAACCCTCCGTTCCTTATATTCCTAGTAGGATTAGGCTTCACTACATTCCTCGTGAACCCTCTTCTAGAAGTCCTATCTAGCTCTCTAAAAAGTGATCTATTCTCATACCTAAGGAGAGCATCTAGTATGTCAAATTCATGGGCTTGAGAGGCTTCAAGGCTTTGAAAGATTATGAGGAGCTTGATACACTGCAAATCATAGAGGTTGTGACCGAGATATGCTAAAACTTCTAGAGTTTGCAAGAAACGATGGCTCTAAAGCATAGAAGTATGAGGCCTAGACAAGAGGTTGGACACGAGGTTGCACCAAGGTCCTACTAAATCAATCCTATTCTTTCCATTATTATTATGTTATAGTTTAATCAAATGATCATTATTGAGTTACATTAGAGTAGATGTCTGTGCAATGTTACCCCCAAGTTTGGACACCTTATGATGCACCATAGCTTTGAGGGCAGATTGAAATTACATGATACCCTAGAGGGGCAGTCATAAGGAATATCCTTTTCTATGATGGGGTCATACCCTAGTGGTTGCACAATAACTCATAAAGTTGGATCAAGTAAACATGTATCATTCGTAGTGTCAAGAAAAGGGTAGCAAGTACTAAAGATGTAAGAAGACGTTAGATGGTGATCAGGGGACACCTTTTTCTTTTCAATGTATCAGTATACCATACCCTTATTTTAAACAATCATTATAGGAAAATTAAGTTGTCCAAATTACAAACTATTGAAGTATTGAACCTAAAAAGAAAAGTTAGGTTTATAATTTTGAGGATATATAACATTGAAAATTCATTTTGAGGATAGGACTCAAAGCTTAAGCATAGAAACTTTCCCTTTGTTATATTAAAGTTCTTATTAAACAAAACATTATCAAGATTAGAGAAGGGGAGCATGTCAGTTAGGTTTATAACCTTGAGGATATGTAAGATTGAAAATTTCTTTCAAGGATAGGACTCAAGGTTTAAGGATAGAAACTTTGCCTTTGTTATAATAAAGTGCCTTAGTAAACGAAATATTATCTAGATTGGAGAAGGGAACCAACATGGTTTATGAGATTCCAATCTCATTATTAAAGACACTAGTCTTCTCATTTAGACCCTCTAAGTATTAAGGTCAAGGAATTGGAGAAATCTACCATAGCAAAGGAATGAATTACTCATGACAAGGAAATCTCTTTCCTTACACCCACATGAAGAAGTATTCTTCACAATCTTATTAGGATGCAAGATAATTAGATTTTTAAGAAGGAATTATGATGTGAATGACCATAGCTAAAAGGATTCAATAATCTTAACCCAATTGTTCATTCAAAGGGCCATAGGTCTCAACCAAAAGAGATAAAACTCATTGGAATTAAAGACCTTAGAGTTATAAACATTGGATATAATCTAGAAACAAATTTTCCTTTCAAGGGTTAAGAAAACCCCTTTTCTCAAATTCATGAGAACTCAAGAATAAGTGGAACCTTGTATTAGAAGCTCATAATCTAGGGCAAAACCCAAACTATTTGAATTGTGCCCAAAGGTCTATTTGATGTATAGGAATGATGCATTAGAAAGATTGTCTTTGCTTGAACTATTTAAATTTAGGGCTTATGCTAAATCAAGTTAAATTTAGAGACACGTTATCTCTCCCCCAAGGGTAGCCATGAGAACCCTTCAGCAAGGTTATCCTTGCTCCTTTGGACACTAGGACGAGCTTTGAAAGTGAGAGGTCTCTTTGAAGTGAGCACAATTAGCTAGAAGATGACATGGGTACTAGGGGGGCTCTAGCTAGAATTAAGAATTAGTCTAACCCCTAAAAGCCTAGGATGGATTTACTTGGAGACCCTAATGTTATAACTAAGGGGAGATTGATAGTATCACATTTTGGGGGATCCTATATGGATGGCTAAATTGATGTAAATAAAAAAATGTTACCAAACTGCAACAAATGATTGTTTTGTTTCTAGGAAGACTGTTTTTAAACTTTTCTTAGTGTTCATACCTAAGGTTACGTGAAATGGGTTAATTAAGGAAGCTCTTTTTATATGTTGAATAAATTGTATTAGGTAGTTAGATAATTAATAAACTCGATCTTAAAAGAGAAGCGAGAGGGTGGATCCTTGACGGATCTATCTTATGGTAGGGGTTTCTTGATAAGCCAAGAGGTTTTCCATAAAACTATAAGCTAAACAAACAAGGAAGAGCCAAAATGTGACCATCATAGTAGGAAGATGGGTTTAGAACATCATTTTAGGGGATGGGGTGAGACTTTGCCATTTGGGCATAGAGGGATCAACATGTCAGGTTCCCCTTCTTTCTCATCCTCTTTGAATCAAGTGCAACATAGATTCATTTTGGTTTGGGTCGAGTCGTAAAGCAATTCCCCATGACTAGATGCTAGGTGAATTGTTAGGTGACTGTAGAATTGCTTAGGAACCCTAAATTTTAGTTCAATCCTCACAGGAATCAGATGGATCTTCCCTTGCAAGGTAGAATCAGGTAACCCTAGGTAGCAAAGTTTGCAACATTCCAAGGGAGTCTAGACAAGGTTGCCTAGAATGATATCTTGATGAACTATTTAATCATGCCTCAAGGGAATTCTTGACGGGATGTTGCACGTGGTATCAAAGAAGAACCAAAATTGTTATAATTAAAACATACAACAGTTTGTTTGTAACCTTATCTAAGGAAAGATTGAGCGCAAAATGATTTGTCAACTAATGAATGGTAGGAATTTTTAGAATGACAAAGATGGGTAGAAATTCCTTGTATTTTGGGCAATTTTTACCTCCACAATGCACTCTCTTAGCTTTTAATTGGTAGGATTTCTTCATGAGACACTTAAGGCATATGTATAATCCTTTCTTGTTGTATTGGGAACTGTAATGGATGTGAAGTGTAGTTTACTAGTTCATAAATGGTGACCGCCTCTCTCATTTACAAAATAATCTCAAAAGAATCAAGTGGATGGAAGACCTTAAGGTTTTCAAGCTATTTATCTTTGAGGAACTACACCTAAATCCTACTCTCAACATAGGTGGAGTGTGAATATATCAGAATTGTTATATCCACAATTAGGTGATCCAAATTATTTCGACCAAGCATGTTGCCATTTTAGAAAGCTCATGCCACATTAACTATGGTAAAGATGGCTTTCTAGATCTTCCCCTTAAATACAAAAGTTTAGATATCTTTGCTAAGCCACGAGCCTACAAAGTTATTGATATATTTAAGTTCCATGGTTCAATCCATTATAATCAAAATCCCTACTTTGATTACAATAATCTCCATGCTGACATATCACCATTTTGCCTATAGCAAATTATGAGTGATATATGCCATGGAATTTCTTTCCAAGTTGTGTATTATATTATCCAAGGTTTAGGCTCTTTGATGATACATCTTTTGTTTTTTTAATCACGAATGTGTAAAAGTATGAAGGAAGCCTTAAATAAATTATGCAAATGTCAACTTTGTGCATTGCAAAACCTAGGGTGCCACATTTATTCCAAATCCTCTCAAAGTTCAAGAGAAGGTGTTTACCTCAAGGAGGTCAAACCATGTGAACTCAATAGCAAAAGGAGAGATGTAGAAATAGATGTGGAAATTTGGATAGAAACAATGGAAGAGTACTTCCTTGCTACTAGAAGTAGCCCCACAAATCAAGCCATGATTCCCAAGCCTAAGTTGATAGGCAAAGCTTGACTATGGTGGAAAGAATGGTACAAGGATCAAGGAATATTATAGTTAGTTGCCAATTGGGAGTTGGTAAAGGAAGTAGTGCATGGGAGATACCTTTTGATTGCATATTGCACCGTGAAAATGAATGAGTTCTTTACCTTGCATTAGTTGGGATTGAGAATAGAGGCTTATTACTTAAAATTCATTTCACTTCAAAAATACGCCCCACCTATGGATAATAGCCAACACAAGTGGCCAAGTTTTGTCATGGGTTAAACCCGCTATTGGATATCTAACTTGAAGTGATGCAACCAAGATGAAGAGGAACCCACTATGGAGCTCCAAATTGAGAAAGGAAATGTTCATGCTACTCTCAACAAGCAAGGACCGAGTTACCAATCTTCAATGATTCAAAACCTTGCAAAATATTAATGTAGAAGTTTCAAAATTCTCATTGATTATGGAAGCACTCATTCGTTCATCTCACCAAAATGAGTAGAAAGAGTAGGAATAGAAACTACACTTGTATCCAAGCTTTTGGTTGAGTTAGCCACAATGGAAAAGAAATCACCTCATTGCAAAGGTCTAGAGAAGTAGGATTTGATCTAGGTAGCAAGCCTATAAATATGAGGTTCCATGCCATGAATTTAGGTGCTTATAAGTGTCTTCTAGGAATGGACTGGTTAATTCCCAATGATGCCCACATACATTGTAGAAAATGCCAAGTCACATTCTAGAATGCAAGAGAAATCCAAGTGACTATATAGCATGAAGCTAGAAGATCAGAGGTCCAATTAACAAAAGCTTCACACATTGTCCAAGGCTTAGAAAAGGGTTACTAGTCTACTTAATCAGGCTTAAAAAGATTGATTCATGAAAGGAAGTAGAAAAAGAACCTTCTTGGATAAAGGAATGTGCAAATGTTTTCCCTATAGAATTGACTGAATTTCCTCCCAAAAGGGAAGTTAACCATGAGATTGAAGGAGCTGGACTAGTGAAGACAAAGTGGCCTTATCAAATGTCAATCCTCGAATCCATTGAATTGAAGGAGTAACTCAAGAAACTACTAGAACAAGGCTACATTCAACCAATTAGTTCACCATAGGGAGCTTAATTTTTATTTGAAAAGAAGAAAGAGAGTACTCTTTGTCTTTTCATAGACTATTGTGGGATAAATCACGTGAGGATCCAAAATAAATATTGAATTCCTAGGATCAACAAGCTTCAAGGGGCAAAGATCATCTCACAAATTAACCTAAGATTGGGGTGTTACCAAATTAGAATGAAAGAGGAAGACATTTCAAAGACTGCCTTTAGTACAAAGTATGGACATGCTTTACGTCCTGCATGCGGAAGCGCTCAAGGACTTTATGAATGTACTCCCTCTGTGACAAGTAGAGGAGTCCCTGATGCATGTCGCATCTAATGCGCATACCAAGTATGTGAGCATACTAAGTATGTGAGAGCTTTCTTCATGTAAAGACACGGATCCATAGCACTCCTGTTGTAGCCTTGTGATTGCATAAAGGCATCAAACTTATGATACCACTCCATAGGTGCCTGTTTCAAGCTATAAAGGCTTTTCTTCAATTTGCACACTAGGTGCTCCCTGCCAGGTTCTGCAAAGCCCTTAGGCTGCTCCATATAAATCTCATCATGCAAGTCCCCATGTAAGAAAGCTGTCTTGATATCCATCTGGTATAAATCCAAGTCAAGCTGAGCAACCAAAGCCAAGACTAAGCGCAGGGTGGTCATCTTAACCACAAGAGAAAAGACCTCATCAAAGTCCACACCACTTAAAACCCTTTGCTACCAATCTAGCCTTGTATGCCAGCTTGGGGTGTCCAGGGGTACTTTTCAGCTTGTACACTCACTTGTATGGCAAAGCCTTCTTGCCCGTAGGCAAGGAAAACAAATCCCAAGTCTTATTCTTATGCAAGGAGTCTATCTCAGACTGCATAGCCCTCTCCCAGGAGTGACTGCCACTGTTGCGCATAGCCTCATCATAAGTGAAAGGCTCTCATGCATCTGTTACCAAGACAAAATGCATCGAGGGCTGAAATCTATCAGGTGGACGTCTGTCTCTAGTAGACAGTCTCACGGAAAGCTTTGCTGTCTGCCTAGCTGCCTGTCCAACACCCTGACTATGAGCATCTGCTACAGTTGTAGGCTGTCCAGGTAGCTGTGTGGGAGCTCTCGGCTCCTCCTGAAATATGACCCTGTGGATCTCAACAACTCTCTCAGGCTGCCGATGCATCTTGTCTTCATGGAAGACTACACCATGACTGCGGACGACTTTCCACGCATGCGGATCCTAGAGACGGTAACCCATATCGCCTCCATCCCCATAACCAAAGAAAATGCATTTGACACTCTTAGGATCCAACTTACTTCTCTTGTCCCTAGGCACATTGCAAAATGCCTCACATCCAAAGACACGGAGATACACATAAGAGGGAGGTTTTCTAGTCCATACCTCCTCTGCAATCTAGAAATCCAAACCACTAGAAGGTGATCTGTTTATGACATGCACAACTGTACTAACTGCCTCAGCCCAAAAGCTCTGTGGTAGGCCTGCATGGCTAAGCATACTACGTACACTCTCCTGGATGGTTCTATTCATCCGCTCAGCCAAACCATTCTGGGGGGGGTGTAGGGGGCAATCAACTGATGCTTAATACCCCTCTCATCACATAACTGCTCAAAAGCACATGAGACATACTCACCTCCATTATCATACTCATCACGGCCACCACGGCCACCACGGCCACTGCCATACTCACCACGGCCTCTTATATGTCGCATGCTATGACATTCCTGCCTCTAATTGTCATAGCATGCGACATATAAGAGGAATCCAAATTCTTACAATTAACCTCTTCCTACACAAGAGCACTCTCAACATCAGATAATTTCAAGATAGCAGTAGAGGCACATAATGCAGTGCAGAATACATCCCATGACTCATTAAGAGTACCAAGTAAGAAAAGAGAAGTGACATCCTCTGCAAAAGTGATGTCCTGCGAAGTCAAGTTCTTGAGTATAGCATGGAACTGGCTCAAGTGAGCAAACATGGTCACATTCTCCTTCATGCGTAGATCCATAAGCTGCTTCAACCAATACATCTAACTTGCTTGACTTTTCTTGTCATAGAAATTCTTGATTTTATCCCACAACTACCATGCACTCTGTTCTTCCTCAAATACATTGTAGTGAACCTGTTCTGTGAGAGACAATACAATAGTGGACTTGCATAACTCATCAAGCTCAAGCCATTCCTCATCTGGCATTGTTGCAGGCGGATGCCCGCTCAACCTCAAAGGTTTGATTTGCGATTTCTACACCAAAACCTGCCAAATCTGGCTCTTCCAATAAGAGTAATTCATACCATCAAGCTTAGTGATGTTGAAAATAGCATGATCAGTGGATGAACTCGCCATAATGCAGGCTGGAAGACTATAGACAGTTCAAAACTGCTTGCTGTTTACTGCAAAAAATGACCAAAAAATCACTAAAATTGAGAGACAATAGCGAGAAAAGTGGAATCAAAGCTGCTTCCCACCAAGTACTAGTGAAAGTACATCATTTTAGAATGTTTCAGCATGAAAAATCAATGTCAGTCCATACATATATGCTTGCTGTAATAAATTATAGATTTTAGTAAATGAGAGCTAACAGTGCCAAAATCGGATCCCAAGGCAATCGGATACTATCAAGACCAAAACCGGCAACATGCGGGCATAACATAAGCATATGAAGGTCGATAAGCATGAATCCAACACCCAAGTATGTCATACAAACATCTGCCAGTGAGTAGGCACACCCCCCACAATCAATGGGGCAAAGTGTTCCTGCCACTACCAAAACTTGACACAAGTAGGTATCAGCTCGCAAAGATACAGATCCCAATCTGGGACTCAGCTCATAAGCATACAGTGAACCAAGACATATAATGTATCATCCCAAATGATAAGAAATCCCAAAGTCTCAAGTGTCTGATAAGCATTCAAGAATGCTCCCACTGGCACAAAAGCCATCATCCCAAACATGTAGGTGATAGAGCATCCGTATAGCATCCATAAGCATGTAAGACATCAAGTACATCCCAATCCAAACTTTGACAAGCCAAGTAACATCCAAGACAACTTGTGGGAGCTTTCGCTCAACCGCCAAGACCCACGGACCGCTTATTGTTCAAGCGTTCCAAGCCGAGCACTAATGGCTACCTCTCACATAACCGACACGCCATCCATATCTACGGGTGTAGTGAGCTTACCTTCGTGCCGTTCGAGTTACCTCCTCTCCCGCGCACTCCGGTAGCTCCACGATCCAAGTGCAAGCTTCAAGCAAGCTCCATCCTCAAGCTCCAAGCTCCAAGCTCCATTGCCGCGAGCAAGACAAGAGAAGAGAAGAGAAGAGAAGAAGAGAGGAGAAGATGGAGAGCTTCTCCTCCTCGGTCCCTCACCCTCACACACTCACTCCCTCACACTCTCACACTCCCTCTCTCAAGCACAAGCTCAAGCAAGCAAGAAGAAGAAGAAGAAGAAGAAGAGGAGAGCCACTTTTGGCCACACACAAGAATGAGCTTCTCATTCACTTTTCAACTTTATATACAAAACCCTAAATCCCTTTTGGGCAGTCATCCCCTTTTCCCCTTTTTACATGGCCGGCCATAGCCTAGGCCCTTTTTCCCATTGTCCTTCTATCTTCCTATCTTTCTTTCCACCGCCCATCTACATTTACAAATTGCACGGGTGAGAGCTCGGCGCTCCTTGAATTAAACCATGATGCGTTTGCACTCTTTTACAAAAGTTTTGACTTGCGCTTTTCCTTGTGCGCCTTTCTCCCTTGTTTAGGACTCTTCTCCTTGTGCGTCTTTGTCTTCCATTTCTCTTTGCCTTGGCCTCTGTCTTTGTCTTCTTATTTAGCTTTTCCGGATTTTCCACCTTCATTCGTTTGAGGGTTAACATTACCCCCCTCTTAGACGAGTGCCAGTCCCATGGCACTCACCGTCGTAGGTAGCAGGCTGTAGCATGCACCGAAGACGTGGGTGACAAGGACGCCAGTGGTTTCCATGGAGGAGTGCTGGTGGTGGTGTGGTAGAAGGTCCTGGGGGCCTGTTGGTGGCCAAGGTGGCTGGTGGAAGGTTGTTGGAGTTGGCGGTAGGGCTATTTTGTGTTGGGGATTGCATTGATGGCCAGTACAAGTGTTGGTTTGTTGGGGATTCTGCAGATGATGATCTTTTGCGGGCTTGTCGGATAGTAAGGGATAAGCATTTAGAGTTGGGTATTGATGAAGATCGAACGACACTTTCTGTGGAGTCTTCAACACTTGCAATTTGAAGACCTCTCGTGTGGTCTCTTCTTAAGGGGTAGTGCTAGTCTTCTTATCGTGCACAAGACATATTTGATTAGTTTGGGAGACAAGTTGAACTTTAAGCAAGCTGAGAGTATTGTCCTGCACTTGAGGACCCAAACTGTGTATAGGTTATACTGTGAATATTAAGTGTGTACACGTGCATATTTAGGTATTACTTAGTTAGAAGATGATCGGCCTAGTTCCTTGTATAGCAATCAATGAAGCAAGGGGCTAAGTTGATGGAAAAATTTGTCGATGAAGACGGGGAGTACACTTGAAGATTGCTTGAGACATCATTATGGCCTTGTCAAGGTCATGTAGCATAAGTGAGCTCCTTGATGTCTAGCTCTTGGTAGCTAGTGACTATCTATAGTGCGTGAAAGGTATGGTGTACTTTTCCATTGTCTTTCATGCCTTGCTTACCACTGTGGATTGTAATGGCATTGAGATTAGTGCAAAAGAATTGTGCAAATGGTTCAGGGTGACAGGTCTAACCATAGGCGAGGCGAGCTTCCTAGGTATGTCCTGCCCTTAATGTGCCCTGAACAATTGTGGGGGATGTACAAAAGGCTAGGGGATTAGGGACGGAGCCAGCTGACCAAGGTCACTAGACGTACCTAATTTGAGGACCCCTAGGTGCAGTGCCGTGATCGTGTGTGCTTTTTTTGTTGTGGAAAAAATGAATAAAATCAATGCCATACATTGAGGCTGTTAGCCTTTCATTTGGATTGAGAAATGTTGGGATCCAAAGGCTATGAAGGATGGATATTACAGAGATGATTGTGTCTGTTAACCCCAACACGAAGAAAGCAAAAAGAAGTGGAAAAGACGCAGGGCAAAGGCGAAAAAAAGGTAGCCCAACTAAAGAAAGAAAAGGAGAAAAGGCCAAAAGTGTAAGGGCAACCTTAAAAGTCCAAGGCAAAGGCAAAAGGGGAAAGGCACATTTTAAAATAAAAAGGCGCACCCTGAAATCTTGTAAAAGAGCGCCGGCTCTCACCCGTGCAATTTGTAAAGGTAGACAGGCGGTGGAAAGGAAGAAAGGAAGATAGAAGGACAATGGGAAAAAGGGCCTAGGCTATGGCCGGCCATGTAAAAAGGGGAAAAGGGGATGACCGCCCAAAAGGGATTTAGGGTTTTGTATATAAAAGTTGAAAAGTGAATGAGAAGCTCATTCTTGTGTGTGGCCAAAAGTAGCTCTCCTCCTCTTCTTCTTCTTCTTGTTCTTGCTTGCTTGAGCTTGTGCTTGAGAGAGGGAGTGTGAGAGTGTGAGGGAGTGAGTGTGTGAGGGTGAGGGACCGAGGAGGAGAAGGTCTCCATCGTCTCCTCTCTTCTTCTCTTCTCTTCTCTTCTCTTGTCTTGGTCGCGGCAATGGAGCTTGGAGCGTGGAGCTTGAGGATGGAGCTTGCTTGAAGCTTGCACTTGGATCATGGAGCTACCGGAGTGTGCGGGAGAGGAGGTAACTCGAACGGCATCAAGGTAAGCTCACTACACCCGTAGATATGGATGGCGCGTCGGCTATGTGAGAGGTAGCCATTAGTGCTCGGCTTGGAACGCTTGAAACAATAAGCGGTCCGTGGGTCTTGGCGGTTGAGTGAAAGCTTCCACATTTTGGTTCCGTTGCCGGGACCAACGGATTCAAGCCTTGAGCGCTTGCGCGCTTCAAATCGAGCATCAAAGTAAGGGTTTCCCTGAACTGGTGCTTGAGATAGGTAGGAAGCGAGGGGGTTGAAGATGGTATTCGATCTCCTTGGCAAGTAGGTTTTTTTTGCTTTCTTGAGATTTATGTTGTGGAATGAAGTAGGGTAGGTGTTTACTTTGTGATTCGGATGCATTAGGGTAGGAAAAAACAAAGAAAAAAGAATAAAAACAAGCATCAGGGTTTCTGCCGTCATAGCAGGGCATAAGGGTTTGATTCGTTGCTGATTTGCATTTTGGAGTTTATTGGCTATCCCAGGTATATAGATCTCTTCCCCATCACTCCAGCATCATTCCTATGGAATCTTGTAGCCTACAATAAGCAATACCTTAAGATTTTGGACAAATTTGTGCTTGAAAGTGCATTCGGGCCTGCGGAATCGGACACCCAATTCAGTGTCCGATTCCCAGAATCGGACACTCGGACTCGGACCACTCGGACCAGCCTGTCCGATTTTAGAAATCGGACCATCCTGTCCGATCGGACCACTCGGACCACGAGAATCGGACCAATCAGAATCGGACCACTTTTTGATCCGAGTCCTAGAATCAAACCTGACCAAAATCGGACCACTGGGCCGATCGGACCTACCCGAAATCGGACGTCCGATTCTGATAATCGGACTCCTGAAAATCGGACAGAAAACTGTCAAAATCGGACAGGTACCTGGAACACAAATTTTGACATATCTGAACCCCGAGATTGACCCTGAAGGCTACATAGAGCTAAAGGCACAGCATAGATCCATAACCGGGCTAAAATTTAGAGCACGTAGTTCAAAATTTGGCTATAAACGGTCCTCCAAATTGCATATGGCGTCTCCCCCCTCCGCACCTCCCCCGAGTAGGTTGGAGAGAAAATGCGCGCCATGACAGGTCCTCCAAATTGGACCCTAGTATAGCAAGGGCTCTACACGAGCAAGGATTCTCCCTTGCAAAAGAGCAACCAAAAGCCCGTGCCCGAATAGAGACAAACAGAGACCCTAGAACCTCAATGGGCCAATCTAGCCATCAAGGGCAAAAAGGCCACACCACGAGAACACAAAGACATTGTGTTCATACCATGTCTAGTCAGAGCAAAATGCAACATCAGCAAGCTACAAATGCCAAGATGACTAGACATGACACTCTTGACGGGAGATGTACCTTGAATAGCACTGCAATGACGATCCAAGACAACAGTGGAGAATCCACATCTGGTCATGCAGTCGACAACTCAAGGGCATCTGTCAGAAGGCTTAAATTTACAAGCCACGACCCGGAAGATGAAGACATAGTACCACCTGCTTATCTTAGGGTCAAACTCACCGCAAAAAGAGAGCATACTATTGATGCTCTAATTGATGAAGGAGCAGATTTTAATATCTTGACCTATGAATCATGGACCCTACTAGGCCAACCAGAACTGACACCGACTAGTGCAACTCTTAGCCCTTATGGGGGACACCCACAAGCACTCATAGGGAAGTGCAAAATCCTTGCAACAATTGAAACGGAAAGCTTGCCTATCCTATTTCACGTTCCTCCAAAAAGTGCTAGATGCAGGAAAGAAACCCTCCTAGGAAGACCCTTCAAAAGGGCAACCAAATGTGAGGCCGACTATGTAGCACAGAGGATACACCTGACACTACCGGGTGTGAGGATAGTCACCACCTTTAGCAAGGGTGACCTCATCGAACCTCAAGGGAAAGGCAAGAAAGGTGCTGACGTAACAGTCAAGCCTACTAACGAGGGCAAGGACTTGTTGGAAGAGTTGATACAAGCACAGGTCGAACAACGAGAACCAGTGAGTGAGGCCATGCCGGAAACAAGAAGGTCAAGAGACAAGGCCAAGGACAGGGTTTGGACTCACAAATATCGTAGAAGACCATGAAAGAAGCCCAAGCCTTATAGACGGAGGCGTCGATGGAGAGTCAACACAACACCGCGATGGATATCCAAAGCGTTGCTACATGCTCAAGGATATTATGTAGGCAACCGATGGATTTGGGTGCCAAAACCCCTTGCCAAACCTCCCTGGTCGACTGAAGGCCAGAGTGCATCAAAAGCAACGAAGCACAGGAGGAAATTTAAGAAAAACTCTAGGTCTCGAGGTAAGAAACTGGACATGAGTGTTCAAGAGAAAGAGCCTCAACCTAGCATGCTTAATAAGCAGATGTCATATGTAGCCATTGAGCGTGCACAAAAGCCATTAGTGCCCAATGAGCCTTTGATTCCCCAAGGGGAGAACAAGCATCATGGGCACAACATTGCTCAAGGCAAGGCTGATCGCTCAACAAAGAAAATGGCACAATTGTCTAGTAACCTCGAGCAGACCATTCAGCGAGTGCCAAGTCCACCCAAGAGTCCTAGATCTCCTACGCCCTCTTCTCCCAAACAGACACAAGAAGCACCACGGCAGTTGTCAAGGGCGACTGCTCAATTCCAATCTGTATCTCCATCTAAGCTTCCAATCGTCAAAGAAGTGGGACATGATGCCATCTGTAGCTCTCGACCCAAGGATATGCTTGAGCCACCTAAAGCGACTAGATTAGCTCATGTTCGATCTACACAGATGAGTGCTCAAGGGCCAACAAAAGACACAACCACTTCTGATCGCCCTAGGGACATGACACCGCAATCCACCAAGGGTAGCCAGCCCACTAAACTAGCTGCTACTACGTCCAATCAGGGATCACAGCAGTCACAGCCCTTGGCCGTGACAATACCCCATGTGGAATGTGTCCTTAGTGGTTTACCTGTGGAGGAAGTGTCGCAACCAAATCCCTCAACAACTCCAGCACTTTCAAAGTGCCTAAAGCCTAGGCTGGAGGAGTTAAACGCAAGGGAGTTGGCTGAAGGGCTAGACTCTCTGAAAAGGGAGGCAGTTGTGCCCTCACAACCGGGCAAGGCTATTTAGCAAACCGCGGCGATGTCCCATAAGGACACACTAGAGAAGGGAAATGCTGAGGCCCGACCAAGCACATCAACGGTCGATATAGCCCAGGGTCCTGAGTCGTCGAGAGAGGCACCTTCATCGACCAAGAAAAAGAGGAGAAAGCAGAGAAAACAGCAACAGACGCAGGTGGTTGTGGACCCCAAGAACATTGAGACGAAGAGCGCCGAAGAGCCAATGAATAAAGCCTCAAGTCCATCCACCAATGAACTCATTGATGCCTCTCCGAATAGCGGTGAAACCCCAGACACATTCGTGTGTTCTGAGAAACCAAAGCAACCGTTCCCATAAACAGTTGCTTGCAACACTCTATCCACTGACAATAGAACTCACATTGATCAATCAAGAGTGGATACAATGATGTCACGACAGGGTGACAAATCTATACCAGCCACATCCGAGGAGAACCATGACAAAATAGCAGTAAAACCTCAGGAGAACCGTGAAAACCCCAAGAGCATAAGAAATCCTAGCGTTGACCAATCTTGCTCATCTAGACCTGAGCCCCCAGCCATGCTAAAGCCTAAGAAAACTCTTAGGACTTTGCATGAGATAGTAACCGAGCAAGCCCGCGTTGAACGTAGAAGTGTCGCAGAATGCTTAACTGAGTTGGAGGCTAAGCTCAAAGTGGTCGCGCGTGTCTACGTCCTTGCGGACGTGGGCACGATCCCCAAGGAGCAGCTTGGAGATTACTTGACCTTCCCTCTATCATGGGAAGAACAAGAACATCTTAACGGGCACTACGATAGGCTCCTGCATAAACAGATGCGACTCATCCCTGACGAGGAGGCTGACGAACTACGCTTAACCGTCACGTTCAATGAAGTGCTCTGTCGACCGAACCTCGTAGACATAGAGCTACTAAAGCGACTGTCAGCAGGCCAGAGTCAATTTGAGCGGTGTTGGTGCGAAAGCTGTGTCGTAATGGCCGAACTAGGGGCTCAGATCATGACGGTCTCAGAAGAGCGATTGGCCAAATGGCGGTCTCAAAGAGACCCAACCTACGTGGCACCAACTTCCCTTCGAGTGCTCACTGACATTCGGGGTGCGGACTAGGCTACAGGGCCCTTTGATGGATAAGGTTCTCACCGAAGAGGAGTTACATATTGCCAGTAGACTCGGTCAAGGTTCTATGCTACTCGACGTGGCAAAATATCTATCAGTATTAAGTCAGCTGCCACGAATACTAGATGCGTGTGCCATGCTCCGGTACAACCCCGAGTTCTACACTTGGTTCTTATCCTCGTGATGTGACATGGATTCATAGATATGTATATAAATAAACATTGATTTTTGTGTCACCTTGTATAAACAATATCAACACACACAAGTAATGATAGCCAAGCGCAGGGAGAAGAGTCGGGTTTGACAGGCTAAGCTCCTCAGGTCCTCCTCACATCACACTTTTAAAAGTCGTGTGACCAGCCCCACCTCCAAGTGAAGGGCATGCAACCCATATTGCCACCATAGGAGACCTTGACCAACAACTCTGATGGTGTAGACAGGGTGTAGTCCCTTCCCATACACCTTCCCTTTTGGTCTATCCTCCCGAGGAAGTACCCTGTCCCACTCCATGACAACCAGTCCACGCGACTTAGCATAAACTAATATCCGCTAATGACTGGAGGCAACGCAAACATCAGCATGGGGACCATTCCCCTACAACAAACACCGCATGTCTCACCCCTCCCCTTCTTGTCATATGCGCTTCATAAACCACACTAAAATCCCTTCCATGCAAATAGTTGTCTCCTGTATCAAGGTCTAACCCTTGGTTTGCACCTTGCAGGGTTCCTCTTTTGGCGGAACGCATGGAGAATCATGGAGAGTTGGCTTGCAAAGACACTCTTCGCGCAGAAGGCGGGAGCATGTGGCACGCGCCTCTCCACCAGAGCGCTATGTGCCCACCATCAAGAGGTATGCCAAGAAGCGGGGCCCTAAGCGACATTGCCCAGGGTGAAGGCCGTTCCTGACTTGTATGAACTTATCATATCTGCGTTTAATATATGCTACGCCTTTAGCAAAAGAAAAAGCTAATCAAGTGCAGGTGATAAATATCTAGTCAACACCATAGAATTTAAATAAGTGATGTCTCCTTGCATTGCACTGGTTTATTATAGTTGTGGCATACACAATGCATATGCTCTCATGAAGCGACAAGTGGATGCAGGATAATACAGGTCCTTGTGCGAAAATGTTCAATACCCAATCACCGCAACACCCACAACCCCACAACGAGCCGCGGCAAAGCCACGCTGCCGAAAGCACCCTTGCCAATCGCCCACATTGCCACGCCCCCTTTCTGGGTCAAGCTCTATAGTTGGCTCACGGCAGTCGTTACCTCAATTGTACTAGCATCGCATGTGCTGCAAGGTGGGTTGCAATATCTCAAGTGTATTTCCCCCTTTTGCCAACTGCTTCTCTAACAACGAGGCTAGGGCACCATCATCATGGTACTATTCATTTTCGAAGCCTTCGAAGCTTGACATTTTCCAACCCATGGAAAGGCTAATAGCCTCAACATATTGTAATGGTTGTACTCATGCAAAAAAAAAAAAAAAAAGAAAAAAAGAAAAAAAAGAGAAAGAAACAAAGAAAAAAAGAAAAAGAAAAAGAAAAGAAACAAAAAGAAAGAAAAAGAAAAGGAAAAGAAATGAATGGAAAAATAAGAAGCACCCACGATCACAGCACAGCACCTAGGGGTCCTCAAATTAGGTACGTCTGGTGACCTTGGTCGACCGGCTTCGTCCCTAGTCCCCTAGCCCCCTACAATCACCCACAATTGTTCAGGGCACATCAAGGGCAGGACATACCTGGGGAGCTTGTCTCGCCTAGGGTTAGACCTGTCACCCTGACCCACTTGCACAATTTTCTTTTGCACTCTGCCTTAGTACCATTGCAATCAGTGGTGATAAGCACCGCACGATTGGCCATGAAAAGTACACCGTACTCATCAAGCAAGTCCAATAGTTTCCAGCTACTGAAAGTGCGGTGTCCCTGTATTCAATTATGCTCCATCGTGCAGTCACAATGCAAAGGATGTCTCATATACCTTCACGTGTACTTCTTCTCAACACGGACAACTTTGCTTCATCCACACATTGTTATGAGAAACTAGCCCACGGTCTTCTAACTACGTAATATCTAACTATGCACAAGTACTTACATAATATCTGCACCAAAGTATATGCACAGTTTGGGTCCTCAAGTGCAGGGCAATACTCTCAGCTTGCTTAGAGTTCGACCTGTCTCCCAAACTAATCAAATATGTCTTGTGCACGATAAGAAGACTAGCACTACCCCTTAAGGAGAGACCACATGTGAGGTTTTCCAATTGCAGGTATAAGGTATTGTTTGCTCTTCATCAAAATCTGACTACTTATCCCTCACCATTCGACAAGCCCGCAACGAATCATCATGTGCAGAATCCCCAACAAACTACCACTTGTGATGGCCATCAATTCAATCCCCAACACAAAATAGCCCTACCATCAACTCCAACAACCTTCCACTAGCCACCTTGGCCACCAACAGGCCCCCAGGACCTTCTTCCACACCACCACCCACACTCCTCCACGGAAACCACAGGCGTCCTTGCCACCCACGTCTTCGGTGCATGCTACAGCCTGCTACCTATGACGATGAGTGCCATGGGACTGGCACTCGTCTAGGAGGGGGGTAATGTTAACCCCAACACGAAGAAAGCAAAAAGAAGTGGAAAAGACGCAGGGCAAAGGTGGAAAAAAGGTAGCCCGACTAAAGAAAGAAAAGGAGAAAAGGCCAAAAGCGTAAGGGCAACCTTAAAAGTCCAAGGCAAAGGCAAAAGGGGAAAGGCGCATTTTAAAATAAAAAGGCGCACTCTAAAATCTTGTAAAAGAGCGCGGGGCTCTGACCCGTGCAATTTGTAAAGGTAGACGGACGGTGGAAAGGAAGAAAGGAAGATAGAAGGACAATGGGAAAAAGGGCCTAGGCTATGGTCGGCCATGTAAAAAGGGGAAAAGGGGATGACCGCCCAAAAGGGATTTAGGGTTTTGTATATAAAAGTTGAAAAGTGAATGAGAAGCTCATTCTTGTGTGTGGCCAAAAGTAGCTCTCCTCTTCTTCTTCTTCTTCTTCTTGTTCTTGCTTGCTTGAGCTTGTGCTTGAGAGAGGGAGTGTGAGAGTGTGAGGGAGTGAGTGTGTGAGGGTGAGGGACCGAGGAGGAGAAGCTCTCCATCGTCTCCTCTCTTCTTCTCTTCTCTTCTCTTCTCTTGTCTTGCTCGCGGCAATGGAGCTTGGAGCGTGGAGCTTGAGGATGGAGCTTGCTTGAAGCTTGCACTTGGATCGTGGAGCTACCGGAGTGCGCGGGAGAGGAGGTAACTCGAACGGTATCAAGATAAGCTCACTACACCCGTAGATATGGATGGCGCGTTGGCTATGTGAGAGGTAGCCATTAGTGCTCGGCTTGGAACACTTGAAACAATAAGCGGTCAGTGGGTCAGTGGGTTTATAGCCAAATTTTGAACTACGTGCTCTAAATTTTAGCCCAGTGATGGATCTGTGATGTGCCTTTAGCTCTACATAGCCTTTGGGGTCAATCTCGGGGTTTAGATGTGTCAAAATTTATGTTCTAGATACCTGTCTGATTTCGACAGTTTTCTGTCCGATTCTCAAATGTCCGATTTTTAGGAGTCCGATTATCAGAATCGGACACCCGATTTTGGGTTGGTCCGATCGGCCTAGTGGTCCGATTTTGCTCACGTCCAAATCTGAGAATCGGATCGGACAAGGTGGTCCGATTCTGACTGGTCCGATTCTGGGTGGTCCGATTCCGGGTGGTCCGATTTCCAAAATCGGACGGGCTGGTCCGAGTGGTCCGAAATCTGATGGGTTGGTCCAATCGGACAGGTTGGTCCGAGCGTCCGAGTCCGAGTGGTCCGAGCCGGACGGGTTGGTCCGATCGGATGGGGTTGGGTCCGAGTAGTCCGATTTCCAAGATTGGACGGGTTGGTCTGATGCGACGATTGTTCGAACGTTCGATTCTCAAAATCGGACGTCCGATTCTGGGACTCGGACGGCCTGGTCTGACGGCGCGGACGACGGCCCGCGAGTTGCACGCGATGCCTCTAGGCTGACGTCTACTACATCGAATCGTCCAGCGCCTTCCAAATAGGTGCAGGACACTACAAGGGAATGCCAGACATGCTTGGAACCACTGTGGTGCTCAAATCGAATGGCACTCCAAGGATTTGTGCCCCTATTTCCCTTTTTAGCCTGTTATACAGCAACAGAGAACCCTACTGTTTGTTTCTTTTTCTTTGTTTTTTCCTATCCGAATGCATCCAATCACAAAGTTAATACCTACACTACTTCATTCCACAACATAAATATCAAGAAAGTAAAACACCTACTTGCCAAGGAGATCGAATACCATCTTCAACCCCCTCGCTTCCTACCTATCTACCTCAAGCACCGGTTCGGGGAAAACCCTACTCCAATGCTCAATTCGAAGCGCGCAAGCGCTCAAGTCTTGAATCCGTGTGTCCCGGCAATGGAACCAAAATGTGGGAGCTTTCGCTCAACCGCCAAGACCCATGGACCGCTTATTGTTCAAGCGTTCCAAGCCGAGCACTAATGGCTACCTCTCACATAACCGACGCGCCATCCATATCTACGGGTGTAGTGAGCTTACCTCCGTGCCGTTCGAGTTACCTCCTCTCCTGCGCACTCCGGTAGCTCCACGATCCAAGTGCAAGCTTCAAGCAAGCTCCATCCTCAAGCTCCAAGCTCCAAGCTCCATTGCCGCGAGCAAGACAAGAGAAGAGAAGAGAAGAGAAGAAGAGAGGAGAAGATGGAGAGCTTCTCCTCCTCGGTCCCTCACCCTCACACACTCACTCCCTTACACTCTCACACTCCCTCTCTCAAGCACAAGCTCAAGCAAGCAAGAAGAAGAAGAAGAAGAAGAGGAGGAGAGCCACTTTTGGCCACACACAAGAATGAGCTTCTCATTCACTTTTCAACTTTATATACAAAACCCTAAATCCCTTTTGGGTGGTCATCCCCTTTTCCCCTTTTTACATGGCCGGCCGTAGCCTAGGCCCTTTTTCCCATTGTCCTTCTATCTTCCTAGCTTCCTTTCCACTGCCCATCTACATTTACAAATTGCACGGGTGAGAGCCCGGCGCTCCTTGAATTAAACCATGATGCGCTTGCGCTCTTTTACAAAATTTTTGACTTGCGCTTTTCCTTGTGCGCCTTTCTCCCTTGTTTAGGACTCTTCTCCTTGTGCGTCTTTGTCTTCCATTTCTATTTGCCTTGGCCTCTGTCTTTGTCTTCTTATTTAGCTTTTCCGGATTTTCCACCTTCATTCGTTTGAGGGTTAACACAACTCCAAATAATCCAAAATGCATCCAAGGTAGAGCTTCAATGAACACTCAAGCTCAATGTATGCATAGGGTAATCAACCGTGACATGAGCATCAAGTCGTAAGCAATGGGTATGTATGAACCCAAGGAGCATCACTGTCAAAGCATATACCACTATCAAGCATGAACCATGTCAATGAGTGCATAATGCCAAATATCTTCCAAAAGCATCCGGAATGAAATCCAAGCTCGAAGTTGTACCCCAAAGATCAATACTTCATGGCATATATCCAAGACATAGGCCGGAACCAATAGGCATAACCCAAGGCATGTGTAATAGCTTCAGCGCGCTTTTATTACAACATGAAATGACTATAAAAACTGAGAAATTTCAGTCCCAAATCAGTGCCAAAATGATGGCATGACATGTGCAATCCATCCCCAAGTCGGTCGATCGGCATCCAATAGGCATAAAACCGGTTGACTATGTATGCCTAGACAAGCATAGCATTTACTGTCAATGTAGCATCAGCATAACATGACTGTGAACTACTGTAAACAGTCCCAAACAGTGTTTGAATCAGCCCCAAATCAATGTCCAATGCTCAAGCCTTCAAGACCAAGCCATAGATCATGAAGTGCATTATGAAGCCCAAACATCATGCCAATGACCACTAGAAAGTAGGGGGATGCTTTGGTGCTGTACACAGGCTACAGAAAAATGATGCAAACTATCCAGATCTGTAGGGGAGGCCTGCTACTCACGTGGCTAAAGTTTGAGGTGTTGGGGGGCAAGAGAAGTGGCCAATGGTGGCCCACAATAAGCCCCAACAAGTCTTGTTCAAAGGCAAGTGAGATATTAAGCAAGGGAGCTTCAATGGTGGCTGCCCCAATCTTGTTTACAGTCTACGAGACTTGAGAACTGAAGTAAACCCCGAAGAAGATTATCAAATACCTTTGCTTGAATGCCCTGAGGGTGCCTCAATAGGCCGGAAAGAAGCTCGGTAAGCTGGGGAGTGATGAGAGCTCGAAGGAGTCGGATATGGCTGCCAGAAAGGAGACCCAATGTGAGTAGGGAGTCTATGGGAAGCTGAGAATGCCACGAACCAAGCTCAACAGTCGGGAAGTCGAGCTCTGATACCAGTTGAAAGGTAGAGAAGGATCGAAGCTTGGACTCGAGAGCTATGGCGGGAGAGCAAGAGCAAGTAAGAGAGAGACAAGAAATGGGAACTCCAACAGTCACAATGTGTGACCGGGCCTTCCTTTATTCAAACTGTCACTAAAAGAATAAAGAATAAAGTGATGGTGATGGGTGTCCGCCACCTGTAGTGTGCAGTGGCGGTGACTGTCAGTGTAGTAATACACGAGCAACTAGGTAGAGGCACCTTTACCCCCAACAAGATACTATGGCTATGCTAAGACATTCAATGCCATAAGAAAGAGCTACCATTGGAAAAAGCTAAGGGGTGTGATGTACTTAAGTATATCACCAAGTGTCTAATCTACCAGTGACATGTGAAAGTTGAATGTGTCAAGATGCCTAACAAGCTCAAGCCACTCGACATCCCTCAAATGAAATGGAAGTTTATCAATATGGATTTTGTAGTAGGATTACCCTTTTTTCAAGGTGGATGCAACTCCATCATGATGATTATAGACACATGTTAACAAAGGTTTCTAATCCCCTCTTAGTCAAAACAAATTATAAAGTTTCAGATATTGCAAGGCTTTTTCTAAAGGAGATTTTTAGGGTCCATGGATTACCAAGAGTATCATTATTGATCATGATCCCATCTTTACTTAACCTTTTTGGAAGAGTCCATTTAAACCCGGAGAGGATGTAATATTCCCGTACTCCCTCCCTCCCTCCCCCCCCCCTCCCAATGCCTCCCCCCCATAGGAACTCCCCTCCCTTAATAATTTTTGTCAAAATTATTAACTTTAATTCAAATTTTTTTATCTCTCTCTCTCTCCCCGCCGACAGTATGTTGGGGAGAGAGAGAGAGGGAGTGAAGTTCAGTAAATGGGGGGCATGCAGCCCCCCAGGTGGGAGGGGTGGCGGCCATGCCACCTTCCTCCCCCTCCTATAAAGCGTAGCCCTCCCCCCCTCCCTGGTACAGACAGCGCCCCCTCCCTGCTTTGTCACCTTCCCCCCCTCCATTGTAGACTATTGTGCCCCCCCGGGCTTCCGTCTGAGATACTCCCCCCTCCTCGTCGGCGGGCTGAGAACTCCCCCCCCCCCTGGCCGTGACTAGAGAAACCCCCCCTCCCCCCCTCCCGTATTCAATGAAGGAAGAAGAGGGAGAGAGAGAAGGAGAGGAAGAAGAAGAAGAGGAAGAAGAAGAAGAAGAAGAAGAAGAAGAAGAAGAAGAAGAAGAAGAAGAAGAAGAAGAAGAAGAAGAAGAAGAAGAAGAAGAAGAAGAAGAAGAAGAAGAAGAAGAAGAAGAAGAAGAGGAAGAAGAAGGAGAGAAGGAGAGGGAGAGAGGGAAGGAGAAGAAGAGGAAAAGAAGGAGAAGAGGAAGAAGAGCGGGAGAGGGAGAGGGAGAGGGAGAGAGGGAAGGAGAAGAAGAGAAAAAGAAGAAGAAGAGGAAGAAGAGAGGGAGAGAAGAAGAGAAGGAGAGGGAGAGAGAGAAGGAGGAGAAGAGAAAAAGAAGAAGAAGAGGAAGAAGAGAGAGAGAAGAAGAGAAGGAGAGGGAGAGAGGGAAGGAGAAGAAGAGAAAAAGAAGAAGGAGAGGAAGAAGAGAAAGAGAGAAGAAGAGAAGAAGAAGAAGAAGAGGGAGGGAGAGAGTAGGAGAAGGAGAGAAGAAAAGAAGAAGTAGAGGGAGAGAGAGAGAAGGAGAAGAGGTGAAGAAGGAGAAGAGAGAGAGAGAGAGAGAGTTGGTGAGTGGAGAAGGTGTCGAGAGCCGTGTTCGAGGAGCCACTCTCAAGCCACCCCCTCATTGGCAAAGGACCCCTTCTCACGACCTTTCCTTTCCCAAGCCTGTCAACTTGAAGCCATTAAGGTCAGGACTATCCAAACTCCGCATGGAAAATGGCTCCCAAAAAGAGAGTCGCGGGAAGTGTAAGTGCCAAAGCTACCATTGGTACCAGTAATGTGGGAGAGGCGAGCGGAGCGACCAATGCAATAAATGCCTCTACGATCACGAATCAAACCCAGGTTCTTTTGAATATCCTAGGTTTTATAATCAATGTTGATTAAGCATAATCTGTATTGTTTCTAGAAGAAGAAATAAAGGGGTAGCTACATGCATGGAGCAAGAACAAGCCATAGGACTTTTTGTTTACTCTAAGTGCTAGGTTGCATGCATGAAATGGTAGACTATGGAGTTCGCATAAGTTTATGTGCATGGAATGATAGCTTTTACACACATAGAATGATAAGGTTTTCACATTATTTCACATAAAATAATAGCTTTTAAACCAGTTCAGTGCATGAATAGTCAATTAGAATTCATCCTTCGCAACCATGATTAAAAGAAACACATGAAATGTTAGTTTCTGTTCGTAAGAGGCAATTGCACCGATGGATAGAAACCTAGACTTTCATATATGCAAGTCACATGTGATCCGGTGCATTAGGAATAAGTTTTCGTTGCCAGGTATGAAGAGAGTTAAAGGTCGTTTAGGATGTACAAATATACTAAACGCACCATGTGCATGATGGGTAAGGATGATTGGAAAACTCTGCATAGTACCACACTAAGAGAGATGGAAGGGACGCATGCATCTAGACTGTATCGTGAAGGCATGTCTGTTGCCTTGGTTGACTAGTTAATGCTTGAGTTAGGGTTAAGATACCATAAGGTAAAACCCAAGGAAAATAGCAAGTCAAAATAAGTTAACTTACCAAGAACATTTGCTTGCATGATCTTGTTTAAGATTATTGGGATATCGCCAAGTCACGAACGGTTGCTGGGAGCATCCGAGAAAAAGGAGTCACACCTTAATAGTTGGTCGTACAAACGGCCTCCGAAATGTTTGTGATTGTATACTTAGGTACATTATTTGATCTCCTTTGCTCAAGGAACTAATTCAAGGAAAAACACTTAATGCTTCAGGTTAGAAGCCTGGAGGGAGAGGCAGGAACAGATACCTCCGACTGTCTGCCTGGCCCTATCCAAGGGGGTTGTTAGTCGCGCTGGGTATATGGACCTAACCCGCCGTGAGAGGTCTCTCCGTGGGTGCTGCTTGGAGTGGGAGGATGATTGGGTGCCAGGGGAGGCTCTGGTTGTAAATTCCTTGACTCCGAGTCCTACAGAAGAGGCTAACATGACTCAAGATGGGATCTCGAGGCTCGTGTACTAGTCAACGGGCAAAACTTGGAGCAGCAATCCTATAGATTGCTGGGATAGCCTTCGAGAATTATGATAAATAAAGAACAAATATTTGAGAAAAAGGAACTTGCTCGACATTGTTTTTGTGTCAGTGCCTAAGTTACGTGAAGGAACTAGTGATTAAATGGATTAATTAAGGAAGCTACTTTTGCATGTCAAATGTAACGTGGTAGGTAATTAGATAACTAAAGAAAACTGAGGAAAGTGCGGTGGATGTGACTTAGATCGTCCTACGGAAGGGTGGTCCCGATTAGCTGGGAACTTTTCTCAAAAGACGAGGAACCTAGCTTTTTTTTAGTATAGCTGAACACCCCCAAATGGATGGCTAGATGAAGAAACTTGATCAAGTCATTGAAGATATACTTACTATTGTGAAGAAGCTAAGTAGTGGATGGTGTAGTGAAAGTGATGGTGAGAGAAAGAGAGAGAAAATGAGACAATGAGGTGGAGAATGAACCACACACTTGTATTCCACATTAATCCTTACTTGCAATGATTTAAGGGATGTAAGTTGATGCTGAAGATCTTTGGGCTTTGGTTGATGGATACCTTGATGAAGAGTTGATCACCATATTTTGCTTTATGATAGATGGAGCCCCAAGAGAAACACCAAGGAAAAGGGAATTCTCTTGCAAGAAAATCTATCTTGTAACACCAACAAGCTTGTTTATTAGGTTTTATATGATCACAATGAAGAAAAGAACACCAGGCACAACAAATCTTCATGCAGCATCATGTAGATCTCCCACGGATTTGATAGAATCAACCATATTCTTCAATATCTTCACAAAATCCATCAATATAATAAAGAAAGAAAAGGAATACACCATCTTTGAATGGAAATACATCACATAGTATTCATCTTCAATATCTTCATAGTCTTCTCTCTCAATCTCTCATATACAATCACTCTGTTTTAGTAGATTTGGCTATCTCTGACTCTCTCTCTCTCTCTCTCTCTTTATCAATAATACATCATATCCTCACTACAATCTCTCATAATCACTCACAATAATCCTTCTTAGGTTGTGGATACCCCTCCCAAGAGGTATGTATGATATGAAGAGTCACCAGAGCCACTACAGTGTCTTTTCATAGCTCACCACTGTCACTTCACTTCAGACTTCACTTGAGTCTTCAGTAGCTACTTCTTTCACTTCTTTTAGCTCTTTTGCACTTGTATTCACCTCTTTCCAAGGCTAGAAAACTTTCCCAAGCTACACTCTTATCCAACAGAACACATACAGAAGCATACAGGACAGTCACACTACAGTACCAGAACAGCTACAATACATAGACAGAGGCTCTACAGAAGACCTACAGAAGGTTACATAAGGTCAATAAAACCTCATAACTCATACCAAAACCATTCCAAACCATCAAAAACCATTCAATAAGCTTTCACAAGATCTCAATCTTCATCAATCATCAATCCATCCCTCATACAGAAGACAATCAGAACAAAACAGAAGCTATACAGAAGGTATACAGAACCAATCAAGACCTATCAGAACTTATCAGAACTTCACATCTCCACTAAAAAACATCATGAACTTCCAAAACATAATCAATATCATCCAAAACACTCTCAAACCACTTCCAAACCAATCAATCATCTCATAAAATCAACCATTCAGCTCTCAAAAACAACAAAAATCAACCAAAAAACAAGTCATTTCAACACTCAACATATCCCCACACTTAATAAAGAAGCGTCCTTGCGACCCAGGAAAAAGGGAATACAAGTTTATTCAAAAGCTCAACTTTAATCTTCAATATATCTTCAAAAACAATCCATCCAACCACGACCCCAACTTATAA
The DNA here is from genome assembly GCF_053477565.2 of Lygodium microphyllum. NCBI lineage: Eukaryota > Viridiplantae > Streptophyta > Polypodiopsida > Schizaeales > Lygodiaceae > Lygodium > Lygodium microphyllum. The sequence continues at coordinate 71,416,291 of NC_141137.1, read as the reverse complement.
CCTGTATCTGATATAAAAATACAACGAAAGGAAAACCCTTTATACATTAACACTTCTTATCAAACTGGAAATCACAACAAACTTATAAAGGATATAAGAGGTTTCTTCTTCTTCTTCTGCATCAGCATCTTCAACTATCCAACCACGATCCCATCACCACAATTCTCCAAAATGTAGCTCGCACGAAAGCCAATCCAATAGGCAATCACCATGATCTTATTATATAAATTAACCCACAACACAAACACTACACACAACACAACCATCTGAATGACTCCTCCAAAAAGAGAGATTTTGTCATTAAAAATCATCCACCATACATTGGAAAATGTATCAATGAAGATGATCCCTCTTGAAAGATTGGTGATTTCGAAAACGATCCATAGACAAAGATTTATCTACAAATGTCTTGGGAGGATTCTGAAAAAACTGAAGGCAGCACATCCTTTCCAACAAGACAAGGTATCTGCTAGGCAAACAAAGGGCATGAAAATACAATATATCCAGCTGCTGGGAATCAATGCTCACATTGACATTCATGCATAACTTTGGAATAGGCTTTGAATCAGTATGAGAATGCCTATGCATATACGCCAGGTACCAAGCAAAATGAGCACTCAATCTCACCGAAGGATCTAGAGATTGTGAATACTGCTAAGCAAAATAAATATAGTTTTGGTATGCTTGACTGGCAGCTGTCCATTCTCCTGGAATAATGGGCCAGTTTATCTGAGGTCCTATAAGGGAATCATTCGAGCTCCATCCCCTTCTTCTGGAAATCTGATGATCAAACCCGTCATAGTCACTAACCAACTGAGGTGGTTGAGATATAGAAGTGGCAGGAGATGGAAGTGGAATAAGGAAAAGTGGATGAAGAGATGGGTAGGCAAAATCATAAAAGGAAGAATAATTTAAAGGAGTGGCTGAAATTTTTAGGGAATCACGTAAGAAGGGTGTTAACTGATAAATAGGAAAGGTAGAAGGTACATGAATGGATGGAGAAGGACATGGTGGAGAAGGGAAAAATACTCTATCCTCGATAAAAGAACAGTATGTAAATATGGGAATTTGAGGAAAAGATTGAGGTTGGAAAAGAAGGGGTAAGATGGTTGTGGAATTGGTTTGATAGAGGGAAAGATATATATCATAACGGTGAGCCATTTGTTGGTAATACAGTAGGGTAGGAACAGAAGGATCTAAGATAGATCTTCTCTTATAGGCATCAAAAAAGGTAGAATCAAATGGATTATGTTTGAAAAGATAAGCTAAGAGATCCACCCTCAGTTGGTTAGTGCTCTGGACATAGGTAGGGGCTATGTTCTGTCTTTGATTCAGGACCACAGAATCAATCATGGTATGCCAGGAATTATCAGGGCAAGTAGCCACTTTGGAGAAGTAACTCTGGAACATGTCATCTATTCGCAACTCCAAATGGTTGACATACAAAACAGCTTGTAAAACCACATCCCCCACATACCAAGCCATATCCACTTCATTTGGAAATCAACAAGTCTCCTCGTAGATACATATATGACATCAACATGGTATCGATCATGACAGAATCTTCAAACACCATACGGACCACTTCTATCAGCAACTCAGGAGACCAAGCCCCACTCCAACCATGCTCTGGAAGAGGAAGATCCATCGTGAAAAGCTTCATGTAGAAGGCCAACTTCTGTAATTGATAGTGGACAAAGAAAGAATGGTCCGGAGAAACATATTCCTGGAACTGCTCAAATGTAGACCATAGCAAATCCATTCTGGATTGCAATCTTTTCACTTTATCTTGGAAGAGAGGACACAAGGTAGCCTATCTCTGAAGAGCTGCCAAGTCCTGCTGTGAGATAGAAGGGATCAAGGGAACATGAGGGCTTGGAGGAATAGACCGTGACTTTGCCAGTTGATCTTGCAACTGCTTGATTTGGGAAGCTTGTGATTCCACTGTGTCATTAGCAATCTTTAAGGCTGAAAGTTTGACATCTAAAAGAGTTTGAAACTCTTGCGCTTCTTTGGACATCCTCTCCTTCTCCTCTGAGACTCTAGTAACCTCTGATTGAGCCTCTATTAACTGAATCTTCAAAGAAGATATCTCATCTCTTTGGGTTTGAATCAGTTGGGTTTGTTGCTCCATCTGCTTAAACAAATCTGCTAGGATATCCTTAGCAGAGGCTAACTCGGATGTTGCCTTATGCAACTGGTCCTTAGACTGCATCAGTTCTTCATAAAAGGAAGCGTACAGCTGTTGAACACAGGCTGTCACTGACAGTTCAATGGAACTCTGAATGTCTTTACATAGGAAAGGAATGGCATCTCCCGAGACTAGACTGTTCAGTGAGGGAACTGATATATCCAACGAACCTTCTCTATGTGCTCTGAACAGGTTATTACATGTGAGATAACCAAGGAGATCACTGCCAGAGGTAGTAGGAATGGGCACTGAAGGAAGAACTGAGGGAGCTTTATCTGCTACATGCTTCAAGCATTTGCACTGTATGACTAGGGGAGGCGGAGAATCCAAATCCTCTATATCAATTGGTTCTGACTCATCTGAAGGTGGTCCGGAGGAACATATTCCTGGAACTGCTCAAATGTAGACCATAGCAAATCCATTCTGGATTGCAATCTTTTCACTTTATCTTGGAAGAGAGGACACAAGGTAGCCTATCTCTGAAGAGCTGCCAAGTCCTGCTGTGAGATAGAAGGGATCAAGGGAACATGAGGGCTTGGAGGAACAGACCGTGACTTTGCCAGTTGATCTTGCAACTGCTTGATTTGGGAAGCTTGTGATTCCACTGTGTCATTAGCAATCTTTAAGGCTGAAAGTTTGACATCTAAAAGAGTTTGAAACTCTTGCGCTTCTTTGGACATCCTCTCCTTCTCCTTTGAGACTCTAGTAACCTCTGATTGAGCCTCTATTAACTGAATCTTCAAAGAAGATATCTCATCTCTTTGGGTTTGAATCAGTTGGGTTTGTTGCTCCATCTGCTTAAACAAATCTGCTAGGATATCCTTAGCAGAGGCTAACTCGGATGTTGCCTTATGCAACTGGTCCTTAGACTGCATCAGTTCTTCATAAAAGGAAGCGTACAGCTGTTGAACACAGGCTGTCACTGACAGTTCAATGGAACTCTGAATGTCTTTACATAGGAAAGGAATGGCATCTCCCGAGACTAGACTGTTCAGTGAGGGAACTGATATATCCAACGAACCTTCTCTATGTGCTCTGAACAGGTTATTACATGTGAGATGACCAAGGAGATCACTGCCAGAGGTAGTAGGAATGGGCACTGAAGGAAGAACTGAGGGAGCTTTATCTGCTACATGCTTCAAGCATTTGCACTGTATGACTAGGGGAGGCGGAGAATCCAAATCCTCTATATCAATTGGTTCTGACTCATCTGAAGGTGGAGGAGGAGGTACTGGATCAGATGGAGGAGGTGGAGGCACACTCTTCTGTAAACCTGAGTAGGTCAAGAAGGCATACAAATACGATCTATAGGTGACATTGGTAATATTGCCCCTGGTGACTTTTACGAAATGTTGATCCATCTTAGTGAGTAGGTAAGCACTCCAATCAATAGCTACTCCTTTTAACACCATCCTTGAAGCTGTAAAAAGCTCTTTGGACAAGTAATGGGATGGCATTTTTGCAGGCATAAATGTGTCTTGGAGAAACTGACAGACCAACTTCCACCCAGGATCAGTGATCATGGAAAAGGAAACTCCTAAAGTGTTGATCATCTTCTTGATATCCAGATTTTCCCTTATCTGCTTTTGTAACAGCTTCAAAATCTCTTCGTTAGAGAAAAGCTGGCGAGTGGTAACAAAAGGTTCACCTTTGGAGGGAAGAGACAGAGCCTTCCCGAGGCCTCGAGGTGTCAAAGTCATGGAAATACCCTGGACCAGTCCCGACTTCTTGCTATAGGAGGCCAGAAACTCGTCACACATCGATGGATCCTCTGGAAGCAATGAAAAGGAGGCAGCTACAAAAGCAGCGAGTCCCGCCTTCGTGAGAGGCTCAAAAGTGAGTAGGGAAGAGTAATCCCTATTGACTAGTGGGACATACTGGATAGGGGGAGGAGCGTGAGAAGGCGCCATTCAGATGGTTATACACACACGACAAATACAGACAATCAAGGAGAATGCCTGCAAAGCAACAGAGAAAAACCAAGGATAAGATATCAACCAAAAATGGTAAAACGTGACTCGACTAACAATCCCCAAGCAAACCACAACCTAGAAAAAATTCGACATGACCTCTAGACATATGCGACCGAAAGCTTCATGCTATGCAACATGCAAACACCCAAATTCCCCGTATCAAGCAATAAAGAAAAAAAAACTACACACTGTACCCTTAACCGTAACAAAGAAACCGAACCAAAACATAACAACAACCCACACATATCAAGACCACAACTTTGATAAACTGTTTTGACCATGGAGAGAACTCCGAAGACTTCGCATACCCATCCCACGAAACGAGTTCGTTAAAAAGGGGAAATAAGTGCAGTGAGGGGGAATTAATTTAATGAAAGGTTCATTTTAATAAATTATTAAGAAATGGGTGAATTTTTATTAAGTGATAAACCTTATCAAAAAAACGGCGGTTCCTTTTTAAAATTTTAATTACCAATTATTAAGTTGAAGCGGTGCTTTAATCCAAATCCCGGATTTCGATACCCAGACTGGGTCTCTAAATGCAAGTTCGTTTATTAAAAATTAAGGTGATGTGGAGCACTTTTTTGCCAGTGCGTGCTCTTGTGACAGCTGGTTTATTTTAATTAAAAATATTAAAGTGCCTCTTAAGCGCACTTAGCGCGTGCTAAGTGAACAGTGGGTTTATGTTTATTAAAAAATGGTGTGTTAGGCGCGAACGCACGTGCCATGGTGGTGTTTAGGGTTCATTTTAAAAATTAACCGTGAGTTTTTTTTGGGGTAGCAGGGAAAAATAATAATAAATATAAAAGGAAAAATACCTGGTAGTGGGTGTATGTGAATGCAAAGAATGCGCTCTCTTCAATCCAAAAATATCTGGATTTGTTTCGATATTTTTCAGGTTGTGTTTTAAATGAAAAATGATTTTTTTATGAATTTAGGTGTTGAATGAAGTATTTTGACAGCTTAGAAAATATGCCAAAAATAAGTAAAAATATAAATGGAATTTTTAGGAATTTTTTACAATTAATTTGAAATTTTTTAGCATTTTTAATGATTTTTTTTATTTTTTTGGTATTTTTTAAAAAATTACTTTTAAAATGGTCTGAATTTTTTTCTTCTGAAATTTCAGTTTAGAAAAATATGGCAATTTACTGCAGAAATAGTGGGAATTTTCAAGATTTTTTTGTATTTTTTGTGAATTTTAAGTGTATTTTTTAATGATTGTTTTTTAATTTTTCAATGTAATTTGAAGGTTTTCGAGTTTGTTGCAAGTAAAAATCCAGGAAAATACCCAGAAATAGGCTGTGTGGCAGTTGCGTGTGAATAGCCAGCTAACAAGCTCCCGCACACGATCCCGCACAATCAAACTCAACCACACGCGAGTGTGTCGGCGTCTCGAGGGAGAACAAGGGTTTAGGAAGGGTGGTTTCCTGCGGTTCAGCGGGGGAACAGGGGTTTGGGTGGGGTTGTCTACTGCGGGTCTGCAGGGTAGGACAGGGGCCTTACAAAGAGGTTGAGTGTGTGTGTGATTGTAGGGGGGAAAGGGGGCTTAGAGGGGTGTAGGTGGAGGTGTAATGGTGGGGGGGAAAGGGGGCTTAGATAGGGTAATGGGGGTGGTTAGGTGTGTGGGGGAAGGGGGGCTTAGAGGGGGGTTTAGTGAGTGTGTGTGATGGTGGGGGGGCTTGGGTGAGGGTGGGGTGTTTGGGCTTGTGTGGGGGAAGGGGTAGGTTTGATGGGTAATGGGGGGAAGGGGGGCTGAGATGGGTTAGTGGGTGTGTGGTTGGTGGGTAGGTGTGCAAGGGTGGGGAAAAGGGGGCTTAGATGGGGTAATGGGGGTGGGAGGGTTTGCAGGGCAGGTGGAGGAGGGCGAAGGCAATGGGGCACAGGGCAAGTGGCAGACAGGATGCGGCACCACGGCACAGGGCGCTGTCGGGGAGGAGGGCGCTGTCGGGCGGCAGGGACGCAGGCGTACAGGGCGGCCAGGCAGGGCCACGAAGGGCGGTGGTCGTTGGCAAACAGGGCAGCACCCGGCTGCAGAGGCGCAGGCACCAGGCGCCAAAGGGCGGCGCGGCAGGTGTCGACGAGGAGGCACGTCAGGCGGCCGGCGGCGTGAGAGGTAGGGCGCAAGCGCAGAGGGCAACACGTCACGGCGGCGCGGGCGTCACGGGCTAGAGGGTGGGTACAGGGCGGCACCCGGTGGCCCACGAAGAGAAGGAGGAGGGGCATCGCTGAGAAGGGAGGGAGGAGAGGAGCAGAGGAGGAGGAGGGGAGGAAGGAGAAGAGTAGGGGAAGAAGAAGGAGGAGGAATGAGGAAGAGGAGGGGAAGAAGAAGAGGAGGGAGATGGAGGTGAAGGAGAGGAAATGGAGGTGGAGATGGAGGGAGGGGAGAGAGCACGCAGGTACAGGGAAGAGGAAGAGAGGTAGGCAGTTGGGGGGGGAAGGGGTCGGGGTAGGGGGGGGGTGGGTGTTGGAAAGGGTAGGGTGGGTATGGGCAGGGGCCCATGGGGGGTGGGCATAGGATGGAAAGGGCGCCCGAGGGAAAGGGTAGGGGGAGGGGTGGTCAAGAAGGTGGGTAGGGGCCCAAGAAGGTGCCTAAGGGAGAAAATGGGCGGGGGGGCCAGAAAAGAGAGGCATACCCCCATCCCGCGCGCGTGCGTGGGGCGGGGTGAAAAAATTTGCCGTGACGGGATCGAAAGAGCACCGGGATGTCAGTACGGGGCACGCGGACGCGACCGGGGTGCGTGGAGATACGTAAAATTGAAAACGAGCGCATTCACGCACAGGACGAGTCACGTGAAAACACGTAAAAATAAAGAAAAATTAATATCTCCCAATCCGGACATCAAAACGGAATGTCGTAAAAACAAAAAGTGGGCAGAACGGCAGGGGGAAGACAGGGGAAATGTGCAATGGGGGTTCCGGGGGGGTTAAGGGCGTTCACGTGCAAAAAACACAAAAAACGAGTCCAAAAACGCAATTAAAAATTAATATCAGAAGATCCGTGAATCGAAACGAGGTTCACGAAAAAGGAAAAATGTGTAGAAAGATGTTGCTGACAATTCTATCATGTCAAAACATGGTTCTAACTAAGATAAGATGCGTTCACATGGGAAAAATCCAAAAAACAAACCGAAAAATGGAATCGAAAATTAATATTGGACGAACCGCTGGCTAGAATGTCATGTAGTAAGAAGGAAAAATGTCCACAGGAAGGGGTGGCACAGGGTTGTCATATCAAAACGCAGTTCCGGTTGAAGTAGGAGGGTTTCACATGCAAAAAACACCAAAAATACTCTGAAAACTCATTGAAAAATTAATAATAATAAATCCAGAAGGCGAAAGAGGGTGAAGGAAAAAGAAAAAAGATGGGGGAAGGCACGGTGGACACGGCTGTCAAATCAAATTGGAATTCCGATGCAAACAAGGCAGGTTCATATGGAAAAATGTCAAAAAGACGCACGAAAAAATCTTAAAAACCCGAAAATTTAATATTGGACAAACGTGCATCGGAAGGACACAGAGTAAAAAGGAAAAATGTCAGGGAGAAAGTGGTTGTCAGGGCTATGATGTCATATCACGGTTCCAAAGCAAGCAAAGCACGTTCACATGGAAAATCGGCTAATTGGCGCAAAATGCTTCAAAAATTAATAACTTGAAAATCGTGCACCGGAACAGGGGTAGGTAAAAAGGAAAAATGGTCAGCTCAAAGGAAGGAACATGGCTGTAAAGTCAGATTGGAAATCCGCTGAAGGTAGGGTGTATTCACATAGCAAGACCGCAAAATAAGGGAATTGAGGAGAACTGCGAGGGAACAGCCCCGAGGGTGGGTGGAAAATGAATGAGTGGGTGGGAAGGGACCCCATCATGGTAAAAGCAAGGCATGGCATACATGCATGAGTAGGTTGAGGCATGTGCAGAAGCGTATACAATGTAGACGTGTAGGGACGCGTCCCCACACTTAAAACCTTAACGGATAGGGTTAACTGAGCAACAGGGACCTAGGACCACATAATAGACCATCCACTAACGTCCCCACACTTAAAACATGAACGTCACTGAGAAACAGAAGGTGTAGGGTTAGAAAACTTGGCCCATATTGTCGAGAATCAAGGTTGATTGTCGATGGCACGTCCTGTGTTGTTGTCGACTGCAGGAGGTACCAAGGCATCTTCACAGCACACGTCCTTCATGGCAGGGACCACGGGCAGCACCCAGGGAGGTAGCTGGTTGAAGGAATCGCAAGAAATCCGTCGATGATGAGGGATATTGCACTCAACTCACAGTCACTCAAATGGAATGAAAGAACTGTCACTCGCCCCATGACTAATATCACTCAAGGAAGAATGATTGAAACCCATATCTCATACCCGGTTTAGAAATTGACAGGGGAATGGTGCAGAGGGAGTATACCAGGGTGCACAATTGATGGTGCATTAGTGCGTTCAACCCGTCTAGCATAAGTGCAAGGAGGAAGGCAAGGGAGCCTTACAGTGCAGTGTACAGAACAGGGTGATGTGTCTTGTGATGACGGTAGAGACCCTCCCCATGGGTGCATAGGGAAACGGGAACATACCTGACTCCAAGTGTCGTAACGTCCCTCAATCTCACCTCTCGGTAAATGATTGAAGAAAATCCAGTCACACTCAGCCCACCCTCTGTCTCACGCTCTGTTGATAATTATAGCAGGGCAACCCTTTCCTGAAACCCATTGATGTTATCCTCGCGGTCAAAGGTTGTATGCCTTGTGCGCATTTGATGGTGCAACTGTGCATCCCGCCCTGTGTCGGTATACGATGTAAGAAGGAAGGCCAGGGAGCCTTATGGTGCAGTGCACAAGAACAAATCGTGCTTTGTGCATTGAGAGGCCCTTCCCGTGCGTCCAACACTTCATTCACACTTCTCACCTCTCATTTGATTTGAAGGGAAAAGACTGTTCACTCGCCCCACCCTCTGTCTCACTCTCTGTTGATAGTTTTAGAGGGCAACCATACTCACTTTCCCATCCAGTTAGGATGAAAGCTCACGTCACTCGATTGTTTGTCGATGAAGATCGCGTTGCCAGGTGTTGAAGAGGCATACCCAGGGAGGCAGCCATCAAATCGAATGTTGTGTTGGATAGATAGGACATGGCGTCTGCTAGCGGACAGTAGAGGACAGTTAGACACTCTGCAGAGAGACCCAGGACACAGCGTACCAAGGGAGGCAGCTTCGGAACTGGATCCTGGAAATATCAACTGATGAATCCACTTTCTGGACTGCTGGGTGTTGCCACCTTTTCCACAGCCAGCTTCTCGCCCAAGGGTGTTAAACACCTTTTCTTGGAATGAGGCGTGCTATGACAGGGAATTGCTTCCTTTTCTCCCATAACAGTTTTGTTTTTGTTTTCTTGTGTTTTTTTTTTCTTGTCTTCTTTTCTCTTGTTTTTTTTTCTTATTATTATTATTTTTTTCTACTCCCGAGGGTGTTTCCACCTTTTCTCGAAGAATAGGTCGGCATGACAAGGACCTAAGTCCTTTTCGCCCATGACCGATATGTATATTTTTTTCTTTTTCTTTTTTTCTCCTCGAATTAAGCAAGGGAATAGTAGAAATACCATGTATCAAAACCCACCTCGCCACTGTCGCTGGTGGAAAATAGAGGATAAGAGATCAAGGCTGGAAGGTGGGGTTGAGGGGACAGAGGGTTGCGTCCACCTCATCAGGAGTGGCTGGAGAACGGCTATCAGAAGTAGCATCATAAGAGTGAGAGTGCCACGCCAACGAGGGAAAGGATCAGGTGACCATGATTGTCAAGATCCCCAAGGAGGGAAGTACTTCTTCAGGTGATATCCATTGATCAGGAAGGGATCATCAGAGGCATCAACGGTCTGCACTTGGATAGAGCCATTAGGGTTGACAGCAAGTACCTTATATGGGCCCATCCACCGCTATTGGAGCTTTCCAGGAAACTTGCCAAATCGTGAATCATAGGCTAGGACCAAATCGCCTTCTTTGAACTCCTTGTGCTTGATGAAGCTGTCATGGTAAGCCTTACATCGAGATTGCGTGGCTTCCATGCACTATAGAGCCATCCTACGAGTTTCGTCCAAACATTCCAGGTGCAGGAGACGGCGTTGCAGTGAATCATCGTCCCCCAAACGCTCTTTGATGGCCACTCTCAAAGAGGGCAATTCCAATTCAACAAGGAAAACAGCTTCTGTACCATACACCAGCTGGAAGGGTGTATGTCCTGTTGCTGCTTTATGGGAGGTTCTGTACACCCAGAGGGCCTCTGTAAGTCGATCATCCCAATCACGACGATGTATGGCAATCGTTCTTGTCAGAATCGAGCAGAGGATGCGATTGGTGACTTCGACTTGGCCGTTGGCTCTAGGGTAGTAAGAAGTGGACTTGCGATGGCTGATCTTATACAACTTTGTCAACTCTTCCATGACTTTATTAATGAAATGAGTGCCTCTGTCACTTACCAGCTCTAAGGGACTGTCAAAACGGGTGATGACATTCTCGTATATGAACAGGGCCACGCTGTTACCATCATCCCGCTTTAGGGCTTTAGCTTCACACCACTTTGTGATATAATCCGTACATACGAGGATGTATCGGTTCTGTTTCCTTGTGGTAGGAGAATCAATTGGGCCTACGAAGTCGATGCCCCACTTCTCAAACGGCTTCAAAGGAAGGATAGGATACAGTGGCATGGCACTTGTCTTCGTGGGTTTCCCCATTCTTTGACAAGCATCACATCTTTTACAGTAATCACAGGCATCCTTGTGAATGGTAGGCCACCAGTATCCTGCTAGCAGAGCCTTCCTAGCTGTGGCTTCTCCTGCAAAGTGGCCTCCACATGGCTCGTCATGGCAAGCCTTCAGAACAATCCCAATCTCATCTCCTGCAACACATCTTCTGAGCACTTCATCTTTGCCTTTCTTGTACAGTGCACCGCCTAGCAGGGTGTAGGGGGCTGATTCTAACAGAAGCTTCTTCCTTTCCCGACTAGAAATACCAGGAGGGTACTATTGGGTTGCCAGTAAATTGGCAATGCCTGCATACCAAGGGGTTACAGTTTCGACCAGGAATAGGGAAGCATCAGGGAGGTCTGGATCATCCTGCTCCTCGTCTGTAGTTTGTGGGATACGCGACAGATGATCAGCCAGAACATGGGAACGACCAGGTTTGGTAATTACCTCAAAGTCAAACTCCTGGAATAGAAGGAGCCATCTCATCATTCGTCCTTTCACATCTAGTTTGTTCATCAGGAAGGACAGGGCCTCATGATCCACATAAAATTTAAAGTGGGTAGACAGCAGATAGTGGCGGAACTTCTCTAGGGCAAACACCATTGCCAAGCACTCCAGCTCTATCATTGTATAGTTCCGTTCCCTATCCGTGACTTTTCGGCTTGCATAATAGATGGGTTGATCCAGCTTCGAGGAACCCTTCTGGCAGAGAACTGCACCTAAGCCTTCAATTGATGCATCAGTGTGTACATGAAACTCCTTCATCCAATTAGGAGGTTGCAGAATGGGTGCCTCAATCAAACACTGCTTCAAAGTGGTGAAGGCTTTATCACATTCTTCCGTTCAAACAAACTCTGCATCTTTCCTCAGAAGCTTGTGCAAGGAGGTTGCCTTTGTTGCAAAATGGGCTATGAACCTTCTATAGTAATCCACATGGCCTAGGAATCCCCTCAACTATTTGAGATTGGTGGGTGCTGTCAGAGCTGTGATCTTTTCGATCTTTGCAGGGTCTATTGATATCCCTTGTGCAGAGACAATGTGGCCCAACAGAACTCCAGAAGACACCCCAAAGATGCATTTGTCGGGGTTGAGGGAAATCCCATACTCCCGGCATCGGTCAAAGCATTGTTCCAAATGTCTCCAGTGTTCTCGGATCAAACTATAGACACAGAAGTCATCCAAATATACCTCAATAAAGTCGTGCAGATGATTTTGGAATGCGGCCATCATGACTCGCTGGAAAGTAGCCAAGGCATTGCAGAGCCCAAACGCCATCACTCGGTAAGCGTAGGTCCCCCATTCTGTGGTGAAGGTTGTTTTGGATTGGTCTTCTTCTGCTATCTGCACTTGGTTATATCCGCTGAATCCATCCAGAAGGGAATAAAGCTCATGTCCTGCCACTGTGTCTAACAGCTGGTCTCTGAAAGGGATAGGAAAGTGATCCTTCTTCGTCTTGGAATTTAACTTGTGGAAATCCACACATATACGAAGCTTGCCATTCTTCTTGGGTACCACCACAATGGGTGAAACCCATTCACTATTTGCCACTAGATAGATGAACTCGGCTTCCAGAAGCTTCAGCAGCTCTGCTTTCACCAATGTCAAATAATTCGAGTTCATTCGCCTCTGTCGTTGCCGTACTGGCTTGGCATCAGGCTCCAAGTCAATATGATGCTGACATATTGTGGGATCAATCCCCTTTAGGTCTTTGTAAGACCAAGCAAACACGTCCAAATTCTCTTTCAACAAGTTGTACAAAGTTGACAACTCCTCTTCTGGAAGGCTGCTACCCACCTTCAAGTGGCGTTTAGTACCATCTGCATCCACAAAAGTTAACTGCATTTCACCTTCTACTTCACGGATGAAGGTCCCGTGGACTGCTTCTGGGTACAGATCCGACTCCTTCAAGGGAGTGGTGTCCTCATCTGATGTCCCATAGAACCAACTTCTTCTTTTGGTGGAGACTTAGGTTGCTCCTTGAGATGTTGAAATGGGATTAGAGTCGTTTTGGGTTTGGTTTCACAATTAGTTACCTCTTGGCTTGAAGACTCATCTTCTGATGACACATCTAGGAACGTCACATAACAGGGACCCTCTGATGCCTGTTGGGTTTGTGAGACTGGTGCTTGTTGGCACGGTGCATCATCATCATCTTCCTTTGGCAAGGATGGTTGTGGATGGCAAGAGCCACTGCTGAAAGACGGCTTAGTCTTCTTAATCCATTTCTTATAAAGATTTTGCATATGATAAGATCCATTTACCAGACCAAATGGTACCATCGCCATTCTGTCCCACAGCATGAGCTCGTCTGCTTCTGATGCTTCTGGAACTTCTTCTTCATATATATCCTCTTCAGGTGGGATAGACTCTTCCATCTCGCTTTCATAACCTTCTTCTTCCATATCATCTCCATCCTCTTCTGTCTCTGTCTCTGTTTCTGGCTCTGTTTCTGTCTCTGTCTTTGTCTCTGGCTCTGGCTCTGTAGGAGCTCTGTAAGAGAAGAACAGGTTCTCTGTTTCATCTTCTGCCTCCGTCTCTGGCTCTGCTATGGCCATGTAACAAGGAGAGCAGTACATCCATGCTTCTATCTCACTGTCAGAAGTGATTTCGAAAATTGTTCCTGGTTCAGGCAGGAAGTATTCACCCATTGATAATGGCTTTGTATCTTTTGGGAGTCGGATTACAGTATCCACTATTAAGGAACGTGCCACTATTTTCTTGGGAAGGATCTGTTTGACAGCATCTTTGTCTGCTAATGTTCCATCTGTAGCCTCATTAGGGGAGTCAGAAGATAACTCCAAGGAGGTGGATCCATGCCCTTTTTGAGAACCATATAGCTTCAGCACCACTTTGTTGGGTCCTCTACCCAAAGTCAAGGTTTCTTTGAACCAATCTGTCCTTGCTCTGGCTTCAAAAAGCCATGGTCTGCCCAGTAACAGAGGGTAGGATGTACCATAAGAGTTTGGCTTCACTACCAGATAGGTTAGCCAATAATCTTTTCCAGCCACTGTAGTCTTCACATATGGGAGAATGCCCAAAGGCTTAATTCTACTCTGATCCGCCAGTCTAATGAGCCATTGGGTTGGTTGCATACCTTGTAGGCCTAGATCCTTCATTGTCACATCCGTCATAATGTTCACTGATGAACCACCATCAATCAATGCATTTGCAATGAAGCAGCCTTCTATCCACATGCCAGTCTCTGGGGTACCCGGATCTAGGAAGGCGTTAGCCACATCCACTTCTTTTACAGGCTCTGGAGCTTTGTTGGACTTTGTTGCTGATTGGGGAGGAATCCTTAAGCCACGTCTTCTTGTCAGTATACTTTTGAACCTTTTTCGGTAACTGGGAGACAGCATCAATAATTGTCAGAATGTGAGGTTTGGTTTAAAGGTATCTAGATCTCTAACCAGATCGTATTCCTTAATAGGATCCACTGGCTTCTCTAATTGGTTAGGAAATGGGGCGATACCCATTTTCATTTTCCTTGTTTCTCCCACTAGAGGCAACATGGAGACTTCTTCTGCCACTTGTGGCACTTCCTCCTCTTCTATCTCCTGGACCTTTGGTCCTGTTTCTGGAACTGTCTCTGTGACTCTCTATGGCACTGTAGTGCTCTGTATGGCACTGTCAGGCTCTATTCTGTTCTGTGCTTCTGGTGGAAGATTGAACTTCACTGCTCTGGCAGGAGGATTATTTTCTTTCTGGATAGGTGGTTCCTTCTTCTTTGCACGCGTAATGGCAGCAACTTCCAATTCCACTAAATTGGAGGTAGGCTCTTGGGCCTTGGCCGGACTGTCAGTAGCACTATTTTCACTGGGACTGGGCTTGGACAGTCTTTTGCAGTGTGGCCTTCTCCTTTGCATCGACTGCATAAGGGCTTGTAATCCACTGACCTTCTAGGATTTGGACAATTTGGTGAAATGTGTCCCTTTTCTCCGCATCTGTAACAGTCCACTTCTGATCTCTGACCACGGCCAGACTGTCTTCCTATGTAACTTTGGGATGGAAATCTTCTGGGTTCGAAATTAGGACCAAACTCCCTAGGCTTGGGTCCAATATCCTGTGTTGTCATTTTGGATTCCAGCAAGTTAAATCTTGCGTCTTCTTCCTTCCTTCTCCTATCATGCATCTCCTTCAGAGAGCAAATATCCTATGTATGGTTCTTCCGCAAACAGTAGGAATAGAAAGCTCCAGGAATGGTTGGTTTTCGTGTACATTCAGTGGCTAAATGGCCTGCTTCATGACACTTACCACACCAAGTATTTGACCGCATCGCATCTCTTCCTGCTCCTGCCACATTGGATATGCTAGCGGTATTCACTTTCAGCGTCTGTAGCTGCTCTGTAATCACATCCATTAACTCCTTTTTTATATTTGCAACTGAGTTGGATAAGTAATCCTTCAAGCTTTCTCCTTCTAAGGTACTGGCAGTAGGGTTTTGAGGAGTCTCTGTAATCACTACATAAACAGGCTGGGCTAGTGCAGAGGGGTCTCTGTTCTGATTCTGATTCAAAGCTCCTATTTGAACTGTTGGCTGTTGGCTCCAGTTGGTAGGGTTCCACTGTTGCTGCTGATTTGGCATTGGGAAAATTGGTTGGGACCATTGTTGTTGTGGTTGAACCATCATTTGAGGCATTGATTGTGGCCACTATGGATTTGGTGCACTGTACTGTGATACTGGGGCATCTGTTGGTAGGGGTAGGGAACTGTCCCTGGGACTGCATTCGGTGGGTACATCATTCCTGGCATCAGAGGAGGTAGGACTCCTCTTCCTGAATTCATCGCCAATCTAGCTTCCACTTCATCGTACAGTCTTGCACCTTCTGTTGCAGCTTGCAGTGTGGCTGGTCTTTGCAGCTCCACAAACTTACGGACTTCTGGTTGTAATCCTCTTAGAAACACCCCCTTCTGAATGCCATCATCTAGATTATGGTTAGTCCATCTCTTCAGGATGGATTCCATTCGTGAGACATAAGCTTCTACTCTTTCTCCAGAGGACTGACTTAAATTCATAAATTCCTCTCGCATCCGCTCTTCAAAACCTTCACGCCTGAATTTAGTGAGGAAGGCCAACTTCAGGTCGTCCCATGTGCCAAAAGTTCTTGCTGCTTGTCTCTCATACCACTGAAACGCCGTGCCCTTGAAAGTGGCGGGGAATATTGCTAACCAATGCTCAGGGGTTCTGGCATTGTTAGCCACACATGCTATCATAAACTCTGCTACATGAAGATCGGGGTCTTCATTGTACTCTCCCTTAAAAACTAGCAATGGAACTACATTCGCTAGCCTGTCATCAATATTTTTAGGACGGATCTGGCTTGGAAGTGGACCTCCCGCAGGAGGAGGAAGGGCTTGATGTACCATTGGGACTTCTGTAAAGAGTTCCGCAAGGGCATCAAAGGCAGCTTCTGCTGCGAGCTCGTTCTCAGCTTTGATTTTTGATTTCTCTCTTCTCACGTACCTCTGGACTCATTCTAACGCTTGCCTCTTTATTGCGTCATTCATCAGGGGGTTGGCTCCATTATGTTGTTAGTGCTCCACAGAGGGTTAATAGAAGGATTCAGTCTCTGGAGGACTCTCTTGCCACCATTTCTTCTACTTCTTCCTTTTCAACGCCTCTGAATTCTGCTTTCATGCCACTGCATAGAGGAAGGTATTCGGTTCTGAAGGTGTCAAAATGCATACGTCTAAGCATTGTGGTGGTGCCATCATCATAGTAATGCCAGCTTCTGATGGTTTGACAGTGTATGTTGTAAAGAACACTCTGTCTACCAACTTCTAGTGGGTTGCCAATTGAACAAACAGAAGATTATCAGAACACCAAGCATCCCATGTATCTTGCTGTTGAGCATCCACAAACAAATTCCAACTCTTTTCTTTCTTGTCTTTGTGAACCTCCACAGACCAAGACTCTTGAAGCTTCTTCACAATCTCCCACTTGATGATGTCTGGAAACTTCTCAATGAATGCCAAATCTTCCATGTATGATCATTCTCTCTGTTTCTGCTCTTCAGTTTGTCCCCAAACAGTTTGCTACCAAGATGCAAGTTTCTGCTGCTTCATTAGGAAGAGGAAATTGTCCACCACATAGAGCATGCATCATGATGGTGATGTGTTTCCGCCATTGTGGGATGAACTTCTTGTGGAAAGTGGCTTTGATTATGAGAAATTCCAACTCTTCAGTGGAAGAAGGAACTTTACAAACATCCATTGAATTCCTCTCTTCTTGGCAATGCCATCTCCTTCATTTTCAGCCTCTTCTGGTGCTTGTTGATGGCAAGTTTCCCCGGCTGTGCACCAAAAACATGGAGCCCCAAGAGGAATACCAAGGAAAAGGGAATTCTCTTGCAAGAAAATCTATCTTGTAACACCAACAAGCTTGTTTATTAGGTTTTATATGATCACAATGAAGAAAAGAACACTAGGCACAACAAATCTTCATGCAGCATCATATAGATCTCCCACGGATTTGATAGAATCAACCATATTTTTCAATATCTTCACA
This sequence comes from Lygodium microphyllum, assembly GCF_053477565.2. NCBI lineage: Eukaryota > Viridiplantae > Streptophyta > Polypodiopsida > Schizaeales > Lygodiaceae > Lygodium > Lygodium microphyllum. The sequence continues at coordinate 71,398,883 of NC_141137.1, read as the reverse complement.
AAATCCATCAATATAACAAAGAAAGCAAAGGAATACACCATCTTTGAATGGAAATACATCACATAGTATTCATCTTCAATATCTTCTAGTCTTCTCTCTCAATCTCTCATATACAATCACTCTATTTTAGTAGATTTGGCTATCTCTGACTCTCTCTCTCTCTCTCTCTATCAATAATACATCATATCCTCACTACAATCTCTCATAATCACTCACAATAATCCTTCTTAGGTCGTGGATACCCCTCCCAAGGGGTATGTCGGATATGAAGAGTCACCAGAGCCACTACAGTGTCTTTTCATAGCTTACCACTGTCACTTCACTTGAGTCTTCAGCAGCTATTTCTTTCACTTCTTTTAGCTCTTTTGCACTTGTATTCACCTCTTTCCAAGGCTAGAAAACTTTCCCAAGCTACACTCTCATCCAACAGAACACATACAGAAGCATACAGAACAGTCACACTACAGTACCAGAACAGCTACAATACACAGACAGAGGCTCTACAGAAGACCTACAGAAGGTTACAGAAGGTCAACAAAACCTCATAACTCATACCAAAACCATTCCAAACCATCAAAAACCATTCAATAAGATTTCACAAGATCTCAATCTTCATTAATCATCAATCCATCCCTCATACAGAAGACAATCAGAACAAAACAGAAGCTATACAGAAGGTATACAGAACCAATCAGGACCTATCAGAACTTATCAGAACTTCACAATCTCCACTAAAAAACATCATGAACTTCCAAAACATAATCAATATCATCCAAAACACTCTCAAACCACTTCCAAACCAATCAATCATCTCATAAAATCAACCATTCAGCTCTCAAAAACAACAAAAATCAACCAAAAAACAAGTCATTTCAACACTCAACAATAGACTTGATAAGAGATGGGTTCTTCATATAAATATATGATATATTCCAATTACAGCTTGATAGTTGTGGAGTAAAATAATGGTGAGAGCATGTTTGTAGATGGAAATATGATCACAATGTCACTAGATACCATAGTAAGATAGAGATTGATAAGGTGCTTGTGACATGATCTTTGGAAAGGTTGCTGATGCATACGAAAGTGTAAAATAACAAGTGATTGATGAGAAATTTCAAGCATAGTCTTTGAAAGGACTCTAAGAGTTGAGTATCACATCTTCAATAATAGCATACTTAGTGCTAGTGTGCTCTTTTATCCATAGAAAGTAGTTTGTGAAAATGTGCACAAGTATTTCATTATACTTTATCCGTTCTTTTCCCCTCCTTTTTGGAAGGCCAAAATAGTTGGCCAATTTGAGAAAGATGCAATTTGTAGATGATGATTTGGGTAAGGCAAGAGATAGACAATTTCATGATGATACTGAGAGAAAATTGGAAGAGAGAGTACTTGTGATTATTGATGAGGTTGTTGCCATATAACATGGAATAATGATTGAGATTTGGGTATACAATCAGAGCAAGATGATTGCAAGAGGAAGATAGGATAGAAAGAAATTATGATTTGATAGATTGGGATTGATGGGACATACATAAATATAGTGTGGATGGAATGTGATGGTTGGATAACATCATGTGTAGAGATTCAAGATTGCACATTGAGAAATAGTGATGTGAAAATGAGAAACTCAAGGAGATAGGATTTTTATGTGCACTTGGAAACATTTTGAGAATCGTGAATGTGTAGGAGGAAGCCAAGAGCACATGCAATTGCATTTGTTCAAGAGATAGTGGCACACAGGTGAAGTAGATTGTGTGTGTGTGACCATTAGAATATAAGGATATTGAGCCCATAGAGAGAGTGTAAGATAAGGACCCGGGATGTGATCTTGAGATTGAAGTAGAGTTTAAATAAAGACTAGATGCTGAGTAAAAAATGTAAGAAAATAGGACATCATTCAAAGAGGTAAGAGAAGTGGAAGCAATGTACTTGATGAGAGAGTGACCTTGAAGGTTGGTAGAAATATCCAATAAGAGTTAATGAGGAATAGTAGGCATATCCACATTGTTAACTAATAGAGTGACAAGGTTTTGCCATCTTCTTGCCAGTAAAGTACCATCCAAATGTATTGAAGAATACAATTCAATAGAAAGGCCATGGAAAATGCCTTCTTGGGCCTTGAGATGTTGGGTACGAAGGCCGTCCCCTTCTTCAATTGTTGTTCCAATTGAGCTTATGATAGAGCCTTCCATTTCAGGATTCAAAATAAGAGACTAATAGAGGTGGCAAACATTGTAGTATGGAGAGTGACGAAGAGAGCTAGAACATGCTAGGATGGATGAGTTCAGAGCGAGCACAAAATGGAAGATTCATGATAGAGATGTGGATATGAGGGGCCTTTGTTTGGCAGAGGATTGGGGTTGTCCATTAAAGAATTTTCTATGTATTCCACTAGTTGGCAAGAGAGTGAACAATGGACTTAATGAGGATACAAGCATGGAACATATGTGTTGCATGATGTGATAGAAATATCTTGTGATAAAGACTTTAGATAAGGGAGAAAATTCAAAGTTTAACAAAAGAGGTGAGAGTAACCATGTGGCAAGCGCAAGGAGCTAGGAAACTATGTGAAGCATATCTATGTTGGCACAAAGTAACAAGGTAGTGTATGTAAGTGGGGATAAGATTAGAGATAAGGTTTGTGGATAAGGATCAATAAAAGTGGAGGAAGATGGGAGATAATGTAAAGGCTTGAGCTACATTAGAAATGAGTGAAGTATATGTGGCATGGTTAGCTTAATGTCTAAAAGGCGAAGAGGGTGAGGTTGGTTTGAGAAAATATAGAAAATATGTGTGGCTAGAAAAAAGATTATTTGAGGATAAGGTTGGGTGAGAATTAAGTGGATTGTGTGTGGGAGATTTCAGTTCACTTTAATGGGTAATGGATGGGTGGGCCACAAATGAGTGTGAGAGAGAAGGGGTTTAGACCTTAATATTGCAAAAAAACCCAAATGGGTAGGTAGGTGGAGAGAGGAGATAAGATGAGATAAGGATGAAAATAATGATAAAGAGGACAAATATCTCTCTCTCTTAAGGAGAGATGATAATGAAGAAGATGATAAGAATAGATAAGAAGTAGGTGGACACGATAAGGTGCATGTGGATAAGGTTAGTTTACCTTGACGTGGATTCAAATCCTACTAATATTCATACAATGCAATTGATTTTGATTGCATATAAGAAATAATATAAGGATTAATTGAGCAGACAAAAGCCAAAAGCTAATAATCCAGGCCCTTAGGAGCTTGGATGTGATTTGATACCATGTAGTGAAAGTGATGGTGAGAGAAAGAGAGAGACAATGAGACAATGAGATGGCGAATGAACCACACACTTGTATTGCACACTTGCTTACACTCTTGCATTGGAATAGGTGAAAGTACACATATATATACAAATGAAGGTGTGGATATGGTAGGTTCTCTTAGTGAAGTATCATACACATGTTCTAAATCCATCTTATCTAGTTATTGTGGACCCTATAAAATCATCAAGTGTTCATGAACTAATGCATACAAATTGCAACTCCTAGAGCTCTTAAAAATCCACTATGTATTCCATATTAGCTGGTTGAAAGCTTATGTACCTCATTTCGAGCATATTCTTGTTAATTAACAAGTTGTAATAATTGAGTGGAAAGACTATTCCAAAGAGGATGCCACTTGGATTGATGAGAATGCTTTATGTATATAATACCCCCAAATTTTCTCAAGATGAGGACATCTTAACTCCTATAAGGGGGAGAGGATATAATATTCCTAAAGTTAATGATTAATCCTATAATAAAGGTTAATATTTAAAACTATAATCTTTAAAGTTTATAATAACAAATTAGGAAGCTAGCAAACTGCATATCATCATCATCTTTCACCTTGTCTTCACTATCAGCCTTGAGATCATCATCTTCATGATAAAAAACATCATTTTCATAATTTCTTATGGCTCCGTCTCAACTCCAACTACAACGATTGCTCTAATAACCCCAACTTTTATTATCCTACATTTCATTCTTGTGGCTCCAAAAAAAAAAAAAAAAAAAAAAAAAACTATCTATCCTTATACTCAAGGAGAGCATCGAGTACGTTAAATCCCCATTACATTGAAGGGCTAAAGGATCCAAGACCATTGAGGATATTTAGGAGTTGGATGCATTGCAAATCATGGAGGTCATGAGTGGGGCGTGCAACAAATTTAGAGTTCACAAGCACAATGATGGCTCCAAAGCATAGAGATATGGGAGCTGGACAAGAGGTTGTATGTGAGGACAACATCACATGAAATCAACCCTAGATTCTTTCCATTGTTATTACATTCAAATGATCATTATTGGATTATATTAAATTAGATAGATGTGCAATGTAACCCTCCCCGAGGTCAAACAACTTATACTCCACCTTGGAGGGTTGATCCAAATTACACTATACACTAAAGGGGCATTTGGAAGGGGCATGCTTCTCTATTATGGGATTGGATTCTAGTGGTTGCATAATAACTCATAAAATTGGATTAAGAAAACATGTATCGTTTGATGATACTATTAAGAAAATGGTAGCAAGTACTAGAGATGTAAGAAAATATTAGATAGTGATTAGTAGATACCTTTTCATTTTCCATGTACTAGTAGACCGTACCATTGTTTTAAACAATTGTTATAGGAAAATCAAGTCAAGTTTGAATTACAAATTGTTGAAGCATTAAACCTAAAAAGAAAAGTTAGGTTCATAATCTTGAGAATACATAAGATCAAAAAAGCATTTCAAGGATAGGACTCAAAGTTTAAGTATAAAGCTTTGTCTTTGTTATATTAAAGTTTCTACTAAATGAAAGATTACCTAGATTAGAGAAGGGGACTCACATGGTTTATGAGCTTTCAATCTCTCTATCAAAGACATCAATCTTGTCTTTTTTTACTCTCTAAGGATTAAGCTCAAGGAACAATAGAAATTTGCCACCAGAGGAAGGAAGGAATTACTCATGATAAGGTATTTTTCTTTCTTTTCACCCACATCAAGAAGCACTCTTCATATTCTTATAAGGATGTGAGATAATTAGATTCGTAAGAAGGAGTTATAATCCAAACAACCATAGCTAAAAGGATCAATAATCTTAACCCAATTTTTTGTTCAAAAGGCCATGGCTCCTCAACTGAAAGAGATCAAACTCATTGGAAGATCATTGGAATTAAGACCTTAGAGTTATAAACATAGGATATAATCTAGAAACCGATTTCCCCTTCAAGGATTAAGACAACCCCTTTGCTCAAATTTATGACAATTCAAGAAGTAAGTGAAACCTTATATTAGAAGGTCATCATGTAGGGAAATTTATTTGAATTGCACCCAAAAGACTATTTGATGCATAGGAATGATACACTAGATATATTGTTTGTGCTTTAACTATTCTAATTTAGGGCTTGTATGAAATCAAGTTAAATTCAAAGATGTGTTATATCTCCCCCAACAATAGTCATGGGAAACCTTCACCAAGGGATTATACTTTTGTTCTTGATGTTAGGACCAGCTCTGAAAGTGAGAAGTTTCTCTATAGGGAGCATAATTAGCTGACATGACAAAGATGATCGTGGAGGATCTAGATGTAAATCTCTTGGGCATCAAGAACTAGTCTAACCCTTGTGAGAGCTTGAATGCTAGCTAAGGGTTAGGATTCGTAGCATCACATTCGGGTGGGCCCTATATGGATGACTAAATTTATGTAAATAGAGCAATGTTACCCAATTATAATATAGAATATTTTATTTTTTAAATATTATTTTTCAACTTGTCTTTATGTTAGTGCATAAGATTATGTGAATGAACCTCATGTAACCAGATTAATTAAGAAGTTGTTTTTATATGTTGAGTAAATCATGTTACATATTAGATAGTTTAGAAACTCCACTCTAAAAAGGGAAATGGGAGGATTGCAGATCAAGATGGTCTTGATAAGCTGATCCAAAAAATGATAGATTAAATGGATTAGGAAAAGAGTCGAAATGTGAATATCCAAGGAAGACCAATTTAGAATCAAATTTGTATCATTTTGGAAGGTCGGTGAGACTTTGCCTTATGGGCAGATGGGTTGACATATCAACTCCTGCTCATTTCTCACTATCTTTGAACCAAGTGTAACATAGATCCACATTGGTTTGGGTTGAATTGCAAAAGTGGTTGCCCATGACTGATGCTAGGTGAACTGTTAGAGGTGACCATAGTATTGTCTAGAGACCCAAATTTCACTCTAATCCTCTTAGGGTTTTAGTGGACCTTCCCATGCATGAGGTAGGCTCAAGTTACCCTAGGTAGCAAAGCATTAGGAAAAAAATGAAATCACAAATGTGCCCTTAAAAATAATATAGTTTAAGATGTAGGCCTTTTGGATTGTCCAATAGGAAGGCTAGATGTACATCCATGGAGGGTGAATCTTCTCTCTCCAAATCTTGGGTTTTCTATTAAAAAAAGGGGTAGTGGTGGATTTTAAAAAAGGGAGAATGAATAGTACACAAAATTTGAGTTTCTCTCACCTCGTATTTCCCCTTCCCCTTTTTTGGAGAATTTTCAGTTTCAATTTCTTTCCCTCTCACGAAATCAATTTGACCCAAAAGTTGAGCAACATACCATTTTCCCTCTCTTCTCTATACTCGTGAATTTTCGTCTCCATTGAAGATCCCTGCTGGGAGTAATTAGGGTTTTGAGCATTCTACTTACCTCTGCATTTTCTTCTCCATGCAACTCCAGATTTTGGGCAAAACACAGGTGCCCATCTCTCTTTGCATTTTCTCTTGTTTGTTATTTTTTCAATAGGGTTTAATGTCATTTCTTATTGTTATTGTTGTTTTATTGCAAAGGTTGTTTTGGGCAAGAGACAGGGGTACTCATCTCTCTCTCTCTCTCTCTCTCTCTCTCTCTCTCTCTCTCTCTCTCTCTCTCTCTCTCTCTCTCTCTCTCTCTCTCTCTCTCTCTCTCTCTCTCTCTCTCTCTCTCTCTCTCTCTCTCTCTATGTGTTGTTTCTCTTTTATGTTGTGTTTTCAATTGAATTTGATGTCGGTTCTAATTGTTGTTTTCTTGCAAATTTTATTTGGAGTAAGAGGCAAAGGTGCTAATCTCTCTCTTTGTTTGTTTTTTTTTTTGTTGATATCTTTTCAATACAACATAATGTTAGTTCTAACCTTATTGTTATTTTATTGCAAAGATGATTTTGGGTGACATTGCATACGTGCTCATCTTTCTCTCCCTCTCTCTTTCTCTCTCTGTGTTTCCTCTTTTCTACTATTTTTTCAATATACCTTCATGTAAATACTAACTCTTGCTATTGTCTTTTTGCAAAGATCAATTTGGATAAGATTGGATAGGTGCTCATTTCTTTCTCTCTCCTGTGTACTCACACACACTCTCTTTCTTCCTAACTGCATTATCCCTTTTTTACTATCTTTATAATAGGGTTTGATGCTAGTTCTAACTTAAGGATCAATTGTTGTTGCAGCACTTAACACAAGGTAGAGCAGAGATTCTATAGCTCAATTTACGGGTAAATCTGCCATATTTTGTGGTGACAAAATTTATTCATCTAATTAGTGACTTTTATGTTTGATGGGATTGATGTTTTCTTATGTTCATCATTTGCAATGGATTTTGATCAGCAACGATTCAATCTTATCTTCACCAGATCAGCTTATAGGTAAATTGGTCATGTTTTGTATTGCTTCTATTCATGCATTTATCTAGATATTTTTTATTAAAAGAGATTCATGCAAGTATTTTTTGTTAAAAGGGATTCATGCATGTATTTTTTTGTACATGTAGGTATTATACAAGGTTTAGGTGAAGCACATAATTCTCGATCGACTATTTTGATGTAGTGAATGATTCCTTTGTGCTAGATGATATGGATATGCTAGAAGCCGATGGTTCAAAATTCCTCTGCTTTATTGGTCCTATGTGTCCATTCGGATCTCCATGTCGATTGGCAATGATCCATGAAACTCTTGTATCATATCATCCATATAACACACAATGTATTGAGTCTTAGAATATCTCAGGTGTCAATCCAATGTGCCTATTAAGATTTGCATGCCATGTAGCTATTGTTGGTGCATAGATCGAATGCCGTCAGCACGCGTAGTGAGCGTCAGAACATCCCCAAGAACAAAAAAAGTCTACTTTTTGCACACAAATCAATGTAGAAAGCTTGCACGACATGAACAAGAGACCAATTGGGTGCAATCTCTCCCCATGCCTTGTGTGAGCACTCCACAAAGCATGTATTTCATATATCAATCATCTTCAAGTTCAAATAATAGCCCAAATTACAAAATAGCACGCTTTTGGCTTTTGAGTTTGCTTTTGTGTAAAAAATAGTGAATTAAAGCTAATGGGCGCCCAAGAAGTCAGGTGTACCCAAATACAATGTCCAAATACAAATATCTAAATCGTGCGTCCATGCGCATACAAAAATAATAAATAAATATCAAGCGCCTTGATAAATAAGCACGACAAAATATAGGCGCCATGCCTAAGACACGCGCCCATCAAAATATTGATGATAAATTTTGAATACACGCTATCCTCCAATGCTTTCCACTGCCATTGCTGCTATCTCTACACATCAACTGAAGCATTCATAATCGTTAGTAAAATAATACAATTAAACCGAAAAAAGTGAATATCTAGCAGTCTTCAGCTACATAAATAAATTAATTGGTTCGAAATCAATCCTAACCTTAATTTATCACGAGTGCGCACTCTAAACTCATAAACATTTATTAATTAAATATGTATTTTGTGGAATCACCCGCTATGGAATCACCCGTGTACACATAAAATTAACAAAATGCCCGAAAAGGATAGGCGTTCCCATCGACTTCTCGCACAAAGAATCCACTTTGTGTATGAGCCCCGGTAATAAAATCTTACGAAATCCACCGTGGAATATGCCTCCTGGCATCATACCCCCAGGGTGGGATAGCAATTGTCCTCAATTGCTATTAGCTCAATGTGGAGCTAACAGAGTGGGGAAAGCATTTAAGTCTCTAGCATGCATCCATTGGGCCTCTTCAACAAGATGGTTTTTAAACTTGACCAAATATCTAGAATATCTACGGCCAGTTCTAGTGGTCATAAAGTCAGTATCTATAATAGTTTCAAGCTCAAGGATTTCAGTATCATCATCTAGCAAAGGTGGGTTTTCATAGACAGGGTGTACAGGTAATTGGCCTCTAAAGAGTCGTAATTAACTAATATGAAAGGTGTTGTGGATTTTCCAATGTTATGGTAGTTCTAGTTTAAATGCATTGTCATTGATTTTGTGTATGATCTTGAATGGTCCATAGAATCTAGGTGCTAATTTCACAACTGGGTGTTTATCTACACTTTGTAATCTACGTTTTTCTATACGTAACCAAACATAATCATCAACTTTAAAATTCATGGCCTGTCTTTTCTTATTTGCTTGTTTTGTATATGATTGCTGGGCTTTGGCAATCATATCTTTAACTTCATCAAAAATAGTAGCATGCATGTTAGCAATATCATCAGCAGTCTGAATTTTATTTGATAATGATGCAACAAATGTAGGCAATCTATATCCATAAATAACTTCAAATGGTGCTTTCTTTATTGCTGTATATGGTGTATTGTTATATGCAAACTGAAGTAAATGTAAATATGTATCCCATGTATGTGGTTTTAAAATAGTGTAACACGTAAAAGATCTAAAATAGTACTGTTAGTAGCTTCTGTTTGACTATTAGTTTCAGGATGAAATGCAGATGAAAAATCAATCTTTGTGCCTAAGTTAGCAAACAAAGTAATCCAAAAATTATTACAAAATCTAGAATCACGATCAAAAATAATAACTTTTGGTAAACCATGGTTAGTAAACACAGTTTTCAAAAACAATTGAGCTGCTTGAGATGTAGTTAGAGTTTTCTTGCATGGAATGAAATATGCTTGTTTGTTAAACCTGTCTACAACAGTCCAAATCATATCATGGTTAGCTTTAATGTTAGGTAAACCAGTAATAAAATCCATAGAAATCTGTTCCCATAGTCGTGATGGAATAGATAAGGGCATTAGTAAACCATATTGTTTACCATGGTGCCTTTTAACTCGTTGACAAACTAAACATTTAGAAACAAAGTTAGATACATCAGTGTCCATATGTGGCCAATAAAAATCTTCAGTCAATGTACGCAAAGTAGATATAATACCTCTATGACCTTGATATGGAGGACAATGAATCTCATTCAAAACAAATGATCTAAATGGAACTGTCACACATAATCTCTTTTCATAAAACATGAATCCATTATTGTAAGACAGTGAATCAATAGGAATCCAATTATTTGCAACTAATTTATTCCAATCAGCATGAAAAGTAAGATCCTGATGATAAGTATCTTTCATAGGGATAAGGGAATCAAATGATATGACAGAAATATTATGAATTGTTGATCTTCTACTCAAAGCGTCGGCTACAACATTCTCTTTTCCTGGTTGATATTGTATAAGGGGATGAAAACTTTGAATGAAAGCTGCCCATTTAATATGTCAGTCAGATATTTGGGGTTGACTAAGGAGATGTCTAATGCTTTGTTGGTCAGTTTTGATCATAAATTCAGAACCCATTAAGTAATGTTTCCATTGATGTAAGGCTTGTACTACAGCTAGCAATTCTTTATCATATGTAGAATATTTAAGTTCGGATGGTTTCAGTTTACAGCTAGAGTAGGCTATGGGATGATTATCTTGCATAAGGACGGCTCCTATTCCAGATCCACTAGCATCAGTAACTACTAAAAAGAATGGTCTATTGAAATTAGGTAGTTGTAATACAGGAGCATGGGTTAGTGCATGTTTCAATAAATCAAAAGATTTTTGTTGATTGTCTGTCCAGTTATACACAATATCCTTTTTTAAAAGTTTAGTCAAAGGTAATGCAAGTAATGAAAAATTTCGCACAAACTTTCTGTAAAAACTAGCAAGACCTAGAAAAGAATGTAACTCATGCACACTTTTGGGTATGGGCCAATTTAAAATTGCTTCTATCTTTTTAGGGTCAACCTTAATACCTTCTGATGAAACAATATGACCTAGATATTCGATTTTTGTTTGAAAGAATTCACTCTTTTCTGGATTAGCATACAATTGATTATCTTTTAACAACTTGAAAACTAAAGACAGATGTTCATAATGCTCATTCTCATTTTTACTGAATACCAATATATCATCAAAGAATACTATAACACAATGCTGATATTTCAGAAATATGCAATTCATCATTCGACTAAATGTAGCTGGTGCATTAGTTAGACCGAAAGGCATCACTAGAAATTCATAGTGTCCAAATTGTGTTCTAAATGGCAGTTTTGAATATATCAGATTTATCCAATCTTACTTCATGATAACTAGATTTAAGATCTATCTTACTAAATATGATAGAATCTTATAGTTTATCCATAAGATCATCTACCCTAGGAATTGGATATCTATTCTTAACAATAATTTTATTCAAGGCACGATAATCAATGCACATATGATAAGTATTATTCTTCTTTTTTACTAATAAAATAGGTGCATCAAATGGAGAACTACTAGGTCTAATTAATCCTCTGTTAAGCAATTCCTCTATTTGATTTTGAATTTCTTTCTGTTCAATTTGGTTATGCCTATATGGTGCTCTACATGGTGGTTGTGTACCAGGAATTAAATCTATTTTGTGATCTTCAGGACGTGAGGGTGGTAGTCCAGGTGGTAAATCATCAGCAAAACAATCTTTAAATTGAGCAAGAAATTGTGTATGCCTAGGATGCATATGTTTTTCTTTAGCTTGAAGTTCATTCACCCATATTAAATAAGATTTGCTATTTTTACGTAATGCACGTTTAGCCTGAGTATGGATAAGCAGTGGAAAGTTATTAAAAGCGTGCATACCATGCAATGTGATTTGTTTTCCTTGAAAATAAATTTTAATTGAATACGTAGAATAATCTATGTCAGGGTTATACTGATGACACCAAGGCATTCCTAAGATAATATCACTAGACTGCAAAGGTACAACTAGGAAATTTCTTCTTCAGTGTTTTCACTAGTTTTAATTTCTAAATTATGCACCTCTTGTGTCCCATTATATCTTGTGCCTAGGAATGCTACTTTAATGTGATAATGTGTAGAAACAGTTTGTAATTTCAATTCTTTCACTAACTTTGCAGAAATAAAATCATGTGTGCTCCCATCATCATGTAAAATAATCTTTTCTTTACCATACACAAAACATTTCATTGTTAACAAAGAATGTGGAGTTGGCATATTTGGCAAAGTATCTGAAGTAGTACAAATGTCGTCATCATCTTCCGTAAAGTCAGGCATTTCCTCACGTTCTTCTTCTTCCATTACTCCAAGATAATTGATATGGACAGGTGGCTTTTTCGATTGACAATTGGCTACTAGATGTCTAGGTTGATGGCATTTGTAACAAACTATTGATTTGGCTTTAGATACATTGTTGGTAATGGCAGGAAGTTTAGGAATATTGGGATTTGGCCGTGAAGATGGCTTAGGGTTTGGATTGGTGTTTGATGGCAAAGCAGGTGGTCATATCTAAGACTTACAGAATGAAGATGGAAGAAAACGACTTTGATTGAATCTTCGAAAATTTGAATTGAATTGCTTGGAATCATAGTTGCCATTAGTTTGAAATTGTTGTGGACGCTTGTCTCTTCCTCGAATCTTGTCTTCAGTGTCATGAGCCAAGGAAATTGCATCTTCAAGGGTTGTTGGCTTGAACATATTGACTTCAACATAGTAATGTCCAAGTAAGCCGGACATAAACTTGCGTTTGTGAGTGACTTCAGGTACATCTTCGAGCATGCGTAGTTGCAGTAGGGCATTCCAAAAACGTTCAGTGTATTGGGAAATAGGTTCACGATCTCTTTGCTGTAGAAGATCCCATTGCTTAATGGCTTTTTCATGGAACTGAGGAGGAAGGAAATTCTGCAAAAACTTCTTTTGGAAACTCTCCCAGGTAGTGGGATAATCAATGCTCTTGTGAACCACAGTCCACCATAGAGATGCTCGATCGACTAAATGATTAGTGACACATTTAATTTTGTCTTTCTCAGCATATGTTTCTTCATGGAAGTAATCATCAAACTGACTGATAAATGCAAGTACAGTCTTTCCATCTCGTGATCCATTGAAAGTATGAAATTTGAAGTTTCTTTTACTTATCTTTGTTTCTTTGCAGATGGATTGGACTTCCAGTGTCGCATCGATGGTACATCTTATAAGATCTTCGGATTGTGGTCCATCTTTGTCGGTGGTAGTTCATTGCAAATTGGACAATTGAACTTGCAAAGCTTGTTGGGCTCTTCGTTCTTCATCAAGCTGCATCATAATCAAATCCAATTTTTGTTCCATCGTTGGTTTGGGTAAATCACCTTCAGCCATTAAATCGTCCATATTTTGTTTCGTCATCCTATAAAATCCAAAAGACCTCACACTCTCGAAATCTGATTAGCAGGAGGAGCATAGCTCAAAGTCGGGTATACAAGGCTTAAATATTTTGTTTGGCTTTTATAGTCTTCCTCTTTTGTAATTGCGGTATTCGTTGTCTTTGTAGAAGTTGTGTATAATCTTTGTATAACCTGCGTATGACCTTCTACGTTTGCTGAAACTGGTTCAGCAAGTCTACAAATAGGAACAGGGTCTTCTAGAGAGCAATACCGTGATTCTATGCTTCTGCGTGTGAACAGTCTTTATGGAAATAGTTGAAGTAAGTCTGTGGTGACTTCTGTGACTTGCAGAACTTGCAGGAGTAAGTAAGCTTGGAGGACTTAGTAGACTTAGGAATTTTAAAGCTTATGTAACTAAGCCTAGTGAATCTGACTGTCGACGATTTAGGGGGGGGGGGGCATTTTTTGCGCCGATTCTAACGTCAAGATGCCGCTGTCGTAAATCGTTAAATTGTGGGGCTTTAAGCTTTCTTATTAAGCTTATTACTTAAGCTTAATAAACTTTGATATAAAGCTTTTAAGCTTTTGGATATGGAAGCTTACTGTCAGTCTGGTTCAAAACGACTTGAAGAAGGAGATATACAAGTGGTCCTCCACCTCCTCAAGCCGGTCCTTCGTGATCAAAGGATGCAGATAGGGGTTCTTGACCGCCAGGAAGTCACCGGTATCGACCGTTCACGATGAAACTGACTGTAGAGCTCATTCGTTCTAGGAGCTTCGCCTTCGCACAAGATGATAAGCGATTGGAAGCTCTCGATCTCAGCTTCGCTCTGATACCACTGGTGCACAAATCGAATGTCGTTAGCTCAAATAATAGCCCAAATTACAAAATAGCACCCTTTTGGCATGTGAGTTTGCTTTTGTGCCAAATAGAGAATTAAAGCTAATAGGCACCCAAGAAGTCAGGCATACCCAAATACAATGTTCAAATACAAATATCTAAATCGTGCGCCCATGCGCATACAAAAATAATAAATAAATATCAAGCGCATTGATAAATAAGCGCGACAAAATATAGGTGCCATGCCTAAGACACGCGCCCATCAAAATATTGACGATAAATTTTGAATACACGCTATCCTCCAATGCTTTCCACCGCCACCGCTACTATCTCTACACGTCAACTGAAGCATTCACAATTGTTAGTAAAATAATACAATTAAACTGACAAAAGTGAATACCTAACAATCTTTAGCTACATAAATAAATTAATTGGTTAGAAATCAATCCTAACCTTAATTTATTACGAGTGCACACTCTAAACTCATAAACGTTTATTAATTAAATATGTATTTTATGGAATCACCTGCTATGGAATCACCCATGTACACATAAAATTAACAAAACGCCTGAAAAGGATAGCCATCCCCATCGACTTCTCGCACAAAGAATCCACTTTGTGTATGAGCCCCGGTAATAAAATCTTACGGAATCCAGCGTAAAACCTCACGAAATCTACCGTGGCACGGAATCCACCGTGGAATATGCCTCCTGGCATCAATTATCCTTGTAACAACTACTCTATAATACCCATGTTTTATACAATGTATTGAGTCAAATCAGACTCCTATTCATTATAATAAAATTTCTTTTGGTAAAATTCTTTGAGTATTCTTGTGCTACTCTTTTCATTATATTTCATGTAAATGGTATGATTAAAGTGATGCCTTGAAATTGAATCTATACTTTGTGTCGATGTACATATCCACATGCATTTTGATATTGATGTTTTTGTATGTTTACAAAAGTATAAACATCTCTTAATGCCATGTTAATTTGTATGGCATATGGGTGATTACTAGACTAACTTAAAATGCTTATTATTTAGGGGTTAATACACACTTCTTTACATCTAATGTGTAGGTTATAATGCCTGAGAGAAAAACAACCATTCTCTTGATAGAAGTACGTAACAGAAAAGATGAAGAAGGGAATTGGATCACTGATACATATCATTGCTCATCTTGGGTACATATGCGTCCAAGTATGAAGGGAGCTTTTTAAGGTGAAAGCATCTGCAATTGCAAATGTATCCAAAGCACTAGAAGGGTAAAATTTTAGCTCTCAAACAAAGGAATGTTGATTCTCACCTTATAACAGAGGCGTTTACACAACATGTATTCATGTAAAAACAAATACATATTGCGCCCACTGTGCCCTTTCAACGAAACATTGCAAACAGTAAGTATTTGCAACTCATTGAGAATGAGAAATTTCATGATATCTATGTAACAACTTGTCTCGTATTCACAGAAGTATACCGTTCAGATTGTTGTGAGTGGCAAAATATTGAGAATTTCACAAGTTCTTTTAAGTGTTACCACCTCAAAATTGGTAGATTGCTCTTTGAAGGGCGTACAGCTAAGCAGCTCATAGAGGACCTTGTTTTTTTCTATGACTCCAAGTATATATTGCCCAAGGGGGGGTCGAGAATATGGAACCCTTGAGTCTATGCACATATTGAATCTCAATAGCATAGAATGGCCATTTTGTAGTAGCAACATTTTGCACATGTGTAGCACAAAAATTTCAGTAGACCTATTGAATTCTATGAAGGCTCAAAGAATGTACATCTAAGCTGATTCATACCAATTGCAATTTTTGCACACATGTTCAAGAAATGTAAGGGTTTGAGATGTACCAAAAGCACGTACATCATAAAAAGTGTATCAGAGGATTATGTAACAAGGATTCTAGGCAAAACTTGGACATAAAAAATGACTCACAGTCTTGACACGGTGGAGTGTCGAGTTACAACAAGGGACATGGCTTTCATGAATCAGCTAACTTTCATTTCCAATTACAAGTACTTTGTCACACGATAGACTTTATGCCTAGTGTTCAAGTATCGTAAATGGAGGATGCTCAATGGTAAAAGATTATGCGTTGATCAAGACATGAGTGAAAGTGCAGCTGTGGATGTTACTATCATTTGTGAGGGCTGCGAGCCCCAAGTGCTGCAAATGGAGGATGATTGGCCCTTGAGTATAATGCGCCAAGAAATGATAATGTTAATGCAGAATCCACATGTTAGCTTCTATTTTAAACTAGATGGTAGAAAAATTCGAAGCCGAGCTAAGGATACCGTTACCAGCGGAAAGTGTGTGGCTCCAAATATTGTAGAAATTGTAGAGTCTCCCTAAAAATCCCAACATCACAGGTTGTAATATCCAACACCTATAAATTTTCGGATTTTTTTTTCCAACAGAATATTGTTGCTTGCAAACTTGCAATATTTAAAAATTAAGATATTTATACAAAATCATACACTTGTTATACACTGTCCACATCAACACATTTACATATGCATGTAAACTTTACAAGGACGTAAGTAAAGCCATAACTAAATATCGTATGTGAATATCCCTTAATGGTTTAAAACTTAAGGTTTTAGGGTAGAACTCGTTTAGTTCTTGTTTCATTGTTTTAGTTCACACTTTCTCTCTTCATCTCTTTATATCCACCACATCCCTCCTACTTGATACGATGGATGCTTGCACACACTTTGATGAGTGGATCCACGAGATTATCTTTACCAACCAACGTGGCGAGATGTTTCAGGTTTTCTCTAAGAACTACAACCTTGAAAGTGTGCTCTCATCATTGGATCCTCCCTTCAGGTTTTGGAAGATTTTATGAGCACCATTGCTACCTGCACATACTCCATCGAGGGATCCAACATGACTTTGGTGTGCCTCTAGAACAACTCATGGTATTTCAGGCAGGGAAGAATCACCAAAAAGTGGTGAATAGGTGTCTGGCCTACATGGATCCTTCGCACAGAGTATGCAATGTTCCTATGGGCAGTGCACCAGGTACAATATCTTTGGATCTCATGGATTGTGATTGCGCATTGGCAATTTACCTCCTTGCATTGGATACACCCCTAGAGGAGGAGAGTGATGAAGATACAACTCCACAGGTTGTTGCTATCACATACAGGGAGAAGAACTAATTGAAGAGTTCATAAATGTTGAAGAGGAACATCAGGTGGTGGCAGAGCAAGGGTTGGCTCTCATGGTACCATATTCTTTAGAGCAGTCATAAGTCGACAAACCCAACCTTGCCTCCTTAATGCCCATTGAAGTAGATGGTGTACAATACTTGCTTCTATCAGATGTGATGCAATACTTGGAAATGAAGGAAGAAGAGTTGTTTTCCATCCTAGTTAGGGATTCGATGGAAGACCTAATCAATTATGATTACATGGATGTGCATCTGACAATGGCACAAGCTTACATACAATGAGTGCTATCATAGCAATACAAGAGCATATTACCTCGGTTGAAGAAGATTACCTTGTGCCGAATGCTGAATTTAAAGCACTACAGCATGATCTATTCAGAACAAGGCCCCAACTTTCTACCAAGGAGTTTGTAGATCCCTCTGCCGAAAGAGGTGTCTCGCTGACACACGAGGAAATGAAGATACAAGATGATTTGGAGAAGGTGATATTTCTAACTACCATATATTTTTATGTGATGAAACTTGATGATAGGGTGCGTCGGCCAGGTCCCTGGAGTCCATCGGTGAAATCTTAACCAAAAATGATGTTTGCAACTGCCCTGTTCGATGTCTGGCGTATGGGGCCACTTTCTGGCCCCCCTACCGTCAAGTTTCGTCACTTTTTGATAACTCTAGGTTAGTTGCTAAATGTATTGTTTAATTTTACTTTGTCATTCAGGACATACTGTATATAGATGAGTTTGCATCAAGGAAAGGAGGAGCTCGGCATGCGGATCAACGGAAGGATTCAACTCTGAAGGAGTACATTGGCAACCTTGTTGCATACTTGGTGGTCTGCCATAAGAAGTGCTCACCATGAGGCAAGAAATAATCATGAAAATTCAAGCTTTGACCAAGTTTGGACCTTTTCGAGCAATACATACGACATCTAGCATGGAGAAGGTGGTGCTAATCAAGCGGTCAAAGCTTCTTTACTTGTTCGACCAAACGCGCCATGGAGAAATGTGTGTGCTTGCTACATTAGGTGACCTTACTAAAGTGTTAGATCCACTTCTCTTGGAGAAAGAGCTAAAGGGGGAGTGCATCATTTTTGAAGCAAAGAAGGAACTTATATTTTCATCAAAAGCTTGCCCCTCCTCTCCACCGATGAAAAAGCCAAGGAACAATTGAGAGTTCTTGTTGGCTATCGACTTTTTGTATCTACCATCACTATCAACCATCACATGTATTTTTCTTGATGAATATAGGATATTTCCTCACTCAAAAATATTTAGCATCTACATATGTGCTACTCATCATCAAGAGTCTCACAAATCTCTTCTAGTGCACACCATCACTTCATCTTCTGTTCAAGGACTTTGTCTTTGGATTCTCTTTGGAGTCTTATTATTACTAATTGAATCATACAAAGCATGGCTTGATGAAAATTCTTGCTTTAGAGAAGATATCCTCATAACTGAATGTAAATATCAGTAACATTTGTACCTTGGGAGTCTCCTTTTTGTTGTTCTCTATACTTAGGCATGAAATTTGTACATCATATTGGAAAGTTTGGCATTCAATGATAGTATACATGGGAAGCTTGTTGCTTGAATTTGTTTCTCATTTGACATGTTGCTTGGTATTTGTCATCGTCGTCTTATGGATTTCAAAGTGCTATAGGGTTTAGAGATCTTATTTTGAACCTAGATGTGCTTAAGAGGCCAAAACAATGTGTTCATAGGGTACTAGACCATTCTATACATCAAGAAAATAATATTTCCAAATTATTTTGATTCAATTCTAAAGTGAAGTGTGATAGCTCATCTTGAAAAGTTGTCTGTTAGTTTATTTTTGAACCAAAAATTTTCTTGTTTGGATATCATGCTAAAAATTATAGCCATTTTGTAACAAGAGGTCTACTTGGAGTGCATTTTGACAATGAGTAGAAATGACTAAAAATAAGGGAAATAACAAAGACAATGAGGATATCTAGTAACAAATCAAAGAAGGACGTGAAGCAATACCTGAGCCACATCATGATGAAGAGGAATCACATGAATATGATACATATAGTATGTTAAATACCACACTTTGTCATTATGCGATTAGACATTCCATCACACATAATGATCTTATTGCAAAGTTAAATCAAGTGGTTGAATCAATCACATATCCAAACCAAGTCATGGACGAGATGGCCCACTCTACTAAGGATTTCTTGGAGAAATTTTCTTCTTCCACTAAAGAACCTTTGGATAAGCATAGTGCTTAGATATCCATGATGATGATAGTACAAATGGCAAACAAAGAGAGTAGAGGCAAGCAATCATTTCAGCCTTTGAATCCTAATCCATAGCCTAGTATCATTGGAAAGAAGGATATATCACGTACCATTTATGAGATTAGAGAGACATACTTTAGGGCTAATGAGCTAGTTTTGAGCATTTATGCATCTAACTCCCCTCTAGGATCTAGAGGTTAACCACCTATTCCTCCAATAAAATTTCTAACTAATTAGGTACATGAGTGCTTCGAATCTTTTAGCTCCCATTGGTAGCTATATGGGCATGCCTTCCAAGCATCAAATAGGTAGCAAGGCTTTTTAGAAAGGGGGATCTATAATAAGATAGTGATAACTAAATATAGTTCCTATTCATCTTCAGCTGCTTGCAGATTTGGAGGAGTGGATCTCAAAGTTAGAATCTTACTTTGACATTGTCCCTAGGTTGAATGATCAAAAGATCCACTTTGCTACAATTCAACTTGAGGGCTTTGCTCATACATAGTGGACGTACATAAAAAGAGAGAACCAACACGTTGACAATTGGGAGGATCTCGAAGAAAAGATGGCTAAAGTGTTTGTATCTATCATAAAGAAAGAGAAATTAGCTAGGAGGGGGTATTAGTTGGACCAAAGAAGCCTATTTGTTGGAGAGTATACCACATAGTTCTTGAATCTTACCATGTATATTGAGTGTGAGCAATGATGCAAAATTGCATAAGTACATCTATGATTTGGAGTCTAATTTTTTAGTTGATATTATGGCCCAAAAACCCACCACACTATTCTAGGCTATTGAGCTCGCCTAAAGGTATACTCGTAAGTATAGGAAGGTTATCCCTATGTAGGTTTTTTTTGGATAGTAAAGGACTATTAATAGACAATGAAATTTGATGGAAATTTTGGTGGATCTAGCACTTCATTTGGCAGCCCCAAAGTCCCCACATATCCTACATTTAATGCAATAAAGTGATTTGAAGCCAATAATCAACCATAAAATTGAGCCTAAACAAGGTGACAATAGTCCCAAGCATAATTCAACAAATGGTGGAAAATTTATACCTATGGATCTTTTCAGAGAGTGTAAAGAGAAGATTCTATGTTTCAAGTGTCGTAAAAAGTACACCGCTAACCATGTATCTAAGTGCACTTATAACAATGTCAAAGCTAAGAACTATAACATGATTGTACTTAAGGATGTTGATGAGGAAGTAATTGAGGAACCAACTGCAGGTGCACAAGCTGAATTTGAAGATCATGATGAGGATCTTGAGCAAGATCAATCTTATGATCTAGCATTGGTCCATTTGACCCCAATAGGCATATTCCATTTGATCCAGGTGGGACATATTTGCATATTGTTGCCATTACCCTTTGTTCTATCTTTATGGATGCCTAGAGAAGTTCTAGAAACCTTAATACACTCCATATGAAGGGTACTATTCATGGGAAGAATGTGCTTATCTTGATATATAGTGGTAGTACATATAGATTTGTAAATAAGTTAGTTGTTGATAGGTTGCATTGTCTTTCCACATTTTACAATAGCCCATAAGAGTTCAAGCAGCAAATGGTGAAGAGGAAATCAACACCCATATGTGTCACAAGTTCCCATATAGTTGGTTGAAAATTACAAAGATAAAGTGGATCTACATGCCTTGAAAATAGGGCCTATAGATGTAGTACTTGGGTGTGATTGATTGATGACTTTAAGGAGGATTGCTATGGATTTTTCATAGTTGTACATGGAGTTTGCCATTGATAGATATCCTATACATCTACATGGAATACATAGTAAGTTAAATTTTCATCTTATCACATTAAGTGGCTTAAGAAGGTGTACAATAAGTGCTCTCAAATTTTTCTTTTACACTTAAATAAAGAGCTTGAAGATTATTCTAAGGATTCAATTGATAATCCAACATTAAAAGCTCTACTTGAGGAGTATAGGGATTTATTTAAGGTGCCTATGTCATTACCTCCCAAGAGAGCAATGGATCACCCTAGAGACTTATAACCACACTCCAAGCTAGTCAATAAGCCACCCTACAGATTGTCTAATGTGAGTGTGAAGAAGTGGCCAAGCAAATCAAGGAGCTTTTAGAGATGGTTTTCATTGAGTCTAGTTCTTCACCGTATGCTTCACTAGTCTTGTTAGTGAAGAAAAAAGATGGATCCTTTAGGATGCGTATAGACTATAGGAATCTAGATAAGTTCACATTGAAGAAGATGTACC
This sequence comes from Lygodium microphyllum, assembly GCF_053477565.2. Taxonomy (NCBI): domain Eukaryota; kingdom Viridiplantae; phylum Streptophyta; class Polypodiopsida; order Schizaeales; family Lygodiaceae; genus Lygodium; species Lygodium microphyllum. Next base: position 71,376,908 of record NC_141137.1, on the reverse strand, counting down.
CAATTCCTAGAGTGGATGATTTCCTTGATGAACTCAAGGGGGACTAAATTCTTTATCAAGATTGAATTGAGATCAAGATATCACTAGATCTAGATGTAAGAGGGTGATGAGGCCAAAACAACCTTTAGCACTGATTATGGGATATTATTTCTTAGTGATGTCATTTGGGCTTACCAATGCACAAATGATTTCAGAATGTGGGCTTACCAACCACGTTCCAAAATCTTATTAATCAAACTTTGGAATGTGGTCTTATTAGCCACATTCCAAAGTCAGGTGAATAAGATTTTGCAACCTTTCCTTTTTAATTTTGTTCTAGTATTCTTCGATGACATATTGATTTACAACAAGACATTGAAAGGACCATTTGCCATATATGAGAAAGGTCTTTGATATGTGAAGGTTCCACAGACTCTTTACTAATGAGAAAAAGTGCTCATTGATGTAAACGGAGGTAGAGCACTTATGCCACATTGTGAATGAGAAAGGGATGTAAGCAAACTCTAAGAAGGTGCAATGTGTTAGAGATTGGCCAACACCTAACACTACTCCTCCTCTTAGAGGATTTCTTGGTCTATTGTCATTCTATTGCAAGTTCATAAAGCATTACGTGACTATAGAAACTCATTTGATTGATAGGTCAAAGAAGGAAGTTTTCTTTTGGAATGCCCTTGTAAATAGAAGTTTCAATTAGTTAAAGAAACTCCATACTTTTCCTTCTAGTTTAGTATGCCCATACTTCTCTAGGGAGTTTACCATATAGTGTGATGCCCATGGTAGAGGTATAAGGGTTGCATTGTTACAAGAGCATGGTGCATTGCCTTTGAGAGTCACAAGCTCACAAATAAAGAGATGGCTATGAATGTGTATGACCAAGAGATGTTAGCTATTATTCATGTCATTAAGAAGTGGTATCACTATTTGTATGGCAGCTAGTTTAGAGTGAAGAGTGATCACATGTCCCAAAGTGCTTTCTTACCTAGTCAAATCTCACTCCTAAGCAACACAAGTGGATGGCTACCTTATAAAATTATGATTTTGACATCACACGTACATAGGGTAAGGATAATAGAGTTGCTAATTCTCTTTCAAGTATGTGGACATGCAAAGTTTCAGCCATGACTGAGCTATATAATGACTAAGTTAAAGATCTCAAAGAAGCCTATCTTTTGGATAAAAAGCTTAACCATACATTTCAAAATTACAACAATTATCAATGGATAAAAACTCACATCTTTAACTTAAGAATGGTCTCATTTGGCTCAATGGCAAGTTTGTGGTTTCCTCTACTTCTCCCTTTAGGCTAAAGATTATAGAGGAGATGCATTATTCACCTATAGTTGGACATTTTAGAGTGTTTAAGACCCATGATGAAATCAGTAAAAGCTTTCTCTAGAAGGGATTATAAAAATATGTGAAGGATTATGTCATGAAGTGCATTCCATGCCAATAGAATAAAAATAGTACTCATAAGCTAGATAGTTTATTGCAACCATTGTCCGTTCCTAAAGGAAAGTGGACACATATGACTGTGGATTTTATTACAGGCTTAGCTACAACTAAAAAGGGATGAAATAATGTCTATGTGGTGGTGGATAGGCTCATCAAGGTAGCCCATTTTATTCCCACGATCTGCATCATAGGTGGCTAATCTGTTCATGAAGCATGCCTTTAAATTACATGGATTACTGTAGGTGATTGTGCATGATAGAAATACAAAGTTTATGAGTACCTTTTCACATGCAATATTCAACTCCATGGATACTAAAATGGCTCCTTCTTTAGCCTATCATTTACAGACTAATGGCTAGACAAAAACGGTTAATAAGTGGTTAGAGACCTATCTTTGCCATTTCTCTCATGATATGTAGCATGTGTGTAATTCTTGGTTACACTTGGTTGAGTTTGCTTATAACAACTCTATCCATGCTCGTATTGGAGTTTCACCCTTTGAGGCTTTGTATAGCTATAAAGTGCCCCTTCCCACAATCATTTTCAGTGAGAATATAAACCCTCATGGGAAAGAGAAATTAGAGAGGATGTAGACCCTTCTTTAGTAGTGCAAGGTGAATCTTATAAATCCCAAGAGCAAATGAGGATGCATATTAATGATAAGAGGTGCCCTATGGAGTTCTAGAAAGGCGACTTGGTTTTATTAAAAATACCAAAGTCTTGTAACTCTACCTTGAAAGATCGTTCCAATAACAAACTTTCTCTCGCAGGTTTTACAGACCCTACAAGATCTTGAAGTGCATAGGAGACTTAGCATATAAACTAGAACTAACCTCTTTCACTAAGATTCATAATGTATTTTATATCAACTCAAAACCATTTTATGGCACCTAGGTGGATACACTTGATGGGCTTCCTCCTATTGATGAAGAAGGTCTCATATAGTACATCCCTAAGGAGATCATAGGACAATGCGAGAAGAAGCTTTGTTTTAGATCTATCATTGAATACTTGATTTAGTGGAGAGGTTTGCCACTATAGGAAGCTTCTTGGAGGCTTGATTCTATTTTGGATGAGTTTCCATACTTATGAGATGCATTAGTGGCTAAAGCATAGCTCTAGATGGGCCAGTTTTTGTGCAAATAGCCTTAGAAGCAATTTGTTTTAGAATAGCTTTTATTATGCTTAATTTTCAAAAAAATACCACCTACATAAACCAAAGTACTCTTTGAGAGCTGCGTTTCAATGTGTGGCGCACCCCTTTTGGATTACTCTATGAGAAGTTATGGAAGTTTTTGTCTAGCAAGGCTTATTTTTCCAACAAGCTGTATACTAATTGCATTAACTTTTTCTTGAAGATTTAAAGGCTCAAATTCTCTTTTGAAAGCATCTAGCTTGTGAACATAGTAGAGCCTTTTGTTTGCATCTTCATTTTAGTCAAAAGATTTAATTATCTTCATTCATTTCCTATTAGTTGTACAACTACAAATAGAGTGGTACTCTCTTCTATCCATCCTTTCAACCGTTGTAATTTTGTTTTTGTAATCGAAAACCTTCGAGAATGGATGGATTGTAAAAAGTTAAAAAGAGAGATTATTTTAAATGGATTTATTAATAAAACCTTGTCACATTAGCATAGGTATATAAGGTGCCAAGGCTTTTAATTTTTCATCAATTTACATAGTACAATTACAGTCTCTTCATCTTACCTTCTTGTTTATAGCTTTCATGGCTTATCTCTCTTCTCTCTTGTCTTTCTCTCTCCTATCACTTATTATCTCTCCTCTTTTCTCTCTCTTATATACTCTCTTCTCTCACCTTTGAGTCCTCTTATTCATATGTTAAAAGGAGGAATATTATTTTTTATAGGATATTTCGGGTATAATCTTCTATCCAACCAAAGATCATTTGGATCTAAGCACATGTTTCATGGACTCTAAAATAGTGTTTGATCTTATTCTTTTCCTAATTGGTTCATACTCACATTCTAACTCAATGTAAAGATAATAGAGAGCCCTTTTACCAATGCTAAAAGATAATTGGATGGTTGATCCATAGCTAAGGATATGATCTACATCTTTGAATGGAATACTATGTGAATTCAAAAAAGATGATGAATGAGGAAGTAATTGGTAAGGAGGAGAAGAAAGGAAAAAAAGAATGAGGATGGAGGGATGTAATCAAATGTTGAAAAAATTCAAATTGAATATTCACTTTCACATTTAAAGAGAAAGTAGTATCTTTATTAAGTCAATCATTATCACCTTTATGACAGCCTTGATTTTTAGGTTTAATGCAAGCCACAAGAATATTATAATAAATAATTCTTAATAATTTTAGATATTCTTATCTATTAAAATATAAATTTTAACAAATTAAAATTTTATTTTTAAAATATTTTCTCATTGCATTTTTAAGACCTCAAAGTTCCCCAATGATATATATACATAGATTTGTGGGTATGCAGGTATGAGAGTGAGAGAGAGAGAGAGAGAGAGAGAGAGAGAGAGAGAGAGAGAGAGAGAGAGAGAGATGCACAAGCATGTACACATGCACACGTGCACATGTGTGTGTATAGGAGAACTATGCATGCATGTGCATATGTGTGTCACTCATGTAGTGTGTATAAGAGGAGAAGGGACTAGTAATGCGTGCGTGCGTACGTGCATGCGTGTGTGCGTGTGCGTGTGCGTGTGCGTGTACGTGTGCGTGTGCGTGTGCGTGTGCGTTTGTGTGTGTGTGTGAAGGATTGTGATACTATTCAAAGAATGAACATTTTGAATTAAACACTAAAAAATAGAGCAAGAGTAAGACATCCATAGGTGAAGAGTGTAGTAATATCTCAAGCTTTAATATGAATAAGATGAATATAAGCAAAGATATAAGAACTATCGAGAAGGATGCCACATGTTACCTGAAAAACTAAATAGGCAAATTGAACAAGTATACATTGTTCATGTCCATGGTGCTACCCAAAGAGCTAGTCCATTGTTGTTGAGTACGTGGAAAAGAAAGGTAAACTTGGATGGTGTAGAGGTTTCAAGGTCGACATTGAGCTTTAATAAGTCTTAAAACAAGTATAAATAGTACAAGATAACATAGGTTTGGCTACTAGAATAAGTCAAAATCTACTCGAGAGATATCTAGGGTTAGGGTAAGGAGTGTGTAATAAGTTACCCAAAATGTATCATACTTGCACAAGGGGAAGGGAGACTACAAAGTTAGAGAACAAAGCAAGTTAGAATTTAACCACAAGGGGTGAGAGAGAGGGGCAACTCGAATATGCCCTTAGGTAGTTGAGGGGCGAGAGATTGTGTAGCACTTTTCTAGGGAAATCATATTACAAAATGTGTGGGACTATAAGGTTTGTTTTTTTTTGGAACTTAGGGTTTCCAAGAGGATAGAGTAGGTAGTAGTAAGCAAGATGCGAGGTACAAGAGTGTGGATTAGTAAACATTTGAATAGCCAATGGAGGATCTCTATAAGTGGTTCTGCATGCCCTATAGTGGAGACATTAATCACAAGGTAAATTATCAAAGGCTTTCTAAAAGAAAAGCTTATAAATCAAATTGCAAGCTAATCGCATAAACCCCAACTTGCATCGGGGGATTTAATATTTGTGAGCTTCTACTTTTGTGCTTTTGTAAACGTTTAGCTTTTTTCGAAAATAAATGTTTCAATATGTAAATCTTTTGGTTAAGTTTGTATCAAAGAAATATAAATTGAGTCATCACAAAATCTCATTTGGTGAAGGAATAGGAGAAATTATGGAGGTGAACTTCTCGGGCTTTTTGTAGATCTTAAGTTTGGTGAAACACCTAAAGACATCACAAAGTATTGTTGGATGAAAGTAAAGGAGAAATTGTGTGCTGAATTTACAGAATAAGTGGTGTTTTTCAAAGTTACCAAGAGCCCACCTTGCACATTTAACAAGAAAAACCACACTACAAAGAATGTCCAAGACTACTTTCTATGGAAACCTGTTGGAGTCCTCTTCAACTTGTTCTTCATCATCAGCAAAGATGCAATGTTTTTTATGATGTCCTCTTTTCCTAGGAGGTATGGTAAGATGCATAACTTTAGAAGAAGCTTCTTGGTCAATTGTCTGTTTAGACACACAACCAAACGTGAGTTCATACTCTCATGACGTCTAGTCTGGGTGATGCAAACTTCAAACCTCTCTTGTTTGATCTCTTGGGAACCATGGTTCAAGGAAACTAGAAAACATTATAACACTTGAATTTCAAAAAAAAAAATTATTTCATGCATGCACCACTCATAGTCATGGCCTATACACTGAGCACACATAAAGAAATCATAGGAATCAAGGCAAGCATGCACAAATATGTATAATCACTTACATCATAAAGTACACCCACCTGTAGTTGCACACAAAGCATAGTAGTAGGTACTTGTAGTATATGGGTAATTTGTGAAACTTTTGTTACTTCTTAACTACACCTTGGTTAGTAGCAACAAAAGACTCCTTGTAGAGATGTAACAAAAAATCCATATAGGCCCAATAAAATGGATCTTATCCAAGCATATCTATAGAAATCTCTTTTTTATCTCAATGTCTACCAATCATGATAAAAAATAATCTGAAACAAGAGATGTGCACATAGATAATTTTGAATTGCCTAAGACCTCTTTTATGATTTGGAGTTATAAATAAGGCCTTTTTTTGCACATATCTATAGAATTTTAAATACACAATAATGAATCATAAGCTACAATTTATTAGATGTAGACATGATCTCTATTTTGATGTTGTATATAGGATCAAAGCATATTTTGTGTAAACTTGAGCATATCATAATATCTAGTGCTAGGTGTGATATTCTTAGGTAGTAGATAAGATATTTATAGGAGCATCCACAAGGTCCACAACAACCCACCTACCCTACCTTCACTGGTAACTCTCTGTGTATGTGTGCATACATGCCTTAACTAAAACACAAGAGTAGACCAATCATTCTTATACTCATCTAACTCACTGTCCACTCCCATCACAATTTTTTCCACATACTGTAGAAATTCTCATCCACCACAACATTGGAACCAAACCTATATTGATAGGTTCTTACATCAGCTTAAAATACATCCCAATTGGTTGTTACATTTGTTAGTTTGTGTTAGCTCGATAGATTCTCATTGAAGAAAAATTCACCTACATTTTGGTTTTGATTTCTTGAGTCTTGCATTGAGTTAGTGAGAGACTTTCTTCTCACAAAACTATGCATCATCAAGTGCTTCAAGAAGGATCTTCATTGAGAATATTCTACATATCAAGGAGGCTTACTTCAACTACATCAGGCTTTATCAACATTGAGTTCAATTGCAAGTTATATATAGATGTGGAAATATTATTTGACTACTTTCCATCTCTTCCCCATTTACCCTTCCTCCTTTTTCTACTTGCATGTGTTCTTAGGTAGCCTATTTTAGTTCTAACTTTTCCTTAATTTTATCACTTGGAATTTTATTAGTTCATGCTTAATCCATTGGGTTGGAATTAGCCAACCACTGACCCCATGTAAAAAGTGTCTTTTACTTTTCCTTTGTAGGTGTATACTCATAATAAGTTCAAAATAATATTTATGTCTCTTTTGGTGTTTTAAAGCTATTAATGTTATCAAGTTATCTAAGTATTTTTTCAGTCTTCTATAACCAGTTCTTCATTATTTTTCTCTATTCATGATCTTTTATCCTCCATTCTTTTAAATATATACCTTATGCATTAACTAATATTTTATGTACTAATTTATTTTGCAATCTGTATTTGTTACATATATTAAGTAATAATTTTTTTTAAATGTTTGTAGTGTGATGGTGCAGGGAGTGTGTTATTTTCATGAGCTTTCAATTTTGTGCTTTTGCAATTGAAATAGATTTTTCAAGCTTTTTGAAATAACCTTGGATTTCTTCTATAAATGACATTGACATTAAGTTCACTACATAATGGTCATGCCATACACTATTGCTCTTTTTTAACATGAAGATATATGATATATCATGCATCCATCACCATTTGGGAATTGTGATAAAATGTACATTATCCAAAATAGAGGAAGCAATAGTACCAAATAATGACTACAAAGGAAAATATGCCAAACTTCTACATCACCCAAAAAGAGTACAATATCTAAAAAGGTTCCAACATTGCTATCCCCTAATCTTCTCACAAACAAACACCATGTCACACACTATTGATGTGTGCATGATAACAAGTGGGCCAAAACAAGGCATGAGCCATGCTTAGCTTTGGGCTTCCTACATAATGGGCATGCTAGTGTATGACAATGTGTTCCTTGGGTTGAAGGCCACAAGCATGCGCACGTACACATAATATATATGTTTGCAGGCAAGAAATGCATTTTGGGTAGATTCTCTTTTCTGAAACTGAAAATCAGGACAAGTACACCTAGGCTTTTCTTTAATGTGCACATCATAATAACTCCACTCTTTTTTGTGCTTCCTTTGAAATCCCATGCCTCCTTTTCGCTTCCTACTATTGCTACTTAACCAACCCTCACTAGAAATAGTTGGGGGGTTCGTATTGGTGTGGTAAAACATGAAACTTAGAGGCCAACTTCCTTTAAACTAGACAACTTCTCACTAGAGACTTTTGTTCCCTTTGCAATAGGCCATAACGTATGTACATGAGGTGACACTTTCACTAGCTTCTTCATTGCCTTTGTGTGTTCCGCATCATGATTGCACAACCACAACCATTATGTGATGTACTTATCCTTGTATGCATGTTTTGACCAAAAACATGGTGCAACCAAACCTCTGTCATGACTTTGAAGTGTGTTAATGCAACTTTTCTTGCCCATCATGCCAAATGAGGATATGATTGAGCAAATATCATTGTAGACTTTTTACATTGTAGAATTAACAAATCACAAGTGGTGCATATCTAGGCTCATTGATGATATCAAAGGAGGATATGATTGTGCAAATATGTCAACTTGTTGATGAGACACTCTTGCAATGGGGTAAGTGTTGGCTATGATCATTGTTGGCTTAATGTACTATGGATGTTATATGTTCCTTAAAGTAAAGTGTGCTTAGCATATGGAAATGCCAATCTATTTGAGTTTGCTTAGTTTATTGTGCCTCGAATGTAGATATATATCTAGCATGCAAAGGTGCAAAGTCACAACTAGCACATCCACTCAATATCTTGTAGCCTATTGAGGATGGATATGGGAATCGAGGATAGATGTGGGAATTGGCTAGCTAGGGCATGACCATTCTTTGAGAAAGGTTGTCGCAAGATAGTTTTGAGGTGAAAAGTAGCTTGAGGTCTCTTCCCTCTTTTCCAAATCCTCCTTAAAAAACTAAGGCAACAATGCAATGCAAACTAGACAATGCATGTTATGATGAAGCAATAGGGAAAGCTTCTAGTTGATAAGCATTTTTCTTGCTTCACTAAGTATGCTGAACAAATTTCTTTCACGAATTGGTAATGTAATATCCTTGTTCAAGACATTGTTTTTTGGAAATTTAATTTTCTTTGATTGTCAGGACTATATGTCAATATGTTGGTATTTGGCGATTTCTTTAGCATTATTCATCTAGTTGGTAGTTCTTAAACATTTTTGTGTAATGTTGTGCTTCTATAAATACTATAAAATCTATTATGAGTTCTCTCTCTCTCTCTCTCTCTCTCTCTCTCTCTCTCTCTCTCTCTCTCTCTCTCCCAAGTAGCAAAGAACAAGGACATTTTGTGGGACGACATAGGTGGGAAGGATGGAGTCAAGAAAGAGATAGAGATAGAGGTGGAGGTGGATAAGGAGCAAGCCTAGTGGTTGAGGAGCTAGCATGCCATATTGACAAGCAATTATAACAACTCAACTAAGGCAAGAATGACTTGACATCAATGCATTTCCACATGGGAGAGAGAGGGGGACAATAGAGATGGGAGAGAAAATGGTTGAGAGAGAAATACAAGAGAAAAGATGAGAGAGGGAGAGATGGGAGTTTTAAAAAGGGAGAGAGAGAGAGAGAGAGAGAAGAAGAGAGACAAAAGAGAGAGAAAAGGGGGAGAAAGAATCCTAATATCGCCCTAAACCAGTCCATTGAGGGAGAAGAAGCAAGGGAAGTGAAGTTGCCATTTGATAGCATGGCAACTTTCCTTCACAATGTTGCTTTGCAAAGTAGCTTTGTATGGTATTGCAAAGTTGTCACGAAGTGGCCTGATGTTCCTTACATATGAAGCAAGGAATGCAACTATTAACATATTGCTATCACCTATGGATGATATATCGATCATGTAGGATCAAAGTATATTTGATGGGGGTCATTAACCTACGGCATACCCTTTACACACCCTCGCGAGGCAATAAAGGGACCCACCAATTTTTCAATGTCAAGTAGGATCCTTGCAATTATTTTTGAGCTCACATGCTTATCTATCCTTAAACTTCTTGAACTATCTTTTTTATTCCCTAATCTTGATAGCTTGGAGAAGTGAAGTTTGCAAAGTCCATCAATCTAGTAATATCATGCCACCATATCTAAAACAAACTATGGCATCCATAATGCTTAGAAATGCTCCCTTTGGATCAATCTAGCCCTATTCATCACTCTTAGGCTCTCAATCCACTAAGAGCATTCTAAGTCCAACTTAATCTATAAGAATAAGATCCTATTTCAACCATCTTTACTTGCGTGTCAAGCCATCCTTGTCAATACATGACATGTTTTTTAGGGTTATATATCACAAAAGCAAAACTATAATTGGTCTCAAATTTCCCTCTTGCTTTTGACAACCTTCTCAAGTCACATAAAGTCATTACTCATCTAAGAATATTTCTTCTAGTTTGATGTTTTTCTATTCTTTACTTGTACTTTGTAACCTTTCATCCAAACTTTTTGTCCATCCTTGAATAGTACTAGGAAGATTGTAAGAATCTTTCTCTTATTCCTTTTCCTTCCTCCTTGTTTTGTTCTTTTTCTTTTCATGTTGTCTCTTATCTCTTACTCAAATCTTTTACTTTTAAGGGTCCAATTCATGCTTCTCAATTCCATATTTTTCACTTGCTCATGTTCCAATAGAAGTTTTTGTTTCTTCTATATACCCATAAGGGTTAGAGCTTTCCCTCTACATTTTTCCGTTAAACTCCTTGAGAATCCAATTCCAATCCTTGCACAAATTGATTGCCCAATTCAGTCTCTCCAAATTGCTAAGGAAACACATCTACAAATAGTTATATTGCAATTTGTGAAAATCAACCAAGCACTCTCCTAAAGGTCACCAAAAGCACAACCCTTTGCATGAAGCATGGAAGATATTTGTTCTTCTTGATCTCTCTTATATCCCTCTCTAGTTAGCAAGATTCACAACTCTTATTAACTATGTTTATCCAAAGATACTCAATTAGCGACTAATTAGCCCCTACAATTGTCCATGTGCAAATGATGGCCTACATCATTTAGGTCACCTCGCTACAAAACAAATCTAGAGGCTTAGACTTGATAGTTTTTCTTAATAAACACATATTGACATAATCTCAATAGCACTCAATATGTCTTATATATCAATAAACAAAGACTATTTTGCAACGCATCAAGCTTTAGTAATCTATATACCTTGTGGAAACTATACCAATTTTCCATTGTAAGATTACATGTGTCAAATAGGCACCCTTCTCTCGTTAAATTTATCCATATATGTGAAGTTAGCTTTCTATATTTGCATTGTTTTGATATAGTTCAACATAAACAATGTTTAATGTCTACTTAGAGATGGGTATTTGCAATAGCAATATTGGTTTTAGGACACTCACAATCCCTTTTTAATGGGCTTTGATCTCAATGAGGGTAGATACAAGCTAGTGAGGATAATTCCAAATCCCCAACTAGGGTTCACAATGCTACCTAAGCCATTCATGACAATAGTTGTTTGAACTAGATATAGTTGATGTCTTACATTCCAAAACTTGATCCCATTTTTTTAGGTATCCCATGTTATTAAGCATGCATTTGCAAATGGAATCGGTCATGAGTTTGGTCATTCAAAAGAAATTCCCTACAATACTACCTTGATACACTCAATAGGGACAAACTAGCAAAAACAAACCATCTCTTTGCATTGAGTAAGTTAACCTCATGCCAATTGGTGGATTACACGGCATCTCACGTGAGCATTCTAAGTGTTATGAAACTATTGAGTTGATTATCAAAAAAAATCTGTCTTTGATGATAAGTTGCCAAATAGTTTCTACTACATCAAACTAGCCCTGGACCCTTACATCTATCATTTAGATCAAAGCTTTGAACTAGCAACCTTTTATGCATCATAACTTGATAAAAGGTGACAATGATCTAGCCACCTAATTAGTGATCCATCACAACTCGATAAAAGGTGTTATGATTGAAACATTTACCCACCATAATAGTTGACACTTGCAGTGAACTAGCCACCTTTTATTGATCATAACTTTAACCTTGATCAAAGCTTCTATCCATCATAACTTTTAACTCACCAACATCCATTGACATAATGACTAATACAAGGTTTATCATTAACATATAAATTCATAGTAGATGCAATTGAAGTCAAGCAAAATTGAATTCTAGTCAACCAGGTTTGGCATCGTAAGTTCAAACTAATTTAACTTCGCATGTTGTCTACTTGACATCCTATTGTTGATTGAAATAAGTGGTATGAACCAAGTGGATGAACACACAATGGTTGGATTTAGAGCTTGGGTCTAGAAATAAAAAAATTCAAAGCTTTTGGGTATCACATTGGCCATATTGACCACACATTGGACTTCAACTTTCCATGCAACAATGCGTACTCGCTTGTCAAACAGGGTTTTCATAGATACAAATTTTGGTAAGAAGAATCAAGATTGTAATTCAAGGTGGTGGAAATGATAGATGTAAGGGTCTAGGGCTAGTTTGATGTAATAGAAACTTTTTGGTAACTTATCAAAGAGAGAAATTTTTAATAATCAACTTAGTTTCATCACACACTCAGAATGGCCACATGAGATGCCCTGTGATCCACCAATTGGCAGAGGTTAACTTACTCCATGCAAGGAAATGGTTTGTTTTTGCTGGTTGTCCCTATCAAGTGTATCAAGGTAGTAGTGTAGGGAATTTCTTTTGAAAGACCAAACTCCTAACCAATTGTTTAATTAAAAACATAGGAGAAACTATACGATATCCAATTCCATTTGCAAATGCATGTTTAATAACATGTGCCCTTGATTGTGTGCATGCTTAAAAACAAAACAGAAAAAAAGCCATCCCTCAATTCAGAAAAAACCCAATAACTGCTAAATCACTACCTTTAATTCCTATGCCACACCTTCACAAAGGAGCATTGAAACCAGGAAAAGAACAATAGCAGCAAAAGAAAGCTACCATATTTACCTATCAAAGTTTGATAACGAGCAAGCTAGAAGACAAATTAATACAAGTGAACGGATTAATACAGTGAGGTATAGGGAAAAGACAATAGATTCATACGAGTGAGATCCAACTTTCCTACTATCCATGTTACCTAGATAAAGTAACATTAAGCTATCCAGCAACATTAGGAACTCCATAACTTCTCTCAAGCTAGCTTCCATTGTTAAGAGTACACAAGGCAACAGGTTTAACCTTGCCTTCTGATAATCCATACCTCGTCTGGCCGGAATTTTCAAAATCTGATGGGAAGCTCATTAAACAAGAAAAGCACACGATGTACTTAATACCATGGAGGTTATTCAGCGTTCACCTGACATTCTAAACATCTGCATTTTCAACAGTGGTACTTGTCATTGAAAACCTACGGCTTCTCATTTACCAAAACTACTGATAAGGCTCTCAACTGCTTCAAGGATGGCCCTATTTGCTTAAAGACCATCATTCTGGAATTCTTATTCATGCGACAGGCAATACCAATTTTGATGTGTGGATTCATGAAAGCAGGCCAAGTCTTCATATTTGCTAGTACTAAAATCAATACAATAAAAGGATGTGATAGACAGTGTTGTACAGTGTATTTACTGTCCAACAAGAGGATAATTAACATACAAACACCAAAACTACCCAAAGTAGGAGTGCCAAAACGACCCACAGACAGATCACAGAGCACACCATACTTCATCTTAAACACAGTGTATGGTGTCTCTTGGGCTTTTTCACTAGTGTAAAAGAGGTAATCACCCTGGGTAAAATGTGAGTACACTGAACTACAAACTTCCATCCTAGTGCATCGGCATCTCAACAGGCACAACCACCTGCCTTTTTATCTTGCTGCAAAGATGCAGTTGAAGACTTCAAGTTCACATCAACCATATCCTCCTGTTTTGTTGAAAGTGCTTCCATACCAGGCAATGCTGCTGCTATCTTCCGGAATAAGGCCTGCACCACAAGGGGGGGAAATAAGTACATGCATCCAAGAACCTGCCAAGCTATCCCTGTCACAGTGAACTATTCATCACTTCCAATAAGCCCGTCCAGCACACAATTTTCTTCTAAAAAACAAAAAATGTCCTGAGCTTACAGGACACAATCCAAACCTTGATGTTAAATCCTGCTTTTGCACTGGTCTCAATAAACATTACTCCAAACTCCCGAGCTTTTGCATCACCTTCTTCAATGGATACTTGTCTGTACAGGTACACCACATTCTCAAAAGTGCCAAAAGTAAACTTGCAAAAAGGATGGACAAAGCTTCAAACAGTTGTAAGCTTGAACATGACATTTGCGAGGCCTAAGAAGGGCTCAAGTGTATACTTGAGAAGATTGTTAGAAAAGACTCTGATGACCCAGGATTTTGCACCTCTGTTAAAGGAGGTTCGCATTATCTCTTTATATACACTTACTTTCCATTTATGATTACAGTTACTCTGATGACCCAGGAATTTGCAGCTCCGTTAAAGAAGGTTCACAATCTCTCTTTATATATACTTACTTTCTATTTATGATTACAGTTACTCTGATATACTTCCAGAATTGTATCAGTTTACATGGGCACTAAATCCTTATCATGTCCCAAGATGGTCAAGAAAATGTCTTCTTGCACTTTCATAAAAAGTTGTGTGTGTGCATTTGCGAGTCTGGGAAAGTTACAAAAATTTATTTCAATCTACTTTTTGGATCCTCTGAGTGGACACCAAGATGTCATGTGTGGGACACAGTGACAGTTCAAGCAAGTCATTATCATTTTAGGCACCACATGATCTTTTATTGGCTGTGATGTGCATTCTAGAGAACCACATGCATGAGGCCTAAGTACACTCTTCACAGATGACTTTAATGACCCCCAAATTCGAATATTTAGAGCATAGAATCAACATCACATAATCAAAGGGTTAACCCTACAGCTTTTTGGTTTTTGTTAACACACTCGCATGGTTTGCAAACAGCAAGGCAAATGGTCTACTCAGTTAAAACAGAAACACCTCAGGTAATGAACAGGTCAGCACTTTCTATAACATATCCAGGTTATGTGATAAGGAAATAGTGAAACAGTCCAAATTGAATACAAGGTTCCCTAACATAGTCTTGAGGGATGGAGTTTCCTTTCAACTCTGACTTCCAACGAGGTTAATCTTCCATTAAATGGAAATAGTGACCCACCCTGCGATCACTATACACTTTGGTGATGCAAAGCATAATGAGGTTGATGTAAACTAGACAGCAAGATAAAATACCGTTTGTCAACCAAGTCTGTCTTGTTCCCAACTAACACAATGATAACATCACTTCCTCGCTCAGTCCTGACTTCCTCAACCCATCTGGCAGTGTTCAAAAATGATTGCCGATCTGAAAAAAAGAATGGTAAAAAGTCATTCGATTTTCCAACTGTGTGTCAAAAGAAATCAGGTGTGGATAAATACATAACTTTAGACTCGTTTCATTCAAAAATGGATTTTCCCTCAGGTTTTTCCACATTAGCTTACTTGCAACATCATAAACAATAACAGCCACAGAAGAATCTCGAATATAGCTGGGAATAAGACTTCGAAAACGTTCTTGCCCCGCAGTATCCCTGAGTGACAAAGCCACATTAAATTGGGTGAGAACTAAAAAAACAAGATGAGTTATTGTATACAAACCATCACAGACACTGTTCCAAACATGTACCAAGTGCTTGTCCAATAAAAACAGACCAGACATCCTCAGACAGTTCACTGTCAATTTCACTTGAAATGACGCTATCTTCTGCAATCTCTTACCCATGATTGTCACAATTCTCTAGGTCTTGCCCTTGGACTAATGAAGTTCCTATGCCTTGTCATTCTTTGAATCACGTCATGCATTTGTAACTGAATACTCATGTGACCCATCTGTAAATGTCCTAAATCTTATCTAAAAGTAGATCGTTCTACTCATGAAGCTTATACATACATCAAGTACCCCTTCGGTTATTCCTATATATAGAAGTTAATTTGGATGCCAAAGGGAGTATCTCTCTAT
This sequence comes from Lygodium microphyllum, assembly GCF_053477565.2. Classification (NCBI taxonomy): domain Eukaryota; kingdom Viridiplantae; phylum Streptophyta; class Polypodiopsida; order Schizaeales; family Lygodiaceae; genus Lygodium; species Lygodium microphyllum. Next base: position 71,361,023 of record NC_141137.1, on the reverse strand, counting down.
TATAAGCATGCAGAAGCAGTTATGCCATTCAGAACCCCCGAGTAAATCTGTTTTGCTTTCTTCATTGTATGACAGCAAGCTTATAACACAAACTGAGTTGAAAGTAAGTGTTTGTTAAGAGAGTACATGGGTCCCCATGAACACATCTAATCCGCCCCACACCAAACCCCCCCCCCCCCCCCAAAAAAAAAAAAAAAAGATTAACACAGTTGCTCCTTAAGTGCAGAACTACACAATGTTGGAAAATGACAGCCAGCTATGGAGGAGAGAAAAGAGAGACAATGAGAGTGTGCTGAAGCAAAAGAATAGAGTGTACATGGGTCCCCATGAACATATCTAATCCGCCCCACACCAAACCCCCCCCCCCCCCCCACCCAAAAAAAAAAAAAGATTAACACAGTTGCTCCTTAAGTGCAGAACTACACAATGTTGGAAAATGACAGCCAGCTATGGAGGAGAGAAAAGAGAGACAATGAGAGTGTGCTGAAGCAAAAGAGTAGAGTGTACTTGCTGAACTGAAAGAATGAGGATGAAAGGTACAAGATAGGTCTAAGATAGACCTAGATCTAACTCAACCAGAGTTAACTAACTCTAACTCTTAACTCTAAGAGCGGTGACACAACTTATAACTTTAGTTGTGTTCACACTAAGAATTGAAAAAGAACTAAAGACTAAAACATTGGGCATTGCCCATAGAATTGGCAAATTCTAACACCCCCCTGCAGTACCATGTGGTAAAGTACAAGAATGATCGATCACCAAAGGATAACGAGTTTAAGGACTTGCAAAAAGCCTCAAACTTCTCACGAGGTAGTGCCTCTAAATCACTATAAGCCTATAATTGCAAGTCTCCCCCTCCCCTTGGAAATAATAATGCATGTGACTGAGTACCTTGCAAGTATTTGAAGATCCGCTTAACAACTTGCCAATGTATAGTCCGTGCGCTATGCATGTACCTGCTCACCTGAGATACTACATACTAAATATCAGGGCTTGTGTTGCAAAGATAAATAACACAGCCAATAGAGCTGGAAATTGCAACATCAAACATCTCTTCACCATCATGCATAGATAGCTTTAAGCCATGCTCCATAGGAGTGCACGTAGATTTGCAATCTTGCACATTATACCTATGTAATATATTGCTTATCCACAAACAATGACTATGACATGATGATACCATGCTGATTTTGGGTGAACTGAATCCCCAAATAATAGTGTACACAACCTATATCTGACATAGCAAATGCATGTTTTAATTCAGCTTTGAAATCTGCAATTTTTGCTTCTAAAGGTCTAGTGAACAGCATGTCATCTACATAAAGAATGATAATCAGTAACTCTACAACTCCCCCTTCATTCTTAATGTATAGAGTGGGAGCACTCGGACTATTTTTGAACCCTTTGCTAGCCAAATATGCATCAATTTCAAAGTATCATGCACGAGGAGCCTATGTGAGACCATAAAGAGCTTTGTTTAGCTTGCATACCATGTGCTCTTTCCCCTTAACCACAAAACCTGGTGGTTGTGACACATAAACATCCTCATGCAAATCCCCATTTAAGAATGCTATCTTAATGTCCGACTAATATACCTTCCAACCATAATTTTCAGCCATAGCAATTACACATCTCACCATACTCATACGGGATATAGGTGAAAAAGTTTCTTCATAATCTATGCCCTTCTTCTGTGCATAGCCTTTTGCTACCAACCATGCTTTGTACCAGTCAATGGTACTATCAACCAAAACCTATTTTGTGCCTATGGTCTTCTTGCCAAGTGATAAATCCACAAGATCCCATGAAAAGTTAGTGGTAATAGAGTCTAACTCATCCTACATTGCCTGCATCCAATGTACATCTTGCTGAGCTTCGTCCAAGGAAGTAGGCTCATCATCACCCAACAGCGAGCTCATAAATACATGCTCATCACAATCATCTACTTCCATAAAATCAGCCAAATGGGCTCCCCCTATATCATGTGCTGCATGTCTAGCAGCCCTTCTAGTGCGTTGAGCTCAAGGAGCATCCATTTTACTCTCCTAGAGAGTTTGTAACATCCATCTTAGAACTGTTTTTGCTACATTTACAGCAGCCCTTTCATGTTGTACTATATCTTCCATTGCATATGGCAAACCATCATCAATAACCTACTGTTCAAGCATATATGGTGCAGTAATAGCTTGTTGCATTATGTCTGTCGGACCATTTACAGCAGGCACGGACCCCAAAGAAAGTAGCAACAGACCCTCAAAGACATCACCAATGTCATGGGTGGCTGGCATTTGAAACTAATCATGTGAAAATGTAGCATCTTCAGCAAACATGACGTCCCTACTAACAAAAACTTTCTTTGTGTGTGGGTCATACAAGCGATAGCCCTTGCTTTCCAAACTGTAGCCAATAAATATGCACTTTACAACCTCGTCATCAAGCTTCCCACGAAGCTCTTGCCGAACATATGCATAGGCTATGCAACCAAACACCCAAAAGTAGTCAACCGTGGGCTTCTTGCCATGCCAAGCTTCAAACAGGGTGATCGTCTTTAGTGCCTTAGTGGGTACACGATTCAACACATGATTTGCTTACTGATGAGGCAGCCCCTTGCTTTTAAGCATACAACGTGTCATCTCCATGAGAGTGTGATTCTTCCTTTCAACACCACCATTCTGCTGAGGAGTGTCATTCTAACTATGGCTTGATGCGTAATGCCATGATCAAGTAAATATGTCTCAAAAGCATGAGACATATACTCCCCCCCCATCCATACAAAGTATCTGCACTTTCATGCCAGTTTTAACCTCAAGCTTTACAACAAGATGTTTAAAATGCATAAACACATCAAATTTTGTTTTCATCCCATACGCCCATGTATACTGAGAGTAGCTATCAATAAATGTAACAAAGTAAAGATAACCTCCAGGTACACATGTCCTCATGGGACCACAAACATCAAAGTGAATAACCTACAATTTTTGGACAACACGCACTACAATATCCTTTTTGAAGGCAAATCTATGCATCTTGCCCAAAATACATCCCTCCCATGCATGAGGAGGTGAAGTCTCCACTGGAGGCAATGCATCTATCATATCACACCTCTAAAGGGTCATCAAACTCCCAAAACTTATATGTCCATAGCGGGCATACCATAGCTTCGCATTTTGCATAACGGGCAATAGAGTAGTGACTATCAAAGCAGCATGAGACTGTGCATCATAGGTATCCAATCAAAACAAACCCTTATATAAGGTCCCAAACAACATAAGTGCATAATCCATCTCCCTATCTCTAACAATGCATTTTTCATCCTCAAAGATGACTTGAAAGCCATGCTTGTTAAAAGCAGAGATAGACAACAAGTTCTTTGTCATGTCAAGCACAAACAAGGCATCTAGAAGCATAAAGTCAAAACCATCTACAACAATAATAGTGACTGTCTGAATGCCACAAACATCATAATTATTGATGTTCGCACATGTAATACGCTTTCCAACAGGGGTTGAATGCAAAAAGAAAAACAAACACTTCTTAGAAGTGATGGCTTTGATGCATAGTCGTCCTCCACAAAGTTGGTTGAAGCATCACCATCAATAGATTTGCTAGTTGATATCGCTTGGAAAGCCAAACGGAAGTCCTTTTTCTTCTCTTTGGCTAATCTCTTATGGCATTCATCAATATAGTGACATGACTTCTTGCAATAATGACATTTCCCCTTCTTTTTAGACTTTTCTATGTCTTGGACAGCCTTATTTGCCAATATCACCCTTTTGTTGATTTTTTGCATTTAGCTTGACTTTTGCTTTGCCTTTGAACTTGGAAAGCATAGCCACATCTCCTGAATGCAATGCAACCTTCTTCCAAGTCTGTTCCTCTTGCAACAAGAGGCCTCCCAACTCCACGAATGTAAGGGGCTGCTACCCCCTCCCTCAAAGACAACATCAAAGAGGTATGAAAACCAAGATACGACTCAAAAAGAGAGTTTAGTGTGATGTTTACCAATTCAGCATCATAAATGATTTCATCCACATTGAGCAGCTGCTCGTACAAATCCTATATGTGAGTAAGATAATCTGTCATGCTATCACCCTCATCCGTGTTCACATTGGCCAACTCTCTACGGAGATAAGATATTCTCGCCTCGTTACAAGCTGTAAACATGTGCTCAAGTACATCCATGCTGATTTTGACGTCCTACAAGATCACATGTGTGGAATGATCGATCTTTTCACTGACAAGGCAATCAAAGAAAGTGCATGTGCATCTTTTGAGTCCCATCTCCTCTAATCCTCAGTAGGAGGGGGAGGAGGGGTAACAACACAAGTAGCCTGTCCTTTAGCGTTATGCTGAGGTGTTTAAGATGCAAGACCTCTTGGTCGCTACAAATGACCTATAACCATAGTCCTTTACCACAAGAAGGTTCCGGACCATAAAACTCCACAACGGGTAGTTTGATCCATCAAGTTTCTCCTCCCGAGTGAGGATACCAAGGACGTTGCTACGATCATTAGTCCCCTGATGTGCCATGCTATCAATAATGGATAAAAACCTGCAGGTAAATACTTATCTGCTTAAGTATAGATTGTACTCCTCAGAGTACAAAAAAACCCCTCGAGATCATGCCACAAGTACCAAACTGTCACACAAATGTCAAAGTGTGGCCAATTTGACCCAAATCAACACTCAATCAAGAAATAGCAACAATGCACTACTATACCATACCTACCTCATAATGCGTGCCTTCAAAAGTATAAATTACAATAACTTAATGCTGATTCTTACCAAAATTTACTTAATTTTCCCAAAATTTCCTGCTCAATTTGATTGTAACAGCAATTAAATGTTGTTGTGCTGCTTGTTTGTTGCCTTGAAATGCGTAATGAGCAAAAGCCCCAAATTTATTCCTAAAATTTTAAAGAAATTGAAGAAGTTTGTACCTTACAATTTGAATTTCTGCAATTATGTCACCTCGGGGTACATTCCAACAACGAACAGCAGTTGGAATCTGCCTCGTGATGCATGCCAAAGCCTCTAAGACAAGGAGCCCTAACTTTCTTACATAAATGTTGATGAAATTGTGCAATATCGGCATTTCCAATGAAGATTTGCATGTAGGATTGCAAATTGGGCAAAAAGCCCCAAAATTTTTGTGGGAATGTCAAAGACATTGTGAAATTTCTTCGAATTGGTTGTCAATTTAAACTCTGAGATCGAAATTTGACAAAAGCCCCAAATCTTGGGCAGCACAAGCTAAGATTCAAAAAGAGATCGCCAAAATGGATGGGAAATTGCAAAAATTTTGAAAAAACCCTAAATCTAAAAATTAGGGTTTCTGCTCAAACAGGTCTATGGCTCACATAAAGCAGTAGTTCCTGCAATTAATACCTCGTATTTTCTCACACACACATAAACAAAGACCTCACTTCCTCGCTCAACACCAGATTGGCCCCGAAGACCGACGCCCCTCTCGGTATTTCTTTATCAATTAAATGATGGAAAGTTACAAAAATGAAATGTTCCAAAATACATAACCTATGAACAGTTGATTTTCATCTTTTCTGAGTAAATCCCAGCTGCATAAGGACAATCGAGCATGATCAGAACAACATCCCTTTTAGGAAAGCATTTTCTGTGACCATAACTCAATAATTCAACATATCCAAAACAACATCCCTTTTAGGAAAGCATTTTCTGTGACCATAACTCAATGATTCATGTGCAGAATTGCAATCTGCAGAACTCTATATTTACTGTTTTTACTATCCAACATATCCAGAACAACATTCCTTTTAGGAAAGCATTTTCTTTGACCATGACTCAATCATTCATGTGTGGAATTGCAGTCTACAAAACTTTGTATTTACTGTTCTTACTGTCCAGCATATCTAGAACAATATCACTTTTAGGGAATCATTTTTTGTGACGATAACTCAATGATTCATGTGAAGAATTGCAGTCTGCAGAACTCTCAATTTACTGTTTTGACTATCCAACATATCCAAAACAACATCCCTTTTACTTTGGCATCATTCCAGCAGTAGAACAGTCCCACAAACAACACTAAATCAAAGCTGAAAAACATTGTTCCTGTGTGGCATGGTCATCACTTTCTTTAGTTTCTGCATTGGAGAAGCCAACAGCTGCTCTTGAACCTAGACATTGAGGCTCTTGCCTCAGCAGAAGCGCTAAGAAAACGCAGAACTGTACCTTGGATGGAATCAGCCCATCATGCAAAGCATTTCCTCTAAGAATAGAGAGAGAATTGACTAGAGGGAGCAAGCTCTACCTCCGTACATAAGTCAGAGACGACGAAGTACTCTCCATAGCTGATGTACTTGCAGCAACCTGCCCTCTGCTCCTCAAAACTTCACTCTCAAATCTGCCCCTTATGCCTATTACGTTTTTTTTTAAATGCTCTCACTCTCTTTTAGGAATTTGTGCCACATGGCATACATTAATAATTTTCCTGTTTAAACCTTCCGGTCTAAAATTCTCCATCTTTCAGTGCAAAATTTGACCTCTGCACAGACCAGAGAATTAATCATTGTGCAAAAACGAAAATAATGACGCGAACTGATTCTAGGAAGTATCACCACCTGGTGACATATCCCCTCTTGAAAGAAGCAAGCGACCTCGATTGCATGCCACGAAGACGATAACAAGATTCTCCATGTTATTAGTATCATCGCATGTATCACTTGCTAACAGATAACACGGGGCGATGGTAGGAGTTTCCCCACTACCATTTGTGTCATTGCAAGTTCAAGTCTCACATAGGTGGAGGATCACATCATGTATCTAACTATGATTACTAGGAGCCTTTCTAATATACATGTTTCCGGTACAACACAGGGCGATAGCACGTATCCCCAAACTATTAGTGTCACAACATGTATAATCATTCAACTGAAGTGTAATAAATACGACTTCAAAGCACTGAGATTTCATTCAATGGTACACATGTTAATGCTAAGTGTAAACCATACATTGTGCATTATTCAAAGAGATGCAATATTCAACTATACAATAGAGAATGTATATTGCTTCAAAAAGCATTCTAAGTCACTATAAATTCCAATAAGAAAGCTTCTCGATAAAGTTGCAATAACTGAGGCGAATCTGCCAATTCAGTCTCTTCCATCCATTTGGCATCCATTGGTGAATAGTTCTTGAACTTCACCAAAAATCTTCTTATAACTCTACCTCTCACTTTCCTATCCTTATATGCCAGGATCTGCTCAGGAACTAGAATCTCATCTAATTCCTCTACTTCAAGCTGTTCCTCTTGAACCATATCTTCCGGCACTTCACCAATAAAAGGCCTTGCATTATAAATTTTCCAGTTCTCTGGCAATTTCAACCTATATGCCACATCATTGATCTTCTCTGAGACTTGAAAAGGGCCATAGTAACGCATACTCAACTTTGGAAACAAGCGTTCCTTGCCCTTCTGTTTTTTCAAACGCGCCTTTTCAAAACGCAATAAGACCCAATCATCCTTTTTAAACAAGAGTTCCTGACGATGACTATTAGCAACTCTTTTCTATTTAGCTTGTGACTTTTCTAAGGCATACTTGACCTTATTATATGCTTCTTCCCAATCTTTTACATAACGATCTGCTTCAAAAATGTTATCTTTTGCCTGCAAAATGGGAGGCAGTTTCTTTCCACCTTCCACAATCTCAAAAGGTGCTTTGCTAGTAGATGAGTGCACTGTATTATTATATGCATACTCAATCAATGGCAAGTAGTGTTCCCGAGAAGTCTTATGATCTGAAAAATAACACTTCAGTAGATCTAAAACAGTCAAATTTGCTTCTTCAGACTGTCCATCAGTTTGTGGATGGAAAGAAGATGAAAATTTCAGTATAGTACCCATGTTTTCAAACAATGCTTTCCAAAACAAGCTAGTCATTCTTGGGTCTCTATCACTCACAATTGACCGTGGCATTCCATGGTACTTCAAGATATTTTGTATAAATATCTTTACTATGTGTTCTGGCTTAACCTTTTTCCTTACAGGAATGAAATGTGCATGTTTGCTGAATCTACAAATGATAGTTCAAATTCCATCATTCCCTGAAGAAGTTCTCAGAAGATCAAAAATGAAATCCATGGCAATACTTTCCCATGGCCTTTCTGGAATAGGCAATGGTTGCAATAACCCTGGTGCCTTCTGTCTATCAAATTTGACCTTTTGGCATATAAGGCAAGATTTGGCATATGCATCAACATTAGATCTCAAGGCTGACCAATAGAAAAAAGTCTCTACCACTTTGACTATAGCATCAATACCATGATGTCTTGCATACGGTGAAGCATGACTTTCTAATAAAACTTTTGGCCTTAGCTGTTTTGTAACACATTTTCTTCCATGCATCATGATAAAGTCTTCTTTGAATACATAATGATCATGATGTTGGCCATTGATCAACTGTTCATAGATTTCAGAGAAATCTTCGTCATCAACATACTACTCTTTCATATTATCCAATTCATGGTGATAAGAAATTGAAACAGTTGACACTTGTGGTTTGCGAGATAAAGCATCTACAACTACATTCTTCTTGCCTTCCATATGCATTATCTGAAAATGAAACATAGATAGGAAATTTGTCCAACACGTGTTTCTCTGACAATTTAGCCCGTGTGAGAAAGTATCTAAGTGTTTTATGATCCATTTGCACTATAAAATCAGCACCAAGCAAATAGTGCTTCCAACTAGAAAGTGCATGGATCACAGCCAATAACTCTTTCTCATAAATTTGGTAAGTCCTTTCAATGACAGAGAGTACTATGCTCTCGTATACCACAACTCGGCCATTTTGCAAATCTTTTGTACTAAGAGCATAGGCCAAGGAAATTGCGGACATCATGAACGGTTTTCAAGTCTGGCCAAGAGACAATTGCTTCTATCTTTGCAAGATCCATCTTCACACCATCTTTAGAAACTATGTGCCCAAAGAAGTGAATCTCTTTCAAAAAGAATTCACTCTTCTTGCCATTGATGAGCAATCTGCTATGCTTAAGCTCATCAAAGACTGTAACTAAGTGTTTTCTATGCTCCTCTTCATTCTTTGAAAAGATAATCATATCAACGAAGAATGTGCCAACGAAACTTCGATAAGGGCGGAAAATTCTATCCATCATCCTGTTAAACATATCAAGAGCATTGGTCAATCCAAACGGCATAACTAAAAATTCATAGAGACCAAATGTCGTTCTAAAAAAGCAGTCTTATGGATATCCTCTGGCTTGATTCTGATATGATGGTACCCACTTTTCAAGTCTATCCTGCTAAACATTCATGCCCCCTGTAATCGATCAAGAATGTCAGCTATCCTCGGAATCAAAAACCTATTCTTGATCGTGTTCTTATTCAAGGCTCTATAGTCAATACACATTCACCAAGAGCCGTCCTTTATCTAAACTAGCAACACAGGTGAACAAAACAGAGAACTACTGGGCTGAATTAGTCCCTTCTCTAAAAGCTCATTAACCTGTGTCATAATCTCTTTCTGTTGTGCTGCACTAACCCTCCCTGTTCAGTGGCCTATTGGGCGGACTAGTCCTTGGAATAAGATCTATGGTATGATCTTCAAGCCTCTCAGGGGGTAACTCTCCTAGTAACGAATCTGAGAAACAGTCACTGAATTTATCCAAGAAAGCCCTTCTACTTTCATCTAGTACAAACACATTACTGTCAACTTCATTAACTTGCTTTGCGAAAACCAAGTACGCAAAAATATGATTTTTCATTACAGAAGTAATTGCAAAAGCAGAAACAACTGGGACAAACTCTCCTTTAAGCTTCACAGCTAACACGAGTCTTGCCCATATGTACAAGAGTAATCGTTCTATTGTAAGTATCCAAGATAGCATGCTTCCTGTGGCACCATGGAATACCCAACAGAACATCACAACCCTCTAAAGGCATAATATACAACTCCTCTGTGTCCACATAGCTTTGAATGTGCATACAGAGTTTGCCAAGAATGGAGGTGACACGTTCAGTATATCTTGGGCATGCCAAATCAGCCTGTCCAAAAGGTCCCATTTTCTCAGGACGTATACCCGACTTAGCTATCAATGCCGGTGAGATAAAATTTGCATGAGTTCCAAGATCAAAGAAAATAAGCACAGTGGAATCTCTGATCTTTCCCCAAGCTCTGTACAATACTATAGCATCATCAGTTGATTGATCTCCCACCATATCAAACACTAAGCCAATACTGGGCTTCTTTTTACTTGGCGCATCTTTATCCTCCACATCGGCAACCTTCTAATCCCATTTTCCATCATTATTCAACTTATTAAATTAATTTTTAAAATATTAATTCTGAAAATTAATTTAATAATTATTCTAGTGCTTAAATTTTTATTTTTACTAGCCAATAATTAAATTGGCTAGGCCAATTTGTCTTCCAAGTATCCTTGAGCAATTATTAACCCTTAGACTGACATTAATTAATTAATTAATGCCTAGTCTCTAATATCACCACTCGCATTAGTGATCAATAAATTGGTCTAGGCCCAAATCTAATACTGAGTATCAACTAGTACATATCAAACACAACTTATTACAACATTTGCCTTTGGCATCCATTGCATCCTTGGGGTCCTTTGCCTGTTACCATGAAATAATTGCCATGTGCATCAATGTGCTAACAACCTTACACATTTGATTAATAACTTAATCAAATGTTATCGGCAAGATTAAAGCATCTCAAAATTTCACGTCTCTATGACAAACCTCCCCCTTGAAATCCCTACAATCGTCCTCGCTTGCATTGCATTGTGCCTAAGGAAAAGCATACTGTACTGGAATTTCCACAAGGCATCACAGTCACAATATTGGCCACTATTGTCCAACCATGCCATATGCCCCAAACCTACTAAAAATTTCCAACCAATATAAACATGCTATAAATCTGAGATATAGTCCATAACTATTGCTAGAAACCCATCAGTTGCATCCATAGCTCATATTTCTCAATTGTTCTTCACCTCACAACCATAGTAAAGCATATTCTAAGCATAAACAATAGCTGAAATTGTCAATGGCATTTACTAACATGTTGTTGTCCATGGAACCAAATGTAAACCATTGGAAACTAAGCATAATCTCATCATAAACTAATCGTTTGCTGATCTGAGAACTAATCGCAAACTGTTGCAAATGTGATCCCAAACTAATCACAAACTGATTGTAAAAACTAATAAATATAAGTAATGCGAAAACTGATGCAAAAATAATCCCAAAAGTGACCATAAACGATTCCCAAACTGATCAAAAACTGAGCTGAAACTGATTAGCATTTTTTCTCAAACTGAGGTAAAAACTCATGCCAAATTGATCATAAACTAGTGCAAAAGTATGGTTTCAATACACAGGTGAAACTCATATTCATTTGCATACATCTCGCAATGACTACTACATTGAGTAGTGACCCCGTGGCAAACATACTATCAACACGATACCTTGACATCCGAGATCCACTACGTGCAAGAGTTGTTCACAACTGAAGGAGTGGAAGTGCTACCTCATCAGGCCATGCTTCGGACCCCTGCTCTGCTGAACCTAACTGAGCCCGAACCGAAGTCGGCTCTGACTGAATGGCGTCTCGGTAAAGTCAGAGCCCAAACCAAAGTCAGCTCTAATTGAAAGGCATCTTGATAAAGTTGCAAGAACTAAGAATGGTCTATCAAGTCATCCTCTTCCATCCACTTGGCATCTATTGGTAAAATAATACTAAAGCTTCACCAAGAAGCATATGGAAATTTTACCTCTACCTTTACTTGCCTTGAAACCTCCACTAGCTTGTAGGTCTTTCTTTCCCTTAAGCATTGCAATGCTTTATACTTTCGCATTGCTGCAATTCCAACTTAACTAATATGCAACATTGCATCTAGTTGACTAGCCTCTCGTGTGTACCTGACATGCTAGGAGCACCAAATGCATCAGGAAACATCATTGTTTGCATACTTTGGACCAATGTAATGTGACTGTGCATGAGAATTTGCATACTACCAACCATACCAAGATACATTTTCCCATATGTTACATGCATTACTAGCTGCATTTTTTCTCATAACCAATACTATGCGAAGCATTTGCATGACCAACATGAATACCATGAGTCCCAAACAAAGTGAGATGCATATATACATTATGAAACTTGTCACTTTGTGTCCCAACATCTGCCAATATTTCTATACATGGGGTTATGTATATTACCAACCATACCCGAATACATCGGGCCTTGCATCCCAAGCATTGGTTGCTACATATAATAAAGGACTCTGTCATACATCCCCATATGCGGTCCTTGACCCACCATAGCATGGAAACTAGTGCCATCACTCATGTATCATGGCTGCCCCATCATTGCATGCATGCCCTCCTGTCCAAAAAGCATTGGATTGGCACTTTTAAGTTGGCCTTGCCATGCATCAATTGTCCCACTCGCATCATTTGCTTATGCTCACTATTCACATTTGAAACATCGTGCTATTGTATTGACTCTTACTTTGGTCCATCTTGCTGTCCCGAAACTCTTGAAGATGATTTCCTATTCTTGCCTTTGCTACTCTCCTTTAAGAATTCAAAAAGCGCATAAACTGAGAATCATTTGCCAATCACATATATATTTTAGCTACTGTCATCAACTGATCTTTAAAATGGTCGTCAAATTCCTCTTCCTCTTGCTGGTCATCAGCTTCAAGAGACCTAGAAGGACCCACCCCTTGTCCAATTCCCTCATTCTCAGCTTGTTGTCCATGTTGCGTGCCTTGCCCAAGATCAGGTGTCACATTTTCCCCAACACTTTGTGAATTTTCGAATTGAGAGGCATCATCCTTGCTTGATCCCATCTCACTATCTGAAGACATTCTTGCTGTAATGCTCAGCTGAATACAATTTCAACACTAGAGCAAAGCTTCTGACCATCAATCAAGTACCTCATGCCATCAAATCAAGGGATTGAGTGGTATCTCGCCAATGGAACCATGAAACCAACCTTCCTCTCCTAGGATAGGATGGTAAATAACCTGATTAAGTATTAACTACAGCAAGCATAAAATTAATATAAACTGAAAATGCACACTTTACCACTTTAACCTTGGACACCCGCTTGGCCCCAAAATTAGCGTCCCTTGCGGTTTTTCTTTATCTTATATCGCAAATGGAAGGAGCACGTCCGAGATCCTCTGATCTCCTCCACTAATCCAAGTGCCTCTTGTCGTCAAAACTAACCAACAAGTATCCAAACCAATTTGCCCCTTGGTTTGCTTGGGGATTGGCCTTCACCTTGCTCCTTCTAAGACAAATTCGATTCCAAATTTGATATCGGTTGGCTAACCTCTTGAATCTTCTTGAATTTTCTCAATTTCAACTGCTGGAATTCAAGCCTCATACCCTCAATTTTGAGCACACATCTCGAGGCGCTTGTCAAACCCTAATTTTTGTTGTAAATTAGGGTTTACAACAAAGAATGACTGAAATCACTTCCTCTAATGGCTCAAATTGTTGGAAAATGCTAAGATAACTTGAGAACTAGTTGGGGAATGAGAGAGAATGCTATAGAGAGAGGAATTTCAGAGTTTCATTGCTAGAAACACTGAAATTTTGCTTCTATCCTACTCAAATAGCCATGAAACCTATCAACTATAGCTTAAGACCACCAAAAAGACTATTGCCGCCTTTTGTATGCTGTTACCTATACTAGAAGGACCTTGGAGGGCTCCAAATTGCTGTCACTTACTATAGGATTGATCCCTAGAGGTTGTATATCACACTAGCAACCTCTTCTTACTCTCTAACAGTCTCCTTCTCTTTCACAATGGTTGAAATAGACTCCACCAACCCCTAAAAACGTTTTTTTCACTTGCACAAGCAAGTTTTGCCAAGTGACAGCCTTCTAATTTCATTTTTCAACATTATTCAACTTATTAAATTAATTTTCAGAATATTAATTTTAAAAATTAATTTAATATTTATTTGAGTGTTCAAAAAATTAATTTTACTAGCCAATAAAAATTGGCTAGGCCACATTCCAAGTATCCTTGTGCAATTATTGACCTTGAGACCGGCATTAATTAATTAATTAATGCCTAATATCACCACTGACATTAGTGGCCAATAAATTGGTCTAATGCCCAAATTTGACATCGGGTATCACCTCGTACCTGTCAGGTATAACTTATTACAACTTTTACTCCTCTCTCTCACAGATGCTGCACTAGAAGTTTGCAAGTGAATGACGACTAAGGAGGAGGGAGCCCACAAATATAGAGGCATAAAATAAAGCTAATAATGCATCAGGTCGGCCAACATCATAATGACCTAGAAATTCAACCAACTTGTAGCTAAAATGGCTCCTAAAGAAAAAACCCTCAATATAAATGGTATGTTCGATTAAGGCAACCCAAGTATTGAGTCTAGTACAACTATGAACTAAGAGGAGTGGAAAGCCCAAATCTGAAATATATAGGACTTTCGAAATGAAGCTCAATGGACACTCAAGCAATAGTGGAAAACTGCCATTACCACTTATAGTACCATAGAAATGTCAACAATAGTGACTATACCCTCTAATGGACAAAGATCTTGCAACAAATCTTCTCAAGGAGTCATATGACCCGAAGCATCATTGTCAATAAGTCAAGGCCTCTCTAACGACAAGTAAAATGAACAAGACTCCATCTCATGGATATAAAGCAACACAGACTTGTGTAACATCTGGAAAAGAGGTAGAGAAAGGCTCAAATAATTTAGCTCTATCCTTCACTCCCGGATGAAGGTAAGGGTATTTCTTCCAACCTTCTATTCTAGATAAGTGTCCTTCCCACTGTGGGCATTTAGGCTTCTCTAAAGTAGTGTCAAAGCCTGAAGAAAACTCAAAGTGTTTAGCGTACTTCTTCTTCTTCTCCTTGGCCTACTTGTTATCCTTCTTGTCGCTCCCTCTCGAACCTACAATAAAAGCTTTGGTAAGACTGGAGCCACTAGCAACAATCTCCTTGGGTCACTCTTCGTGCTCCAAAACAAGCGGAGCTAGCTCTTTCCATAGAATAATCTCTAGAGTCCTTGAGGTAAGTAAATTGGTATAAAAGATGTCATACTTGGGATAGCAGCTGAGTAAGGAGAGACTTTGCCATGTACTCTAATGAGATCATCCTACCAAGAGATGGAAGCTCATTCCATATATCCTCCATCTGAATGATGCGATCCTGCATAATCATCAATAGAAAGCATTCAGAGTCACAGCAGCAAAGAAACGTGTTTCTTTGGGTTCAAATCTTCCGAAACGTTTCTATGAGTAAAAAATGTGAGGTTTCTATAACAAAAAACCAATGAAGCCCATGACTTTAGTAAAATGTTGTGCAATGCTATTAACTTGATCAAGGTTCTTTTTTTCCTTCCATGCTCCTCCCATCACTCTTGTTTCTCTATCATGCAAGGACAGCAGCAACTTCTTAGCCCACCGAAGTTGATTTTGGATGAGACTTATTTTTTTGGCAATTTGTTTAGTCATTGGACTCTAGTACTAATTCATATCTCGAAAGTTGATTATATGACTCTAGTCTCATTTATGAGTTATGCATGATCTACCATGATTCATTATGAATTTTGACATTTTGTTTTGGAATGAAAATCATCATGTTGTAGCTTGACTCATTTCCCATTGCATATGGGCTATGTAGCATGTTTATTTCAATTTTCTATGTGTGATATGCATGAATCATGGTCTTCAAGGCTTGAATGATGATATAGCTTATCTAAAGACTAAACTTTGACATAAATCAATAATGGACATGCAACATATTATTCTCAATTGATTCTCATTTATTATCATTTATGTTCAATTAACCTTTCTTTGTTTAAGAGAGTTGCGAGGAGTTTTAAAACCTTTTTCTCTAGTTTAAAACTAAAACATCCCTTTATAAACAAACTCATGTTTCTTATTTTACCCCCTCTTGAAAGAAACTTACAAAACACGTCTCTAGGTTTATTTTTTAACATTTCTGATGCTTCTAGTTGCTATATTCGGAGTTTTTTTCTCTATGGTGATATGGTGGGCAAAGATCTAATGGTATAGATAAGAGAGCTTCGTCCACAGCTCTGCTACAGTCCAAAGTCTATACACATACACAAAGACAGAATCCTACAAACTCATAAAGCGAAAGGATCATGCTCTAGAGTTGAGTTAATCCCAAAGGGTTGCTTGGTCCACTATAGAACCAATGCAAGGATTCTCCACTGGATAAGGGATTGGGATAGTAACAAAGTCCCATAAGCCAAATGTGTCAAGTACATACTCCACTTTGCATGACCGAAGGAAGTACTTCACACCATTAAGTCAATCTTCTTTGGGTAGATAGGGAAGACAAACTTGAACAGAATGTGTCATAGCAACCATGTGAGGACTTGACGTATGGGCCCTATGAGAAACATGGATAGAGGTAGGCGGGGAGAGGGGGTTCCGATTTTCATGACCTATCAGAGCAAGAACATGGATCTAAATATCTATCCTCGAGTTGCTCTTTGTGACAATCTAATTGATAGGACCGCACATCAGAGGAAGACTGAACAGTCTCCTCATCTAAGTCATCGAAAGCATTGAACTGATGGAGCTCCATAACTCTTATTAACCTGTAAGCACACAAAAAACTGTTGCATTTTGGCATCCAACTACCCGAATGGAGAGAAGATCAGCTACACCCTAGAAAGAGAAAGTTGTAGATGCCCTGCACACTTTGTAGAAGGCCCAAACGAGGCAAAAAATCTATGTCCTTTGTGACAAGTCTGCTCTTAACAGCAAGCTGGGTGTGGTCTTCTCTTCATAGAACCTCCAAGTCCTCACTTTGGCAATGATACTATGTGAGAGTATACAGCAGAAGAGAATCACGAACACAAAGAGAGAAGAGAACAGAAAGACTGCAAGAAAAGAAGAGAATGGAAGGAAAGAAATCTACATTGAACTCTTAAATTTGTTTTGAGGGCCAAGCAGTGCTCAATTGTCCTTAGCATTGATGTCACATGGCAAGCTGACATAGCTGCAAGAGAACCTATACCAACAGCATGCATGATGATGATCGCAAGGCACAGCTGTCTGGGGCAGCTGTCACCAGGGATGGAGGAGCTCAGAAACAGCAGCAGCAACCTCGAACCAGCAGTGTGATGATGCCACACAGCAGGCAGCAGCAGTGCATACCTCTTGGACAGGACAATGATGAGTATGAGGCAGCGAGGATGGTGATGGAGGCAGCTGATGGCAATGGTGATGACTGATTGCTGATAGTAGTGGCATAAACTGGATACATGATAATAGACTAGATGGGATGAAGAATGGCATGCCCAAATTCTTTCTTTTCTGAACGGATCTTTGAAATTATATTTTCCAACCCAATATCATATCATATCAATGTAATGTTTATCAATTTCATGGTTATTTCATCCTGCACAGTTGTTGATTTCTCAAATGCAAGTCCAAGACTTACCACAATTGCAAACGAACAGTCCGGTCTTCGAGATACATGGTCTTTGAGAGGAAATCAATCCCAATTGTAGCCTGCAAAGCACAAAAACCGGAACAAGAGTGAAACATTGACAATACCAATCATATGGCTAATTCCAACGGTAATTCTTTTCACAATCACCTTGGTCCTGACCCAACAATGTCACTTAAAACAGCTTATCTAACAAAATAATAAGAAACTTTTTTAAGAAAATCAAAAAAAAAATTGACAGCCTAAGTGTAAAGTGATGTCAAAGGAAAGCTCCTGGCACTTTGCTTTTCAGTAAACTCATCCAATGTTCCATCCTTAAGGAGTGCCTGATTTGTTCTAAGTTTTTATTATCGTTTATAGCAAATTAGCCACATATGTTCCTGCCTCTGTAGTTTGCTAAGGTGTTCTGCAGTCACTGCTTGGCTGCTTGCGTGAAGTACATATTAAAATTTCCAACTGAAATGCACTCCATTCATTCACAACCTCTATCACAATTGAACGTCTCTAGTACTAGTGATTCCTGGGCATGTACATAAGTGAACTGCACTCCATTGCATGAAGTATGTACTAAAATTTTCAGCTGAGTTCCAGGGTATTCTAAGTGGTTGTCGGATGTAGAGAGTATGTGCTCTAGACCAATAGAAATAAAGCCTCCATAACAGAACTTCTATCTTTGAAAAATCAAAATATTATTTTCTAAAAAGATATAAAGATTTACAACTTTATAAAGATATAAAGATATATGACTTTTTGCATTGAATATCTGCTTTTTATCCCTTGTATTGTAGTTATGGTAGACTTTATATTAATAACATAGGATCTTGTTTACTTCACATTACTGATATGATCGTGACTGTATGATAATCGTATAAAATCTAAATTCAAATCACAAAAATTCGGGTGCTTCAAACTTCTCACTCATCTTTTGCTCTCCTTATTTGGCTTTTTTCCCCTCCTCTCCCTCTTTTTTTCTCTTTCTCTCCCTCTCCCTCTCCCTCTCCCTTTATCACAGTTGGACTTCTCTGGTCACTAGCAATTCCATTGAGATTCTTGGGCCAGGATCACAAGTGACGTGGGCTTTTCAGTAGTTGGCATTCACTGTCAAGTCTAAATAGCTGAAAAGTTAAAGATATACAACCCAAGAGAGCACTTCCATCCCATGGGCCTGCAGTGTCAAGACGAACTAGCTAAATCGTAAAACTGATTGCGATGTGCACAAACAGGGTAATATCACACATTCACCTCGTAAGATTCATGGGCACCAGTCAGTTTAGCTAAAGGGAGCTGATTTTTTATGTACCACTGTAAGTATCTACAATACCCAGCCAACAAGATTACACAAGCTTTACACCACCAGTAAGAGACAAGATCAAGAGTTGTCAAAATATTTTATTGGAATTCTGATCCAGCAAAGTTCAAACAATAGCAATCTCCTCAACGGATATCTGTGCTTACAAGGCTGTCATACACAGGTGCAAACTGCTGCAATTAGCCGAGGACAAGCCTTGCCAATGCTGGAGATAAAACCAGTCCCCCTCCATCTAACACCACTTAATCTTGATTGGCATGTGCCATTTGAGCTTTTGACATATCACAATACAGTGTGCCTAGTAGAAACATGCATGCCTAAAAGTGAGGACTACACAATAACTGCAGCTTCTTACCATCTTGCAGTTCAATCTATGAATCCTGGCTTAGTCAGCACCTAAAGTTCGTCATACACTGAGGGGGTACATGTGCATTGCAAGATCTGCTAGGAATGTACATTTTGTTCTATGCATATCCAGCGAAAGCAGAGATCAACATGCCCACTGCAGTTCCTCCTGCAGTGCATGGATGGAATTGCTTGAGATCTGACAAGCAAACCAGTGGCATCTGAGTAAGCTGCCATGGAGACATCCACAGCTGTACCAATTAAGAAGTGAGGTATCTGAGGGGCACACTACTGCAGGTGACACTGAAAGAGATCACGGGGAAGAGCAGGCAAAACAAATCCTCGCCGCGACTGAATCAAGATTAAGAGATCGCAGCAAACAGCAGAAAGAACAAATCAAACATTGACTCGTCCGGATTAACTACCAAGCATGTATTCCCAGCAGATAAAAGCTGAAAATCTGGAAGCAAATAAATGCGCTGGGGGTAGTTAGACTCGTTACCTGGTAAGTGTTATCGAACTTGTCGTACATGAAGCGCGTGATGATGCTGGTCTTGCCAACAGATTGATCTCCAAGGAAGACAAGCTTATACTTGGCCAGAGGTGAGACAGTGGCCATGGGAGTACCCATCTGCAGCAGCAGGCTTTTGATAACAGATCACACGCAAATGAGAAATCTCACTTCAATACGAGATCTGCCGCAAGCGGACCATGGCTGTCGTGGCCGACCTCCTCAGTCACCTGTGAGAGAGTCTCAATGGATGGGAGAAAATTCCCCCGCCCCCCACAATCACCCACCTCGGTTCCTATGACCTGTTCGTTCTGCAAACCTCCTCTCTCTCTCTCTCTCTCTCTCTCTCTCTCTCTCTGGGTGTAGAATATTAAAAAGGTGGCTGGCTCGCTCTCACTCTCTGTCAAATTGTGACATCAAGATTCACGCCGACCACTCGAGGTAAAAAAACTAGCAGGTGAAGTTGCAGCAGCCTGAGCAAAAGTCTGTGCTCTCTCATGCGTCCCACCCCACGGACTTAAGGAGATCTTAAGGAGATGAGGCCTTTTGGCTTGTTAGTCCTCCGGTGTTCTAGGTGATCATGAGTGTCATCCCAAGGACTTAACGAGATCTTAAGGAGATGAAGCCTTTTGACTTGTTACTCCTAAGGTGTTCTAGGTGATCATGAGTCTCATCCCAAGGCCTTAAGGAGATGAAGCCTTTTGGCTTGTTACTCCTAAGGTGTTCTAGGTGATCATCCCCTATTATGCTTGGTTCAATAGTTAGTTGCACATGAAACAAAGTTCAATTCCCGGTGCATGACCTAGTGGCTTTCAAGCTTTATCCATATGGAGAGTTGTAAGGTTATCCACAAATCTGCCAAAAATGGCATCATGTTTCTCAGAAACACAAATCGCAACACGTTCTCATATTGCTGCGCATTCGAGGTGTGAAATCCACCCAAAAGTTGTGTGTGTGGGAGTTGATATTTTGTACATACTTAGTTGTTATGTTTGCATCTTTATTCTACGTGGTAATATAGTAAAGAGGGGTCTTTTACTACCTTTTCTTTCAGATGGGGTTGCACCTGATAGGTCCTCCTTCAATAATGGTGGGCATGAAGGGATGCTTTCAGCCTATGTTGAGCAGGGTCAAGGTGAGAAGGCATTATAATTATACAAACAAATGCAAGATGAGGGCATCTCACCAGATGCTATAACTTTGGCCTGGATTTTTGAGAGCATGTGGAAACATTGGAAATACAACTAAGGGGCAAGAGATACATACTGAAGTTTTACGAAATGGGTTCTTAAAAAGAGATGTTTGTATAGGCTTTGAGCTGGTTGACATGTATGCAAAGTGTGACCTACTCAAGAAAGCACAAGAAGTCTCTGATGACCTTCAATTAAGAAAAGTAATGTCATGGACTGCACT
Source organism: Lygodium microphyllum (assembly GCF_053477565.2). Taxonomy (NCBI): domain Eukaryota; kingdom Viridiplantae; phylum Streptophyta; class Polypodiopsida; order Schizaeales; family Lygodiaceae; genus Lygodium; species Lygodium microphyllum. The sequence goes on along the minus strand of NC_141137.1, from coordinate 71,339,934 downwards.
TATCTCAGGGTATATGCAATATGGATACAGTCAGGAAGCAGTTAACTACTTCAACCAAATGTGACTTGAGGGAATTTCTCCAAATACTGCGACGTACATTTCTTGCTTGAAAGCTTGTGGTTCTCTAGGGGCCATAGATAAAGGCCATGAATTACATAATGAGGTCGCTTTTAAAGGGCCTATTGAGGAAGGACTATTTTTGAAAGAGGCTTAATGGAGAGGAGCGCAGAGAAAAAAAAGCAGGGGATTTTTTTTCGTCAATCGAAAGAGAAAGGGGTGGACTAAAAAAAAGGGGAATTTGAAGACGATGAAGAGGAGGGAAATCTCTGCAACTTCAGAAGGAGATTAGAGAGGAAGAACATGAGGGAAAAGACTCCAACGAGGAGGCTGCTGGAAGAAGGATCAGCGAAGCTCTACATGACAGCACAGATCAAGGTGAAGGAGACAAGATGATGCAGAGGATTGAAGAAGGTAGCAGAAGGGACGAACAACATGTTTTCCTGAAGACGAAGTCAACGACGGCATCAGAAGAAAGGATGAAGCGACGAAGCAGAAGACAATGAAACTAGAAATAACGGAATTCTGCATGGTTATTCTAAAGCTTCTGAGTGTGGAGGTGTTTGATTTTTAACATGGAGTAACACACACAAAGATTAAAGAGCTAAAAGAGTCTCTGAATAGTAAATTCCAACTTAACCATGAACTATGCTTGTTTGTTCACTCGATCTCACAACGTCTCGAGCTTATTCGAGCTACTTTAAGAACTCTGCAAGATGGCAAAAGAGAAGCCAACAACAGATAGGTGATGTTGAAATTTGAAGAGGACGAACGAGGAAGGTAACAAGAGGCGGCTACTCTGGAAGGTGTAATCGGTGAAGAAGCCCTGATCGAGGGGAAAGACACTGTTTTTCATGGTTGCCAGACGGAGAGCTGGGCCATGCATATTTTACTGGGCGATGCTGTAATGAAACCGAAGGGAGATTAAAGACAAATGGAGTGAAGTCAACGACAGCATCACAAGGAAGGATATGGCGATGAAGCGGAACAAGAAACGGCGAAGGATTTGGACAACTACTCTAAGCTAAGGCCGGTTATGATTGGAGTTTCTCTATACTTCATTGCGACTAACAGCCTTCTCACCATAGTTTGAGCAACCCTGGGACTTTATTGAATCGTTCACCAGTCAACAGCACCTGTAAACATTCTGTGCGCTTGTCTGCTAAGCAATGGTAGCGATGGATGAGCCATCCTTAATGCAAAATGGCACATTCACCAATCCCTATCCGAGTTTGTTTTATGCTTTAATGAGATCATAGAGGGCAGTCATGATCTGGGCGAGAGTACAATTGTTGTGAAACTGTGACCATTACAGCTTTGCACTCGTGAAAAGGTTGTTAGTAGCAAATCCTGAATGTAGTATCAATCTCTGGAATCAAGGAGGAAACAGAGAATAATGCTTCTTCTTCATTCAATGAATATGGAGTTCTACACAGAATTGATGATGTCTTTGATAACTGGGGGTTTAAACCAGACTTGTGGCTAGTTCTATATACTTATGGTATTATCAACTGCACTTTTCAATAAACTAGCTTTCAGAAACCTTATATGCAATGGCCTAGTTCTTGCTGAGAATGGGAAGGTGTCCTTTTACAACTTGTAAGCTCAGGCTTTCCAGAGAGTGACCATGAATTGCAAAAATCCTTTTGTGATCCAAACTTTTCAGCGTGTTGCTTTTATCCAGAACTACTGAAGCTGCAAAATTAACAGAAGCAAACTTTCAAATCCTGTAATGGATATAAATTACTAACTGTGGCAAATTGCTCGAGAATACATCTCTGCTGCTGTGATTTTCAGGACAGAGGGATCAACAATGTGGAACTGATTCAGTTTCTCCTTGAACTTGGATTTCATATTGTTGGGGAGAATTTATTTTGAGACCTTGTACTTCTCAACTGTGCACGGCTTTGAATAGAAAAGTTCTAACACAGACACAGGATGATCCATTGATCCATCTATTATCACCGATATTTCTTGCTATAGAATTGATCTTCTATCTTGAAATTTGTCAAGGTCTTCTAAAGACGCGACTTTGTTTTCGAAAAATCCTTTGACATCTTTGGTGAACCCGACGTGAAAGCGTCGCAGAAATTTCAGGATGGGAGATACTTCAACATCATTTTCAGCCTCTTCTACAATTCCTCCTGTGTCCTCTACTTCAGCTCCATCATTGACTGCTGCATCAAGTACTTCAACGGATGATCTAAAGCAGATTTTGCAGAATATGTCCATGTATATGCAGCTTCAAAATTAGCAGACACAATTGTATATGCAGCAGCAGCAGCAATTGCATCAACAGCAGTTGTCTCAGCAAAGGCAACTATATTCGGAGCAGGAGAATGCAATTAGCGCGACTAAGGCGATTGAAGCAGTTGAGAATGAGAAGAAGCTATTTGATGGCCGTAATGTTTCAGTATATTGAAGACATATGAGATCAAGATGGGGTTTTTTGGAGTTCCAGCTGGACTTATGAGTAAGTATTTCCTTCATCTTGTCACACCCGCCTTGAGGGCAAAAGTGACTGATCTTTTTATTCAAAATTCGCATTGGCAAGATTTTAAGAAGGCCCTGAAAGAAGAGTATTTCCTTGAGGACTTTGGGATGGCTACACAGCGATCATTCCGAGAGTGGGTCTACATGCCAAACAAAGGTCTAGCTGCTTCAGAGTTGATACGAGAATTTGAAGAAAGGTATAGTCAGCTTGATGCCATTGAACAAAGAGCATTGGATGTTGAGAAAGTTGAGCTTTTCTTGCAAGCTGCAGATCCTGCTCTTCAGGAGAATTAGGAGAGCTTCTTGAGGATCGCACGAAGCCTATGGGGCTTAAAATGGATTGGTGTTTGTTACTCCACCTACTGCAGGACCGTCTTTGAGACCAGGGCCAGAACGACAGATGGAAGATGCTCAAAAGAGAGAAAAGAGGCAAGAGCCTAGAGAGAGAAAGCAGCCAGGGTTTAGATTGATGTCCGATGTTAAGACATCTACAGACATGAAGAAAATCTTTAATGACAAGATACTTGGTAGTGAGGTGACTTTTACTATTTCTGAGGTTTTGGGTATCTCGAAAAGAGAGTTTCAAGATCAATTTCAAGAGGTCCTGAAGAGGAAAAGACATGCATTGCCTACTACTGATACACAGGGAGTTTTGATTGGGGAGTTGGATGAGGATGAGGATGAGGTTATGGTTGAGAATGCTTCTGTTTTTCCACAGATAGAGGAGAGGGTCCAGCCTATGCATTATGCGAAAACTGATGAGCCTGTCTTGACACCGCGTAGTCACTTTTTGCGGAGTCATTGGGCTAGGGCAACTACAGAGACGATGGTAAAAATTGGAGAGAAACAGGTGCCTTATGTTGCTTTGGTGGATCATGGTTCAGAGATTAATCTCATAGTTCGTGGAGTTTATGAAAGTAATAGATGGCCTATGGATGTAGAGCATGGGTGGCGTATGAGAGCCGCCAATAACACTGCAGGTGATTTGTATGTTGCCTGTCCTAGTGTCAGGGTTTCTATTGGAGATGTAGAGGAGGATTTCTATTTCTTTGCGCAGGATTCATGCTCTTATTCCATAATTCTTGGACAGCCATTCATCACAGAGATGCGCATGGAAACAAAGGTAATGGATGATGGATCTGCTTATGCACGGATTCGCAGTAAAGGTGGCATGAGAGCAGTTCAGTTTATGACTCTGTGTGTGAACCATGTTAGAAACAGGGATACTCTCAGAGATGCACCTTTGCCCACTGTGAGAGATTCAGGTTTTCATTAGGTACCGCCGTTTCGCGAGACGACGGTGGTATAGAGTAGAGGAGATTGGAGTTCTCGCCTCTTGGCAGCAGTGTTTTCTCCTCCGGTTTTGTTGAGATTTCAGCAAAACAGTTCGATGAGTTATCAGAAGACTTCTAAGTTGCCTAGAGCTGCCAGGCAGTACATATGTAGGAAGGAGAAAAATTTGAAAAATGCAGGAATTTTAGAGGATGATGAGCATATAGATGGGATGTATGACAGTATGATTTATGCAGATACGATGACAGAGATGGGAAACATGTTGAAAGCTGATATGCAGAGTTGTCACAGTAATGTATTAGTGCAATCCCTGGACATGTTTCATGAAATTGCAGATTTTGTGTCACAGATAGAGTCAGAGGCTGAGGTGACTCAGCAAAAAAGTGTTGAGTGCTGAAGAAATTCAGCAAACAGAGTTTCCGGCTGATTATGATCAGCTTACAAAGACACAGAGGGCTGAAAACTTTCAGCCAACAGAGTTTACTGCTGAAATATTTCAGCATCGAGAGTTTAGGGCTGTTCCTATGCAGTCCATAGAGCAGAGGGCTAAGGATATTCAGCCACCATTGAAGTGTAGAATTGCTGATTTACAGCAAGATTTGAGTAATGCAGAAGAGCATAATGAAGCCAGGGTTGACACAAAATACAAGACTGTGGATAAAAAGGTAAAGCCAGTAGCTGTACCGCTTCCACCTGATAGTGATCAGCAAATAGAGAGGGCTGCCAAACAGCCAATTTTGAGGAATTTGGAGCATATAGGCCATAAATTTTCAGCAGAGACTCTTGCTGAATTGAAAATTGGAAATGGTGATTTCTTGCTACCCACAGAGAAGCAATGCTTTCAGGAGATGCTTGAGCGACATGGAAGGGGGTTTGCTTTTTTCCCGCATGAGATTGGATGTGTGAATCCAGGTATTGTTGCTCCTATGGTCATTTTTACTATTCCTCGTATTCCATGGAACATCTGACCTATTCCAGTGCCTAAGGCACACCTGCCAAAGCTGATTGATTTGTTGAATGAGAAAATCAGGATGGGAATCCTAGAGCCTTCATCTGCACCATACTCAAACAGGTGGTTTACGGTTCCAAAGAAGAATGGTACTCTCTGATTTATACAGGACATGCAGCCAGTAAACAGAGTTACTATCAGGAATGTTGGTATAGGTCCAGTTGTGGATGAGTTTGCAGAAGCATTTGGTGGACGTGCCATCTATTCTTTAGGTGATTTGTATTCGGGATATGATCAGTTTCAGTTGGCTTTGGAAAGCAGGGACATAACCACCATGAGAACTCCTATTGGGCTTGTCAGGATGTGTACCTTACCTCAAGGTGCCACTAATTCTGTTGTGCATATGATGAATGCCATGCATTAGGTCCTTCGTGATTACATACCTCAGCTTACCATGCCTTTCTTGGATGATGTACCCATTAAGGGGTGTGCAGAAGAAGAGAAGAATGAGAGTCTAAATGAGCAGGGATGCAGATACTTTGTGGCTAATCATATTTCAGCTTGTGAGAAGATTTTGGCCAGGTTAGAAGAAGTAAACTTGACATTATCAGGGCAAAAATCTGTTTTTGGAGTGAATGAGGTTGTCATTGTTGGACATATGTGTGGGTATTATGGCAAGAAACCCTCACCTGATAAGGTGGATGCTATAGGCAAGATTACGGAGTATTGTTCTACCACTTCAGAGGTACGGAGATTCATTGGAGCTTGTGTGTTTTATATGATTTGGATTCCTCATTTTGCACACATAGCAGATTGTTTATATCAGCTGCTTCGAAAGGGGCAGAAATTCTATTGGGATGAGAGCCACACTAGAGCCATGTGGAAATTGAAGAAGTTATTGCAGATTGCTCCTACTCTCAGGAAAGCGGATTATAATTGTGGAAAGCCTATTGTATTGATAGTTGACACTAGTCCAATTGGCATAGGTTGGGCTGTGGGTCAAGATGATGCAGATGGAAACAGGTATGCTATTCGGTTTGGGGCGAAAGTCCTAAACGAGAGACAAAGGAGATATCCGCAAATCAAGAGGGAGTTACCGGGGATTGTTACGGCTCTCAAATGTGACAAGGAGTACTTTATTGGAGCCTCAGTTGTGGTAGAGACAGATTGCTTTCCATTGATTGGTATGATTATGAGTTGCTCTACTCCGGATATAGCTATGTTGAGATGGATTGCATACATCAAGTCATTAAAACCGGAATTTAAACACATAGCTGGGAAGGATAATCCAGTGGCAGATATTCTGTCTAGAGCCAGATATGATGATGAGGAGACACTACTTGCAGAAGAGGATGATGCAAAAATTTCAGCCACTATGGTTGATCATGTTTGCCATGTCTATGATATTGTGGCTTTCATAGAAGAACTCCATGTTGGAGATTGGTTGCAGATTGGTAAGTACCTTAGTACACTAAGCAAAAGAGATGAATGGACAGATGAAGAGTTCAAGAAGATCAGAAGGAAAGCCTATGGTTATTTTCTCAAGGACGGATTTCTTTGGAAGCATCTGAAGAAAAGAGGCGGATTACCTTTGCGGGTTGTCTGCGATAGAGAGACACGGTTACAGGTGATGAGGGAGTTTCATGAGAGTCCTTGGGCTGGTCATAGAGGAGTGTGGGCCACTTATGAGAAAATCAAGGAGAAATATTGGTGGAAAGGCATGTATAGAGATGTTTCTCACTTTGTAGAGACTTGCAGAGACTGCCAGATGTATTCGGTAGTGCGTCATCGAGATGAGCTTCATCCGACCTATCCGCTATGCATTCATTATAAGTGGGTAGTTGACTTGGTTACTATGCCTATGGGTCTATGGCAAATGAGATATATTGTTTTGGCTAGAGAGGATCTTACCAATCATGTTGAGGGCAGATCTTTGAGAATGAAGACCACTAGTGCAGTGCGTAAGTTCTTATTGGAAGAAATTTTCTGCAGGTATGGCTGTGTGGGTAAGATCACTGCGGATTGCGGTAAATTGGATGCAGATGAAGCTAGGGAGTTTTTCTCTCAACTAGGAATCAAGTTGGCTCTAACTACAGCATACAATCCAAAGGGAAATGGGAAGAGTGAAAGAGGGCATCCGCTGATAGTGAAAGCATTAGCCAAAGCATGTAGAGGACGGATTGGAGAATGGCCGAGACTTCTACCATTTGCTTTGTGGGCTGATCGTATGACTCACAGTGTTACCACAGGATATATGCCTGCAAAGTTGATGTATGGTCAGAAACCGGTTATGCCGACTGAGACTTGTGCTTTGACTTGGTTAGTTTTACCTTGGTAGGAGGATTTGACGAGAGAGGAGCTCTTAGCTCTTCGGATTCGACAGTTGGAGAGAGGACCAAAGGATATTCAGCTAGCTATTGACAGGTTGAAGGTTGCTAGACTAAGAAATAAGGATAGGTTTGACAGCAGGCATCGCTTGCGGCCTAGAGCAATAGAAGAGGGAGACTGGGTATTAGTCTTTGATAGCAGCCTTGAAAATCAGTATACTGCGCTTCGGACGATGGTGAAAAGATGGTTTGGGCCGTACATAGTCAGACATGTTTTTGACAATGCAACATATGAGTTGACAGAATTGGATGGGACAGTGCTTAGAGTGCCTATTGCAGAAAAAAGAATCAAGATTTTCAAGAAAAGAGATGATGAAGATTATGCATTGGAAGAATTTGCAAAAGAAGAGCAACGAGAAGAAACTCCAATGGAAGAGACAGATGATATGATAGATAATCTTGTTGATATACCGAAAATACACAATGAAGAGATTGATCTGTTTGTGGATCTTGATGATAACGATCATGGGTAGTTGGCCCATCTGGAGGATGCGCAGCATTAGAGGGGGTGGATGTCGTATTGCTGCGCATTCGAGGTGTGAAATCCACCCAAAAGTTGTGTGTGTGGGAGTTGATATTTTGTACATACTTAGTTGTTATGTTTGCATCTTTATTCTACGTGGTAATATAGTAAAGAGGGGTCTTTTACTACCTTTTCTTTCAGCTGGGGTTGCACCTGATAGGTCCTCCTTCAATAATGGTGGGCATGAAGGGATGCTTTCAGCCTATGTTGAGCAGGGTCAAGGTGAGAAGGCATTATAATTATACAAACAAATGCAAGATGAGGGCATCTCATCAGATGCTATAACTTTGGCCTGGATTTTTGAGAGCATGTGGAAACATTGGAAATACAACTAAGGGGCAAGAGATACATACTGAAGTTTTACGAAATGGGTTCTTAAAAAGAGATGTTTGTATAGGCTCTGAGCTGGTTGACATGTATGCAAAGTGTGACCTGCTCGAGAAAGCACAAGAAGTCTCTGATGACCTTCAATTAAGAAAAGTAATGTCATGGACTGCACTTATCTCAGGGTATATGCAATATGGATACAGTCAGGAAGCAGTTAACTACTTCAACCAAATGTGACTTGAGGGAATTTCTCCAAATACTGCGACGTACATTTCTTGCTTGAAAACTTGTGGTTCTCTAGGGGCCATAGATAAAGGCCATGAATTACATAATGAGGTCGCTTTTAAAGGGCCTATTGAGGAAGGACTATTTTTGAAAGAGGCTTAATGGAGAGGAGCGCAGAGAAAAAAAAGCAGGGGATTTTTTTTCGTCAATCGAAAGAGAAAGGGGTGGACTAAAAAAAAGGGGAATTTGAAGACGATGAAGAGGAGGGAAATCTCTGCAACTTCAGAAGGAGATTAGAGAGGAAGAACATGAGGGAAAAGACTCCAACGAGGAGGCTGCTGGAAGAAGGATCAGCGAAGCTCTACATGACAGCACAGATCAAGGTGAAGGAGACAAGATGATGCAGAGGATTGAAGAAGGTAGCAGAAGGGACGAACAACATGTTTTCATGAAGACGAAGTCAACGACGGCATCAGAAGAAAGGATGAAGCGACGAAGCAGAAGACAATGAAACTAGAAATAACGGAATTCTGCATGGTTATTCTAAAGCTTCTGCGTGTGGAGGTGTTTGATTTTTAACGTGGAGTAACACACACAAAGATTAAAGAGCTAAAAGAGTCTTTGAATAGTAAATTCCAACTTAACCATGAACTATGCTTGTTTGTTCACTCGATCTCACAACGTCTCGAGCTTATTCGAGCTACTTTAAGAACTCTGCAAGATGGCAAAAGAGAAGCCAACGGCAGATAGGTGATGTTGAAATTTGAAGAGGACGAACAAGGAAGGTAACAAGAGGCGGCTACTCTGGAAGGTGTAATCGGTGAAGAAGCCCTGATCGAGGGGAAAGACACTGTTTTTCATGGTTGCCAGACGGAGAGCTGGGCCATGCATATTTTACTGGGCGATGCTGTAATGAAACCGAAGGGAGATTAAAGACAAATGGAGCGAAGTCAACGACAGCATCACAAGGAAGGATATGGCGATGAAGCGGAACAAGAAATGGCGAAGGATTTGGACAACTACTCTAAGCTACGGCCGGTTATGATTGGAGTTTCTCTATACTCCATTGCGACTAGCAGCCTTCTCACCATAGTTTGAGCAACCCTGGGACTTTATTGAATCGTTCACCAATCAACAGCACCTGTAAACATTCTGTGCACTTGTCTGCTAAGCAATGGTAGCGATGGATGAGCCATCCTTAATGCAAAACGGCACATTCACCAATCCCTATCCGAGTTTGTTTTATGCTTTAATGAGATCATAGAGGGCAGTCATGATCTGGGTGAGAGTACAATTGTTGTGAAACTGTGACCATTACAGCTCTGCACTCGTGAAAAGGTTGTTAGTAGCAAATCCTGAATGTAGTATCAATCTCTGGAATCAAGGAGGAAACAGAGAATAATGCTTCTTCTTCATTCAATGAATATGGAGTTCTACACAGAATTGATGATGTCTTTGATAACTGGGGGTTTAAACCAGACTTGTGGCTAGTTCTATATACTTATGGTATTATCAACTGCACTTTTCAATAAACTAGCTTTCAGAAACCTTATATGCAATGGCCTAGTTCTTGCTGAGAATGGGAAGGTGTCCTTTTACAACTTGTAAGCTCAGGCTTTCCAGAGAGTGACCATGAATTGCAAAGATCCTTTTGTGATCCAGACTTTTCAGCGTGTTGCTTTTATCCAGAACTAGTGAAGCTGCAAAATTAACAGAAGCAAACTTTCAAATCCTGTAATGGATACAAATTACTAACTGTGGAAAATTGCTCGAGAATACATCTCTGCTGCTGTGATTTTCAGGACAGAGGGATCAACAATGTGGAACTGATTCAGTTTCTCCTTGAACTTGGATTTCATATTGTTGGGGAGAATTTATTTTGAGACCTTGTACTTCTCAACTGTGCACGGCTTTGAATAGAAAAGTTCTAACACAGACATAGGATGATCCATTGATCCATCTATTATCACCGATATTTCTTGCTATAGAATTGATCTTCTATCTTGAAATTTGTCAAGGTCTTCTGAAGACGCGACTTTGCTTTCGAAAAATCCTTCGACAACGTGAAGACTAGCCTAGTCACAAGTTATGACTCGCTAATACCTTGCGCTAATGAGAGGACATGAATAGCAACAATTGCTATAAAAATCAACTAGCATTTTAATGTTTCAGTGTGATTTTCAAAGGAGTAACCCTCCTAACAAAACATAATGTTTTTGCCCTTTCCCTATAATAACCACATTCATTTGAAGCTTAGCATAAGAAAATCTCATGATGAGATTATGCATCAACTATACAAGTCATTCTACACCTATTTTACTACCACGATAAGAAAAATGAGCTTGTCCATGAGGGCTATAACCACGTGAGGAATGTCATATTTACCTGTTGTATTGTTGCCTTACCATTAATACAATATCAATGCTCCCTTTTAGAATATCATTATCTAACTACTATGATCTATATTAAATAATTATGACATTATGTTTCCTACCTACAATAATATTAAAGAATGGCTTGTAAAGAGCAACGAAGAGCTTATATAGAGCAACGCATCTTGGTTGCTTCGTATGCATTTCCATCCATTTCTTCTACATGTGATTGGGTATATTGTCACTGTGTCACTTTATTTCTTATGGTCAAAGGCTCAATGTGGCTTATATGGAGTGGCTTTTTGAAATCCCACCATGTCATGCGATTGTTAGTTTATTATATGCAATGTGTTTGTTGTCTAGCATGGTTATATTCCCTTATACATTATGTCAATACATAAGCTACTCAGTCCTTTCAAAAGTGTGGGGCTTATAGGAATGATTATACTTTGAACTAGCCCTTTAATAAGCTCGTGGGATCAAAGCAATTATGCCATTTGAATTTCACATTCCCAATTTGAGGATTCCAATTCAAGAATGATAGAACAACATGCTTTTACACAACGATTTAGTGTTAGTAAAACCAAAATGATTGCAAGATACTATTATTATTCTAGTTCATGTAACGATCATGAAAAAAGAAAAGATGGGTGCTAAGTTGCTCTCTTTTCTTAAGTAACAATCATCTTCCAAGGTTGCATTTGTCCCTTGAGTGAATGAAACAAAGGGCTGCTTTATCATGGCACTCTAGTCACTTTATCTCACTAGGGCTATAAGTCCATGCTACAAATTAAAATCAAGGAGAGCCTATTAGGCCTAAACAATCTTGCATGCCTCAAGGTTTGCACCTTCTATTGGTGGATATTACAAGGGTTGTATAGTTGGCATTATCTATTATCGAATGACAAAGAAGAGGGAAGAGAAGTGTTGGCATTTATGAGTGAATGAAGCACATACAAAGAGAAGGAAGTAAGGCTTAATGGTTCATAAAATAAGAATCACATAAGTGTAGCAAGATTGGTTTCAAAAGCTCAATAGGCTACACAACTCTATTATGGAGCCTTCATAGTGGAGGATAGAACTTTGAGACAGGTCGAATGACTCATGCCTAAGTGCTTATTTAATTCTAGAGTCATGATATTTTTATTTAGCAATATCTTTTTTCCAACTAAACAAAATCAAACACTTCAATCTTCATTCGAGCTACATCATGAGGAATATATTCATCCTAGGACTCAAAATTTTCTATTTTGTGCCATTTATTCATGCATCAATTAATCAAGTTTTTTCATTATTTTACTAGCTCCTTCACCCTATCTTGTAGGTTAGATCTCCACACGACTCCATGATTTATTCCTTCAAATGTCGATTTGACTCAACATGTTGATCTTGTGAGCTCAACTATAATGGCATTTCTTTAACTTGATGGCAACAATAAAATACTACGAGCATATATCCTAACTTCTTTGAAATGGCTCTTTAAACTTTTGTGATGTTGCTTAGCTTGTTAAGTGTTATTAATGTAGCAAATGGGTCTTAAAGACTCCTTGCTTTTTATAATAAGCTTATCTATGATATGGATCATGCTAGTTGTGAAGGTTTGAGGTATTTGTTGAGAATCAAGGGTAGTTAGCTTGTAGTAGGACTAGGATCCATGATCAAAATATATTGTCAAGACTCCCTATCATGAATATTAGTATAAGATAGGCTCATGTAATAATTGATGTAAATGTCAAGAGCCCTAGTTTGATCATGACCTTAAAGTGATAAGGATGTGGAGTGATCCAAGGGAGTATCTCAAACTTTGAGGGAAGAGCATCCATGACCTAGGGTTTCCCCTTAATGCATTTTAGCAGGCCCTAATTGTATCCAACATCGGTTATTAAAACACGCATCATCTAATGGAGATTGTAGTTGTTATATGCTTCACTACCTTATTTTATATCATTCTATATTATCAAAATACAATCTTACCAATCAATCCTAATTAATACCCACTATTTTGTCATGGTATTAGAGCCTTAAGCTCATCTAGCCTCCTCAATCCTTCCAAGTGTTCTATAAGGTTTCTCTATCTCTCATCACCATAGATATCCTCCATCTTAAGCTTGCTTCTCTTAATCTAGGCGCCTGTATAAGTTGGCCTCCCTCTCAAGCTTGCTACTCTCAATCTAGGTAAGTGTATTAGCATGGATTCTAAGCACATTAATGTGAAAACACAGGATCTAGAGCATGGCAGCTATGGTGGCTCATAGACCTTGACTAGACACATGAAGACACTGACATGATAGAGACCAATAACCTTGACTTGAGCAAATGAAAATTATCAAGTGCACTATACTGAGGAACAACATGACAATGACATTGCATTCGTCTCATATGAAAATGACAAGCAAGTACAATGTTAAATAGAGTTGGGTAGGTGCCAATAGTCTTTCTCTCTATGCCTATGGGATTCCTGCAGCCTGCATGTCCTCAACCCATCTGCTCTTACAAAGAGGTAGCATGGATGTGATTGCAAATCTCAACACCCATCCTAAATCACAACTAGAAGTACAAAGTGTATAGAGGCTTTAGTCTACATATAGGAGCCCTTAGCACTAGCATTACCAAGCTAATATAGAGGTCCTCCAAGTAAAGTGAAAGTTATGGGTACCCATAATTAAGGAGACATTTCTCTTTGTTATCCATTTCCAAAAGTTAATAGCTCATCTTGAAATGCTTTGTAAGGAGTCTACTTGCTCTACATAACAATTTGACATTCATCTCTCCATAGGGTATAGTGGTTCTCTAAACTAGTGAGGGCATTTCTTCCTTTGAGGTGATCATACCAATGCAACATCCTCTAATGGCACATTTCAGCATACCCTTTGAGTTGTAGCAATGCATGCAGTCAATAGATCCTCTCCCAAAATGATAGACCCAAATATTAACCCATGTAGAAAGAGACATTTAACATCCATGGATTAGGGGCCTATAGTTCATCAAGGACCTACAATTATTATGGGCAAAGCTTTATAGTTTCATAAGGGTTTAACACTTAAAGAGTTTTTGCTTATTATCTTCGGCATCAAGAAGCTTGTGTTTTGAAGTTCTTTCAATATTGTCCCATCTCTTTGTGGATTTAATCAATTGGACATTCCACATTAAAAATCTTCATGTTTGGCATCATCATCAGATGAGCGAGATTAGACCAGCAATGAGTTAATTCTTGAATGTGCCAAAAACATACAAGTGATGGCAGTGTCAAATCCCATTATGCAGTATCAAAAGATACTAGCTTGATTCTTGATGTTGTTGTTGCTTGATGTTTGATTCCTCTTGCTGATTTGGAGTGATGCTTTGCTGGGAACTGAGTAAGAACTCAAATCAGAGTGGCATAGATTTTAGTGAGTTGGAATGAAGTGAAAAACTAAAGTGGGAGAAGGACTTGAGCTTGGTGTTGGATGCTTGGTCTTGAGGTCTTCAAATCTTCCAAAGTTTCCCCTCCTTGTTAGTTTGATGAGCAAATGTTTTTGGAGATTGATTAAATCATTGAATCAGAGTGCCAGTAGGCTTGGTTTAAGTGGTAGGAGAGAGAAAATGAAGAAAAAAATGAGCTTCAAGTGAAATGGCTATGGAGTCTTCTTCAAGGGTTAAGCAATCGATTGGTTTTTTTGTCACAACAGTCTATAGAGATAGTCTTTTGCCACATGATTTGGTGGGGGAGAAGCTTACATAACAAGCTTCAAATGCCCTATAGTCACAAGGAAGATCACGGCGAGTAGAGGCAGCGCGGGCTATATGACCTAATGATGGCGCAAAACAGGCAGCGAGCTTGAATGTTTGCAATGCTGGGCTTTGGAGTGCTCAATGTTAAGGGCTTAGGTGATGAGAGGTTGTGCCCTAAAGTTAGAAAGGTATACCTAGAAGAAGGTTTGTAGAGATATTCTTTAATTTGAGAGATTGAAAAGCTCCAAGGAGGCAAGGTACAGGCTGGCTATGGCTGCCCCAAGGTGGAAGATGAAAATGAAGTTGAATATGAAGTCATGATCTACCATTGAGCTGGACTGAGGTTGAGATAGGCTGAGAGAGTAGAGAGAAGATTTGAGTAGAGCTAAGCCATGCTCACCATGGCTTTGATACCATGTTGAAATGCATGGATCTAGAGCATGGCTATGGTGGATGGAACACAAAGACAATGTTCATGCTGACATAGATTAGAGAAACCAACTGTTACTCAAGTGAATTAGGTTCCAAGATAGAAGCTTGGACTCATAAACACAATCTTGAGTATGACATTGATTATGACTGAAAGGACAAAGTACAATAGTATTCCATCATTGAATGATACGAAGGTGCATCACTTTATAGGCTCATGATGGTTCCATTTTTCTCCAGTGTGCATATGGGATTCAGGACATCTCTTCCTGGAGCATACATTATTTGTCATTTCTCAACATATTTAGGGCCTCCTAAGCCACTTCCTTATTCATCACCACCATGCCACTTGACACCACTTAGCTTGCAACTTAGGCATCCTCTTAAATTTGGAGCCAATCGTCCATCATGGTCACTAATTGATAAAGGCCTTTTAGTGCACTTGATCACTTAAGTTAAAAGCATACTTAGGTTAGTCACACACTCACCTTAGGTTAGCCACACACACATTAGCTTAGTCATTCACCTTAGGGTAGGACACATACTTAGGTTAGTAACCCACTTAGGTAAGTCCCTTGCTTAGGTGGATCACATAGGTTAAAAACATACTTAAGTTAGTCACACACCTATTAAAGATACATTAGTCACACAATTGAATAAGTCCGAGAACACTCAATTACTAAGTTAGTCACACATTGAGAGTAGGGTCCCTCTCCACTCAATTACCAACATTGAGGCTCATTCAATCCTTAGCCACCACAATAACATACAAGAAACACCTTAGATGCTTAATAGGTGTCTAGCCACTCGCCCTACATGCACAACCACACCCCTTGTACACATAATATACCTTAAATTGGCAAAAACCATCAAATACCCTTAGGTCTAGTAAGGCACAAAGTAAAGAACACCTAGGGATATAGAAACTTAATCACACTAAAACCCCCTAACCCATGGACACACTTATAGTAGCCCTAGGCTAGGGAACATTCACCCACTTATCCCACAAACATATCCTAAGAAGAGAAGTAAGACACATGGCATATTGGTGACTTAGGCACATTGCAATTGGTACACTTAGGGCATCCTTTACACAACAATTCACCCACACTCATCAAGTTTTGCACTCCCTAGGTCATTTGTACCCAAAGAGAACATCTTGAGCACACCACCCTCAAAAACTTCATTAGGTGCACTAAATCCCTTTTTGGACACATCATCAATGGGACATAACTATTTGTGCATAAGGCATATTTTTCCTAGCATATTTAAGCACAAATGATAAGGGTTATACCTTTGTCATCCTTGCATAGCACTAGGAAGTCCACTCTTGCATCATCACACCATGTGATCATTTGCTTAGAACTTTGGTTCCAAGCAAGAGTGTCTATCACTCCTTGTTAGGTATTGTAGCAACCCGTCATTTAGATAGGTGCTTATCTTCACATACTATGTGCATCTATGCATGTAGTCCCTTGCATTACACAAGGCTTGACCTAACACTAATGTTGTGGTGGTCGTGGCACATTGTAAAAGTGTTTACACACATGCACATTGTTTTGGAAAGCAAGAAAGCCTAATTAAGCACAAATCACTTTTGCATTCCAAGTTTTCAAGGTGCTAAAAAAATTAGTGTGTTTTGAGAAAGAAGTGGATTGAAACCAAAGAAAGATCAAGGAAATCCTAAACATTTTGTAACACCAAAGCATATTGAGAACAAGGAGCTAAAACATAAAACCAAAGCTTGGAACTTTCATCGCAAGGCTTAAATCGAACCTTAGGTTTGACCCAATTACATGTGCTTGAGAAGTGGCATAATGATTCCAATTCCTACCAAATATTGGAGCCCAAGCCTTGATATATTTACTATATTATCAACCTTTGAGACCACACCAATTGGAAGCTTGATCTTTGAGACCACCCCAATCAATAGTCAAGAGATGTCAGACCCCAAGCTAAGCTCAATGGATAAGGCTTCATTTCTGGCTACTATTTTGTGAGGAGTCTAGGAGTCCTTGGAAAGCTATAATAGGAATGCACACTTTCACTATGTACTCAAGGATCAAGAAGTTAGTACTTTCAAGAAGCTTCTTGACCATATTATGGATACACCATAGGAGTTGATGAACATGAAGATGGAATCAGAAGGACTTAAGAGTATTTTGTTAAACATATGGACCTCATCCAATGTAGACTCTTTAGTCATATTGACCTACTCATAGTAGGAGCTCATATGGCCCTTGTTGACTAGAATAAGCAATACAATAGCCCAATGAGACCAAGACGAAGTGCCCCCAATAGCTAAATAGCTCGACATATGTAGATGTCACTCAAGCTCAACCGCCAAGACCCATGGATTGCTTATTATTCAAGTGTTTCAAGCGAGCACTAATGGCTACCTCACACATAGCCGACGTGCTACCCCTCCCTATGAGTGTAGTGAGCTTACCTTGATGCCCGATTGAGTTGCTTCCTCTCTCAAGAACTTCGATAGCTCCATGATTCATGATGCATGCTCAAGCATCCTCAAGCCTCTTCCTCCAAGCTCCATCCTCCATAGCCATGTGTGAGACAAGAGAAAAGAAGAGAAGAAGAAGAAGAGAGGAGATGGTGGAGGGCTTCACCTCCAAGATATCTCACCCTCACACACACTCACTCACACTCCCTCCCTCAAGCACTCACAAGCAAACAAGAGAAGAGAAGAAGAGAAGAAGAAGAGTCCACTTTGCCACACACCAAATAATGAGCTCTCATTTACTTTTTGAACTTTATATACAAAACCCTCTTTCCTTTGGGTGGTCATCCCCTTTTTACATGGTCGGCCATGGCCTAGGCCCTTTTTTCCATTGTTCTTCTATCTTCCTAGCTTCCTTCCTACTGTCCATCTACCTTTACAATTTGCACAAGTGAGAGCCCAACACTCTTAAAATAAATCATGATGTGCCTTGCGCTCTTTTACAAAAGTATCGACTTGCACTTTTTCTTGTGCGTCTTTCTCCTTGATTTAGGACTCTTCTACGCTTCTTGTATTTCCCTATTTTTCTCGGCATGCCTTCGTCTTTTGCTTTAGACTTTTCGGATTTTCCACCTTGTTCATTTGAGGGTTAACAGTAACCCCCTCCTTCGCACTAGTCCTATGACACTAGTGCGGAGTGGTTGGAAGGGGTGATGGGTGTAGCCAGATGGCTTTTTTGAGTCTGTATACAAGCCCTAGTTTTGGGGGTGTGTTGGAGGGATTTATACCTTTGAAATTGAATATCGTGTTGGTCAAATCCCTGCATGGAGAGAGGAGGATGTGCGGATCCATCTTTGGAATTGAAGATATAGTTGGATGGATCCATCGGTTGGCCCTCAGTGGGGCTGCCTTCTCCTAAGATGTTCCAAATGAGCTTCTTCATTCACTTTTTGACTGGGTTTGTCTCGATCTGCCTCTGCCTTGGCTTGCCTTCATGGGGACATGTCGTATAAGATGGGGAGTGCATTGTATGGATGATGGGGCCTCTGGAGCTGGTGGTCAGGGCCTTTGTTTGTACCTGAAAAGAAAAGAAGGTGCACTACCTAGGGGTGTTTCTGCCTTACCGTGGAGTGCATGGTGCATGTGCTTGTGGAACTGGGAGATGGGTCTTGGGCAAGCCCTCAGTGGTGTCCTACACTTGAGGACCTAGTTTGTGCATAAGGGAGGTGCGGTGCATGGGGCTTAGGGTGATAGGTCTAACCATAGGCAAGAATTGTCTTCTTAGGTATATCCTGCCCTTGATGTGCCCTAAGCATGCGTTGTGGGGAATCAAAAGGGCTAGGCGGTTAGACAGGGACTAGCCGAGACCAGCAAACACACCTAACTTGAGAACCCCTAGGTGCGGTGATTGTGATCAACATGAAACTTGCGGTGTCTTGCATGTTATCTCTTCCCATCTCTCTCTCTCTCTCTCTCTCTCTCTCTCTCTCTCTCATGAATAGAGCCTTGTCTTTGGTGGGGTAGTACAAGATAGAGGATTTATTCTTCGGGTTCTTAAGCGTGAGATGGGGAGGTAGGGGGCTTTAATGATTTATTAAGGAAGTGCCTACTTAGCATGTGCCCTTTTTGGCCTATTCTAACACGGAGAGGGGTGTTGGACAAAAATGGATGGCTACAGTTGGTGAAATGGCTATCGTTCATGTCCTCAAGGAGGGCCATGTAAAATGACAGGAGTAAAGCATCACGCAGCATTAGAGTCATGGCACTTCCATCTATTCCCACATTAATATCAAAGAAGAGTGGTGGAAGATGGTACTCTCATGGTGCGGGGGGTTGCTTGAGGAGGGTCCTAAGTAATCTAATATAATTACATGTTGTTACAAAGGTGGGGTCTGGGCAAGAGGAGAATTTCATCAAGAAATGGGCCATGGAGTCCCATAGATCTTGTTCTGAGAAGGTGAGTGCTTTCTTCGATTTCATGGCGTTGATGTCGTAGATCTTCAGGAAGTTGTATCGGCCATGGATGTTAAGGTTAAAATCTACTCCCACCCTTTGAGGATATGGTAGATAGGTCGGGTCATTTCATTCGAAGGGGAGGGAACCACAAAACGACATCCACGCGTCCACGTTGCCATTCCAGACTCTTCTTCTCCATTTAGGTTGGGATTTGTAGCCTTTCATCATGTGGGGCGCCTCCTCAACCTTGTTTTCCCAGTAATCTGGGGATTCTATCCCCCAAACCGTTGGATTTTTCTCTCTCTTAGTGAGCCATCGATCATCACCAAGTCTTCTTCCCATGGTGATTACTTTTGTTACCGCTTCGGTGGATAGTACTTTGCTCAAGGCCACTAGGTATCAGAAGGTGAAATCAAAGGGTTGGCAACGATTTTCCCACTACTCCCAAATTGATAGCTTCATATTCCAATTCATGGGTGAGTAGTCCCTTTTTGGTGGGATGGGAGGCTTTGGAATTGTAGGTGGTTGTGCTTTTGCCCTTTTGCATGCTTGATCCAACATTCTGGCCCTCTTCTTTTTCACTTCTACCCTCCTTTTTGCTAGGGGATCTCGTTCTTGAGGGGGCTCTGGTTGTGATGAGGGAGGTGGTGGAATCCACTTCTCATCTCGTTGTGCTCCTTCATGGCTTGACCCTACTCGTGCCTCCAGTGGTTGTTCTTCTTGGAGTTCCAATACGTCAACCTCCTCTAGCGTCAAGCCTGCTCTCAACAGATTCTTGCTGATCTTGCCCAATTGGGTTGAGGCTTGTGTCTTGGACTTGGGAGCACAACCCTTGTTTAATCACCTTGCGGGCTATCTCCAATTTTCTTTTAAGCACCTCAACTGCCTCCTCCTCCTCAGAGAGTGTGATGTCTAAGATCGTACTGAGGAAGGCATGTTGTTGGGCTTTGAGACTAGCTTGAGCAGCGTCTGCCCTACTTTCTACTAGTATTCTGCTTCCTTTTGCAAGGGCCAAGCAGCTTGCTAGGTCCTTCACTTTCTTCTCACTCTTGGCCTCCCATTCCTTTGCCTTCTTTTTCATTATGACTGGCTCCTACCTTTTCCATTTTTGTACAAGTTCCTCTTTTTCTTTTGTTAGGCACCCAATCTCCTTTTTTAGTCTTGCTTGTTCTTCCCTTTGTCTTTGCATTCCACACTTTGCTTCTTCCCTCTCTTTTTTCCATTCATCTTGTTCCTACACTCTCTTTGCTTCCAACATGGTGAGCTCTTCCATGCCCTCTTGGAGTTTTCTCATATGCATTTTGAGCTCCGCCTGCTGTAGAACCAGTAGTTTGTACTCCCTTTGCATTCCAAATAGCTCCTGGTTCTCTTATTCTAGTCGTTTTTGCCACTGTTCCTCTTCACCTTCCCTAGCCCTTAGCTCCGCTTTTAGTGTGTGGATTTCCTTTTGTTGCAAAGCCACTTGGCAGGTCTTTTCTAGTTGGAAGGCATTTGACATTTTCCTTTTCGTTTCCAGCTATGCCATTGCTGCTCTCTTCTCCTCCTTTGCCCTTTTCAATTGAGTGTAAAGCTCCCTGACATGCTTGTCCTGGTGAGCGGGCTATGGCTCCAGGTAGTGATCCCTGTTGAGATTCAGCGTCCATAGTTGTCGATCTTTTCATTCCTGTCGTTGGGGTTCTTGCACTAGAGGTGGGCATTGGGGTATGTGCCTTATCGACCAAGAACTGCACCCATGCCATGAGGTTACTGGTGTCTACTATGGTTGGAGTGCGTAGCCTTGTTGCGATGGTCAGGGTATTTGGTAAGAGGGTAGGTGGGGTCAGGTGGAGTGCAACCTTGCCCTTTCCTTCTAGGACAGGTGGAGGTAAGTCTTCTAATGCTTGGCCACTGTTTCCCAGCCTGTCCTACCTTGGCGGGCTCATTGCTGCTAGTTCCTCATGCATGCACTGTTGCTCAATGGACATGTGCATGGCTTGTGCCAAGTCCTCCTCTTCTTTTCTTCTCAACTCCTGCTCCTGTTCGATGAATTTTCTCCTTCTCTCTTCCTCGGCTCTTTTTGACTCAGTTTTGGCCTTTTGCAAGTTTGCTTCCTCCTTTCTCTTCCTCTCTTTCTCCTGGTTTTTCTGTGTAATCTTCTTTTTAGGCGTCCTTGCCTTCCTCTTGCTGGATTGAGCTTCTTGCTCGCCCTCTTCTTGAATGACTATCCTCTCACTTGATTGTTCTTTGTCTTGATGAGGAGGTGACCTATCACGCATTTTATCTAATCCCTCTTCTCCGTCTTGCACCTCTTTTATCCTCTTGGATAAGGGCAGTCAAGACTCCTCCATACCCTATGAATGAGGCCTTGGCTGAGGGCTTCTTCCTGTCAATTCCTTTCGATGTTGGGGATTCTCCACGTGCTAGTCTGCTTCCAAGGGCTAGTGTTCTAGCTGATTGATCTATGGTTTTCATGACATAGCCGTTCCAATCCACTTCATGCAATGAACGAGCTGCCATGCTCTCCAACACAAGCACACTGATCCTATGCATGAGCGAATTGTATCTTTGATTGGAGAAGAGGGAGTGGATCACCTTGGCTTGCAGCTTGACCTCTGCATTGGGAATGCCTTGGATGCTTATGGCATCATTTGTCAAGACACTCTCCTTCTTCATCCACAACATGGCATATACATCTCTTTTCTACCTCTTCTCCACCTTTGGTTCCAATCCCAACACCTTTTCCACTAAGGTCTTGTTGAGCGGGACCTACACCTGCTTGATTCCTTCTCTACTTGCCAAGGATACTGTCCCACTCTCCTTATCAGTGTCATATGTCCTCAGGAATTCCACTCACTTAGTGTGGTCAGGCTCTTGTCCAAACTTTTTGATGTACGTGGTGAGGTTGCACTGGTCCACGATCCTCCTGATAGCCTCTTCACTGGTCACTACCCCTTCAATGTTGTGGATGCTCCTAAATCTAAGCTAACTGTATGCATGGTTCTCAAGGGAGAGGTTGTACTTTGCTCTTTCCTCTTTTGTGAAGGGGAGGTGATGGGCTCGGTCTTGTTGCGACATCTTCAGGTCCTGTCATAAGCCATGTTTTGTCATTAATGCTTTTCCAAACAATCCATTGCTGGAAGAAAAGGCTTCATGCTTGGAAGATTAAATTGTTTTTAGTACAAAATTAGACTTTTTCCTCCAAGTAGTCTACTGATTTCAAATTTTATTGACATTTTTTCAATCACAAGTTGTTTCATCCTACCATTGAGGTCCCCCATGTGTGCTTTTCCTTTATTATTCTCCTTATGTGTTTAGTTTGATTCACCTTACCTCCCCACCCTCGCCCCCCCTTTTGAATTGAGAAGAATCCTTCCTAGGATTAAAGGTTTAGAGGATGAAGGGCATGCAGTACATAATCTTAGTGTTTTATTGTTATATGAGCCAAGCATAGAAATTCGGGTTATATTCTAAAGTAGCATAGTTGTCCATGTCCAAAGGGCGTATGCCCACATGTGTAATATAAGTGAGGACATCAAGCAAGAAGTCGCCGGAGTCCACTTGACTAGCAATGTGTAGCTCTTCCTCAGTGAGGATGCGATCTAAATAAAGATGTCCCTTAATGTGTTCTTCCAAGGGTCGGTTATGAATGATAGTCAATACCCTATAGGAAATTGGAGCTACATATGTTGGGTCATATTTCGCTGACTTGATTGCATGTGGCTGCTCAGCGTTGGTCATGATTTGGCATCCTTCTAGTTCCCATTGCAATCAAAGAGTGCACCATTGTCGCAAGAAGGAGGATTTGTTGTCGGCAAGCTATTGCAACCGCACGATTTCTTGGTTGGTGGCCATGACAGCGGCTTTGTGATATGACGTAATGAGTCGTTGTGTGGTTGCCTATTCTTTGGATATCTCAGTTGCAATTAACTCCTCTGTTGCTTCGGAAGCCTTTACGAATACAAATTCTGACTCTTCCTTGGAGCAAGGGAGCGTGCGTACTTCCGTTGATATAGGCTCTTCCAAGAGACCTAGGTCTAGTCTATCATAATTTTTAGCTAATGTCATGAAGGTAGCGTCCCAACATCTTAGGTAAGCAACCAAGTTGTCACCCGTATTTTTAGCTAGGTCCGTAGTCAAGGTTAGAATCGAGTGCCACTTATAAGAGGGTTTAAGGCTAACAGCATAGGTGGTTGAGGTTTGACAATAATAGAGAGTTCAATAGCTACTGGTTGCTATTTGGTTTGCTCCTGGGGGTGTATCTTGGTCTCATGTTTCATGGATTTGGGTATAGCTGCGATTGTTATGCTACTAGATGTTTCTGAGATTTGAGGGGCACCATCGGTGGCTAGATTTGGGTAGTTTATTAGTAGCAAGCTGTGGTTTTGGGCGATAGATTGGCTTGGGCCTTGCTGATCTAGGTTTTGGAGGTTCTATGGATATAACAACCCGATTCTCTTATGGCCCAAGTGTCTCTAGCTTAGTGTTTTGTGTGGTTCAGTTTAAGGGTGGCGTTTGAGTGGGGTTTTTGGTTGTGTTGGCTTTAGGTAGCCAAATCCAGGTGTTACCCTCATAGTAGCCTTGCGCCTGCAATAAGGTCTTGGGGACCCATCACAGCTTGACCGTGCGTTGATGTTTATAGTTTCATCTTGGCCCCTTAGGTTTCGAGTATGGGCCCTTAGCTCCGCGAGGATGTGGGTGTCTGCTTTGACATGGCAGTCCTTGAAGTTTAGGTACCCATTTGAACTAGGGTTTCTTGGCTTCAATGTTGGGTTCAGCAGGTTGCTGGCATCGAGGTTTGGTGGGTTGTGACGAGTCACGAGTCCCCTCCTTAGATTTGACGATGGGGTTTTCTAAAAGTGGCCTTGCAGACTTGGAAGGAGTCACACTGTCCTTGTTGAAAGATGTAACTATTCGGAGGTTGCCTATGGCTAGGTGGATACGTTTCGACTCATAGTCGACATTACAATGAGCTCGCTTCTTAAATATTCGTCCTAACAGTGATTCTGTGCCTACATCTTTAGTGTTGGGAAACACATAGAAGATCATCGTCATGCTTTTAGACTCGATAGAAACTGCAACCTGGCACTTTCCCAAAAGTGTGTAGGGTCAGCCTCCATAAGGGCTAAGCTTAGCATTAGTGGGCTTGCAATTGCGGTTTGCCAATTTGGGTCCAATGGTCATGGGTTAAGACATTAAAATCAGCTCCCTCATTGATCAATGCATTGATGGTAAGCTAGTTCTACTGCTTCCTCATCCTCATCGTCCATCTCAGTGATAGTGGCTATTTGTACGTGGACAGGATGTGCTAGCATTGGGGGCTCATGCAATGGGTGCATGGGAGGGAAGTACTTCTTTATGCAGCTGCCATTGAAGAAGCATATGCCCTTATCCTCTAGGGTTTTGAGTTCTACATTGCCAGTTCGGCTGATGGTTCAAACCTTAAAAGGTCCTAGCCCCCAAAACTTCAGCTTTTGCTTATGCCTTTTGATTGAGTACAGTAGTACTAAGTCACCTTCTTTGAAGTTGCGCTGCTTGACATGCTTGTCAAACCAACTTTTGCATCTTGCCTTCTCGCATATTAGCACATGAGTGGCTAGAAGCCGGGTTTCCAATAAGCATTTGAGCTCAATTAAAGCGTTCTCGTCCATGCCTCTTTCCCTCCCATCTCTCTTGAAGGGCTATCTTGAGGCTAGGTATTAAGAACTCCAAGGGTAGAATTGCCTTCGTACCGTAGGTCAACTGAAAGGGGGTCTATCCTACAGTCATCTTGTAAGCCGTGTGGTAGGCCCACAAGGTTGCCATCAGTTGTTATCCCAATCACTGTGCGAAGCATATATGACCTTGGTTAGGACGTTTACTAAGATTTTATTTGTGGACTCAGCTTGATTGTTTGCGTGAGGGTAATAAGGTGAATATTTTCACTGGATGATTAGGAAGGAGGACATTAGGTGAGCTATCACCTCGTTGATGAAGTGTGTGCCTTGGTCATTGACTAGTTCGATGGGGCAGTTGAACCATGAGATCACTTGCTCCCATAGGAACTTGGCAATGGTCCTAGTATCATTTATTCTCATAGCTCGTGCTTCTGCCCATTTTGTTAGATAGTCAGTGGCCATAATGATGTATTTGGCTTGTGAATACTATGCTGCAGGACTAATGGGTCCGATGAAGTCAATCCCCAATTTCTCAAAGGGTTTTTGTGCTATAATTGGGGTTAACTCCATGTGATCTTTATGAGTAGGGACTTTAGTTTGTTGGCACTCATCGCAATGCTTCACAAATCATGCTACATCTCAGAAGAGAGTAGGCCACCATAGTTGGGATTGCAGCACTTTGCGGTCTATTGTCTCTTTGTTGCTGAAATGTCCTCCTACGATTCCGTTGTGTGCCTCTGTTAGTACATCATGCATCTCATGCTCACACACGCATCTGCGCATCAACCCGTCTTGTCCCAGCTTGTAAAGTTGGTTGCTGAAATGTCCTCCTACGATTCCGTTGTGTGCCTTTGTTAGTAAATCATGCATCTCATGCTCACAACATCTGTGCATCAACCCATCTTGTCCCAGCTTGTAAAGTTGGCTTGCTATCAATTGATAGGGTTGGATATTCAGGATGAGTTGCCTAAGTTGGGCCTTTTCTATCAGCTGTTCTGGTAGTCAGTGCTCAAGCACTTGAACTATGTCATTTGCCCAATACGGCATCATGTCATCTCTAAACAAATTCTTTTCGCTGGATAGGCAGAATAGATGCACGTCTGGTAGTTCATCCACAATGCCTTGTCTAGTAGCCTTTCTCGTGGGTACGCGAGTTAGATGGTCACTGCCATGTAATGCCGCTTCCCTTTACACACCACCACAGAGAAGTCAAACTCCAAAAGTAGAAGGAGCCATCTAGCAATGCATTCTGTAGTGCATGGTTTGTTAACAAGATACAATAAGGCTTGATGGTCCACAAAGAAGGTAATCTGGGGCTCGTAGGATTGGTGCCGTGGTCAGAGCCTTTTTTAATTCCTCGTACGAGCGTTGACATTCCTCGGTCCATTTGAATATGATCAACAGCTTGTATATAGGTCTAGGAATCAATGCATAGTTCAACATGAACCATTGATAATACCCTGTATGGCCTAAGAAGCACTAAATGCCCTTGTAATCAATTGGGGGTGGAAGATCAACAATGACCCTGATCTTCGAGAAATTTGTGGCAATGCCGTTCTTCGACACCACATATCCTAGGATGCATCCATGCTTCACCCAAAACTAGCACTTCAAGGGGTTCAATGAGAGACGGTATAGTCGACATTGTTCAAAGACCACTCGGAGTCTGTCTAAGTGTTCTCTCCAAGCAGAGTGAACACATAAGTTTTCCATGAAGACCTCTAACTCCTTCCTCAGCATGTCTTTGAATATTGTACACATCAGTCGTTGGAAGGTGGCTGGCACGTTAGTCAATCCAAAAGGCATGACTATGTAGGCAAAGACGCCCCATTCAACGACGAATGTGGTCTTATGCCTATTGTTAGGATGCACTTGCACCTAATTGTATCCAGAGAAGCCGTGCAAAAAACTGTAGGCCTCTTTTCTAGTCACTCTCTTGAGCATGTGCTCAGTGTACGACATTGGGTAATTATCTCTCTTTGTAGTTTCGTTTACCTTCTTGTAATTAACACATACTCTAATCTTTCCATTCTTCTTTAATACGATGACTATGGGGGAAACCCAATCTGTGTGTTCAATTTCGGAGATGAATCCTGCTCTCATTAGCTTGTCAATTTCTTCCTTGATGATGTGGGCATGCTTTGGATTATGGGATACGATCGCTGCTTAACCAGTGTTGCAATAGGTGTCATGGGTATGTTGTGAGTCACCACACTCGGGTCTATCCCTTTGAGATCTTCTAGGGACCAAGCAAATACATCTATATACTCTCGTAAGAGAGCAACAAGACTTTCTTCATCTTGCTCAGCCAAGTCATCGACTATAAAGACAGGTCATGGGGTCTTTCTTTCCCTGGCTAAATTGACCTCTTTGACCTTGCGGGTCCCTCGATTGGTTCGCTTGCTTGTCCCTGTCGTTTGGCTCCCAGCAAGATCACCACCCTATCTCCCCTTTTGAACCTTGTGAATCGCTTTAGCAGGTCTTGCGGTTTTCGTTGCTCTTATGTCTGTGTTTCTTTAGGCAAATTTCATCGTTTCTCCCTTAACTATCAGCATCTTAGGTGGATAGGTAGGTCCCCCTTAGTGCATCTAGTCTTGGGAGGTTGAGGTATCTCAGGATCGCTATCTGAGCTGACTTTTGCCTCAGAATCGAACTCTCCATCTTTGCGAGAAGAGGTGCTCTCTCCTGGTGGTCGTAGCTTAGAAGATGTGTCTGTTCGCAGCAGTGGTGCATCACTAGATTGCACTAGGCGTGCTTGCTTGTAGTCGATTGTGCCTATGTGCTCCAATCACAGTCCTTATGTCTGACTCCTTTCTCTATTCTAATGCTCTGCTTGTGTGGTCTAGAGTCTACTTGTATTTATTCGATTTTACACCCCCCAATGTCGTATTCTATAGTATCGATTCCCGTTTTGCTCTCATCATTGAAGGAACAATAGTCATCGTATTGGTCGTCAAAGCTATCTTTGTTTGGTTGCTCATCATTCTCCAAGTTTTGATATATCTCCTCTTGCTGTAAAGCCCAATTGTGCCTCAAGTTTAAATCATGCACATTGGACCATCGCCATTCAGGCTCGTCTAAGAGATCTTGGAGAGGCTTGAGATTCATTGTTGGATTGCCATCCAACTTTTCTGTTAGATATCCTATGATCTCCATGAGCTCTTGTCTATTATTCAGGACTTGGAATAAATGTGAAGGGGTTGGGTCTTCCGAGTCAGCTTTCAGCCATCATGCAGACTAGTACTAAGGGTGTGCCCTTGGGCTTGCTAGTTGCCTTGATGGCTTGCTCGTACTCCTCATTGTTCGAGAACGGCATGTCAATGGTAGCAATAATATGCATCCAATCTTGCTCGTCCTCTGAGCATGGGATATACTTGGTAAGGGCCCCATAGGATCTCCTAATCTATCAATTACCCTTCAGCATGGTGGAGATGGCATCTTCGGTCAACTAGTGTAGTCTTCCAAGTGTCCATCTCTACTCTTATAGCCTCCATTCGATTGCCTAAGAAGATGAGACCATTGCCCCGATCTTCTACGACTCTTGTGTTGCACATCTAGGGTCGGCCTAGCAGGATGTCATAGTCCACTCCCTTCATGACTATAAAGTCAACAGAGAATTGGATTCTTGTGATCTTCACTGGCCAATTTTTCAGCACTCCGAATGGTTTCACCTTCATTCCATTCACCAGTGTGACATTGAACCTAACAGTCTCGATCGGTGGGTTACCCCAAGTTTGGAGTATTGCATGGCTTAGCACACTCACTCCTACCCCTGTGTCTACGATTCTCTTTCTTATGACATCCCCTAGAGCTAGGATTGGCAAGACTATATGCGTTTCCATGCCTTCCCAAAAAGCATTTACGTGCAAGGATTTAGACATGAAGTGCAACACCAGACTCGGTATTTGCATTTTTGCATCATGCTCAGACAAGTCTGTGGTAACTGGCTCATCTGATTCCTCAACCCATTGTTTCAGCTCCCACCATAGCATTGGATTCTGCCTAAGCAAGTCGTCTAAGCTTAGAGTCACAGGAGTTGTCATTAGTGTTTAAGGAGGTTGCTAGCCGCTTGCCTCTCTCCTAACTCTACGATTCTTGGCCAATGGCCTTGACTGGTTTGCTAGCCCAGAGCATTTAGACTTTGTCTAGGCAACCCTATTTGTGGTGCCATCGGTTCCCTTAATTTTGGTCATGGGAGAGAGAGTGGCATGCTTATGCTTGAGAGATCATCGATCTCGTCTTCTAATATGGGTTCAGCATCTTTTAGGTATTGACCTTAGCACTTCCTTTTTCACGGCCTGTGGAGCCGACGTTTCTTCCTCTACACCAATGACTTTCCTCCCCACAGGCAGTGTTGTGGCACTTTCGATTTTGAGGGTAACCTTAGCGCCTAGCTTTTTCTTCCTCTGTCTCCGACTCTTCTTTCCAATTGAGGTTGCGTGAAGGTTGCTAGGACCTAGCAATGATATGGAGTCCTGCTTCATCTAGACGCAGGTCATGACATGCAATGGGATAGGCATGGCTTCCCCGTTGAGTGTTTCGACACCAAACAACCCCAATGGAATTGATGGCTCATTTGTTGAACTAGAGGATGGCCTTCATCTAGGGAAATCAACAAAGAGATGAGTGATTTCACACTGAGCGCATCTCAGGTCAGCCTTATCTCTATTTGCTTGCTCCCTCTCGAGGCAGCACAGAGAAATGTATCCTATGTGACTGCAAGTCCAACACACAATTGGCTCTTGAGTTTGCACTCATGGGCCTCTACCTCTTCCTCTACCTAACACCATCAATGGTATTGGTCAGTAGTCCATAAGGACTGTGTTTCCTTCTTCATTATACGATACGTATGGGTTTACATAAGGCTCATCCACATAGTGGACTGGAGTATCACTCAGTGGATGGGTCACGTAAGGTCCAGGTGGTCTAGGGATACATGTAGGATTTATCTCCATTCTAGGGATGGTGGCTTAGTATCATTAAGCGCATGGAGACCCAATGGGGCTCCCCTTCCAAGGAAGTTTGGTGGCCTGTTCGCAAGGTCGGATTGACCGTAAGGCTGTAGGTATGGGAGTTTCCGAGGTAGTCACAATGCATGGTGTCATGATCGAACCTACCACAATTAGTGTAAGGTCGTGACCTAGGGTCCTGACACTTGACTGGAAAGTGGTTTTCGCCACAA
Source organism: Lygodium microphyllum (assembly GCF_053477565.2). Lineage (NCBI taxonomy): Eukaryota > Viridiplantae > Streptophyta > Polypodiopsida > Schizaeales > Lygodiaceae > Lygodium > Lygodium microphyllum. The sequence goes on along the minus strand of NC_141137.1, from coordinate 71,309,942 downwards.
TGCATGCATTGGACGTGTGGGTGTGTTGGCCACCTCATCATCTCCTGCGGTTTGGCTATGTCCATCCTAATCTCTGCTAGCTCTTGTCCCGAATTAGTGCCCTTCCCTTTGTCCTGCACGCTTGGGCCTGCTCTCTCACTCAGCCTTGAGGCCCTCTCGAAGCTCTTGGCACTAGACTCTTCCCGATTCAAGCCTCTAGAGCTTCTTTCCTTGAGTTGGTCATCCACTCTAATAGCTTCTTCAAAGACCCTTGCCAGTGCATCTTGCTATAAGCCCGAGTTGTCGGCCAAGGCTTTGTAGAGCTATTCACTTTGTATTCCATTGATGAATACCATGGATACCGCTCTTTTGGTTGGTCTCTCGTCCATAGGGATTCTCTTGAAGAGGCTCCTCACATGGGTCACATAATCTTGAATATCCTCTTTTTCTCTCTACTTGACGTTCATGAGTCGCACTAGCAGGTTATCAGAGTACTTAGATTTGAAAAATCTCTTAATGAAGAAACTTCTCAAGCCATTGAAATTGGCACGCTCTTTGGAGCATCCAAATTCGTGTACGAGGTCCGGCCCTTATCACCTAAATATAGTCTGAAATCTTGGAAGCATTGAGTAGGATTGGTGAGGTCGTTGGCCTTGCAGACCTGCTCCGAACTGCTCCACAAAGCTGTATGGGCCGTTTGCTTGGTATTTTTCTAGTTGCTTCGTGACCACATGAATTTTTGATTGGCTCTTAGAGCCTTGGTTGACTCTAAGCCTCGCTAGCAATGATGTTGCTAATGCTGCAACGCTTTGCTCTACTATCGTGTTATCTAACAGCCACTTCATCAGGAGCTTGCTCAATGTGAGGTCTCCTTCTAGTGCTCTCTCGCTCTCCGATTGATTTTTGCATGCTAGGGCTAGCACTCTCTGGATCTCTCGCATTTCCATGCTCTAGTGCAAGCTCCTAGTTTGCTGGTCCTGGTTGTACATGACTAGGCCTTGCAGAGCCCTACGTGCTAGCTTCTCCTTCTCCTCAAGATATGCTATGATGTCCTCTATAGGTCTATTATGGTGTTCTAGTCGGGTTTAAGCAACATATTTGTTCACTAACTGCTGGATAGCCTCAGGAAAATCTCCTAGGTCAAGTTCCTCATTACTTCTACGGCCTAAGCTGCCCTCTTTCATGTCTAGGACTTCCTGTTGCATTAAGTTGTCGATCAAGTTGATGAGGTCGTGTAGATCCACTTCCCGATAGTATCGAGGCTGTGTCTGGCTCTTGGGTCGTGTTCCTCGCCTGGTTTTACTTTTTGGGGATTCGATCACCCTTCTATGTCTTGGGATCTTCTCCTACTGATGGGTTCCTTCAAGGTTTTATGTCTAAGCGAGTTCCTTGTTAATTACAATAGTCCTCAACTTACCCTCACTCTGTGCATGTGTGTGCATGTGTGTTTTTTTCTATGCACTGTGTTTTTTTCTATGCACTGTGCAAAATCAAGATTTTAGCTATTCTCAAGTGTGTTTTAAGGGCTGGAAATCAGAGTGAGTGAGAGAACAAAGTGTTTGGACAACTCTAGTACTCTCGTCATGGGTTTAGCCTGATAGGCTTGTACGCTTGGTTTCTTGCTGTTGTCGCTGGTTAACAGGGTCTTTTGTTATGCCCTCCGCTCAGTCATGACTCGTTTGGGCTCTATGACTCCGCTTGATGTTGTTGACAGACCGGATCACTAGATACTCAACTAGTGTCGCCTCTACGCCTGCATCTTGTCCAAACTTTTAAAATTTGTGGGAAAATCAGGCTCGACCCAATAGGTCCAAATTGCAGGGGCCGAGTGGCTGACTCGGATGGGTTGAGTGGCCAAGTGAAATTGGGCCGAATTGGGTCAGGTGAGTAACATGAGGCTCGACTGGGCCGAGGCTGAATACGAAATTCAGGTGGGACGAGCGACCGAAGGCCAAGTACCTAATGTAGCCGAGTGGATGACTCGAACAGGCTGAGTCTAGATGCGCTAAGTGTCGAATGTCCGAATGTGCCTGGGCTGAATTGGGTGCTGGTCCGAGTGGCTAATTTAGACAGGGGGTGGTGGTCCGAATGAAGAGGGCCGATTGGCCAAATACCTAAGGGTCGAGGGCTGAATACCTAAGGGCCGAATCTGAGGGTGACCGAGTAGCCGAACAGTAGAGGCCGAGGGTCAATTCTAGGACTCAACCCAGAATCAACATCACTCGGATGGGCCGAATGTAGCGCCTTTTTTCTGAAGTGATTAAAATTTCATTTTGCCGAGCAATTGTGGGCTTCATACTAGCTGAGCAGTTCCAGAACCTACCTACGAATGACGAAAAGGGTGTGGATATACTTGTAGTGGGCAATAAACTCGTCGACGACGTGATTGGAGTGGATCCATGCAATGGAGCTCACTCACTCACACTCTCTCTCACAACTAGGGTTCCAAATGAGCTCCCCCTTGGTCTCTTGGATATTAAACCCCTCCCTCGTAAGGTTCTTGCCACTTCTACCCCCTCACTTGGTCGACCTCAACCCCCTTTAGTACTCCTTCCCTTTTTTCCCTGATTTGTGCCCTGTTTGACCTGTTTTACAGCAATAAACCCTACTCTTTTCCTAAATGCAGCAAGAATCAAAAGCAAAGTTTTGAACTTATTTCTCCTACTCAACTAACCATCAAAAACAAAAAATACTTACTTGTAGCATGGATTAAAGATCCAAAACCTCCTATCTGTCTCAAGCTTCAGTTCGGGGATGAAACGCTTACTTCGATGCTCGATTTGAAGCTTGCAACCGCTCAAGCTTGAATCCATTGGTCCCGATAACAGAACCAAAATGTAGAGGCAACGAGCTCAACCACCAAGTCCCACAGACGGTTTATTGTTCAAGTGTTTCAAGCCAGCACTAATGGCTACCTCTCACATAGCTAACATGCTACCCCTCTCTACGAGTGTAGTGAGCTTACCTTGATGCCCGATTGAGTTGCTTCCTCTCTCAAGCACTCTGATAGCTCCACGATTCGTGATGCACACTCAAGAATCCTCAAGCTCTTCCTCCAAGCTTTGTCCTCCATAGCCACGTGCGAGACGAGAGAAGAGAAGAGAAGAAGAAGAAGAGAGAAGATGGTGGAGGGCTTCACCTCCAAGATCCCTCACCCTCACACACTCACTTCTTCACTCACTCACACTCCCTTCCTCAAGCACTCACAAGCAAGCAAGAGAAGAGAAGAAGAAGATTCCACTTTGCCACACACCAAAGAATGAGCTCTCATTTACTTTTTGAACTTTATATACAAAACCTTCTTTCCCTTGGAAGGTCATCCCCTTTTTACATGGTCAGCCATGGGCTAGGCCCTTTTTTCCATTGTTCTCCTATCTTTCTAGCTTCCTTCCTACTGCCCATCTACCTTTACAATTTGCACGGGTGAGAGCCCGACACTCTTAAAATAAATCATGTTACGCCTTGTGCTCTGTTACAAAAGTATTGACTTGCACTTTTTCTTGTGCATCTTTCTCCTTGATTTAGGACACTTCTGCGCTTCTTGTGTTTCCCTATTTTTCTTAGCACGCATTCGTCTTCTGCTTTAGATTTTCTGGATTTTCCACCTTGTTTGTCTAAGGGTTAACAATATATATCATGTTGGAGATGAGCCATTCAACTTTATAGAGCAATTTGAGCAAGTTTTGGAAGCCAATAACCTCAAGCATGCTAGACAAATACAAGCTTTTGTGCTCTACATGGGCAAAAAGGGCACAATTTGTTTATAGGCCTTGATGTGGTTGAGAAGGCTTCTTTTGAGGTCCTTAAGTTTCTTTTCGTTAGGAGATTCATTGAGGTTGGGGACAATCTCATTGTTTGGCAAATGAATGTCGAGTAGTAAGAAGAAGAGAGCATGGAAGAGAAATTTGAGAGAGTTGTACAAGAGAATAGTTCTTTTAGAATAGTCGGCCAAAGTAGTCACAAAGGCATTCATCAAAGAAATTGAGGATGAAAAGATCTATGAGGTGTCAACTAGAAACTCAATCCTTGATCGTAAAAATCTAAATGAAGTCATATACAAGGCTATTAGGATCAGTCGAGCCCCTAGATGGCTCCCTTATCTTTTCCATATACTAATGTCAATACACAACCACTTAGCCATGGACTCTCATATCCTAGACAACAACAAATGGCTTTACCTCCTCCACTAGGCTAGTGAGCAATAGCTTCCAGAGTTGATACTAATCCATTAGGCACCTTAGAACCTCTTGACTTCATCCTCCTAGTGATACCCATATTCACTCTATTGAAGACTCAATTGAGAACAAGGATTATATGAATTCATATATCTCTTTATGATGAGGAAGGGAATGCAATTCTCATGGACTATTGGTACTTGTCCACCCTAGCACTTGGTGCTCTAGGAGTTGCCATGTTCTTGGGAGGTATTGACTAGCACACCATTCTTCCTATGGAAGCCTTTGGCAACTTTACACAAAAATAAATTATAGACACAAGAGCTAGTGTTAGCATTGTGAACGAAGACATGCTTAAGATGTGGGAAAACCATCTAATTGAGCCCATTCATTTCAATCTCACCATTACTGATGGTTTCAAAGTACTGCAATTGTAAAGCTTTTTATCACTTTTGTAGTCACGAAGAGAGTGGAGTATGACTTATTGCTCAAACAAACCATGGATGTGCAATGCACAACTCATTAAAGATTGGGACAATAATCTAATCTCTTTGGGAGACTATACCAAGGCTATACAAATTAAGATGAGTAACTAGAAGACCACACTAAGAGTAGAAATTGCTAAAAATGTTAAAAAAATCTTCGTATATACAAAGCATCCATAAGTCTGAAAGTACTACCACCAATAGCAATCAACACAAACTTTCCAACTTCTTTGACATGCTAAGGGTTATTAGCACATGTCACAATACTTCCCTTAGGGGAAAGTTCAAGAGAAGTGAATAGATTGCATAGAGAAGTAATATGCTTTGTGATACCATTATCATAATACCATACATTTGAATCCACAATAGACATGCAAGAATCATGTAAAGAAGGCACATTGCATTGTGAACTAAATATATATTCTATATCCTCCAGAACATTTGCAAATTCTGACAAGGAGAGATATCAATATCAACCATATTAGCCTCTTTTTTTAAAAGCCTTTTTTGTAGCCAATTTAGGATAGTCCTTAATGATATGATATTTTGCCTTGTAATAGCTCCAAAATATCTAACTCTCTTTTTTCTTCTCATCCTTATCAGTCTTCTTTGTTTGAGTAGTATTTGTAAATTTCTCCTTGTTAAGCAGAAGAGGAAGCTTTACATTTATCTTTTTGACAAGCTCAAAAGCTTAGTCTGCAACATGTGTAATGGGCTTATTTTGCCTAGATTTTTCTTTTTAAAACAGAATAGAATCAAAATCATTAAATGATAAAGCATTCGGATTTCCTTTCATAATCAAATGAAGAATAGATGCAAACTTTGATAAGAATCAAGAAGATCATCGTGAACAATCTGTATACAAGTGAACTGTCTGGTACAATCTCATTTGTGATGATCAACTGCACCTTAATATCTTTGAACTTTTTCAAATTACTATCCATATATTCACTCTTCAATTGCTTATGTAGGCAAGAAATATGGGCCTCAATTCTTTTAGGCATCCATTTGTTGTTGATATTGGAAATACATATTGAAAGTTTGAATCAGCTGCTTCATCTCATCACATGCTCCTACATAAGAACCCAAACTTGATGCACCATGCATCTTGCACCCTTCTGATGCTTTCACATTGGGTGTACCGAATGTGGGGGATATTAAGTCAAAGGCCTTAACTATGGTGGTTTAAGAGAGAAGGGTAGAGAGAGTATGACTCAAAAAGAATAACAAAAATGAAGTTTTATCAATTCGAGAACAAAGAAACTATGCTTGAAGCTATCATAAAGCCCTTTGATTCATATAAATGCACAACAAGGCATCTGATACTTGCACTCACTATACAAGTGCAATGCCATGTGTTGGGATAGCCAAAATATCTGAGATGAGAACTTAGAGATAACCCTACTATAGAACAATATCTTGCTATAAATAGGCTTTACGCAACCACAAAAGCTTCAAATCTCATCTCCAATCCAAGAAAACATGTAGCAAATAGTTGCTACCATCAAATGGGCATGATACCAAGTGATGAAAAGCTTCGAATCCTAAGAAATCCATGTGTGGGCCTAATAACATGAATCTAGCCTTGTTTTACTATTATCAACAATAGTACTCTTAGCATAGGGTATGCTTAGCCTATGCCTAGCATATCCTTAACTTAGTGTAACTTTAGTCTACACCTACTATAGACTTAGCATACAATTACCATAAATCTTTTTGGTATTTAGTTTAACATTTCTATGAAGTCATATACCTATTGTTTAATGTCTTCCATGTGCAAATGCAAGCCTAGCTCTTAGCATACTTCATCACAATGATTCTCCATTGTGCAGGTATATCTTGTCTTGTTAGTTGAGTTTTGCGAGGAGACATGGAGGATGGCCTCAACTTGAAGGGGCAATTCCTCTCACTCCATGTAGTGTGCATACATTTTTGCATAGACATTCTCTGTTCGGAGAGTGAGCCTCACATGTACCTCCAAGGCACACACAACATTAATAATATGCAATATATGTGTTTTGTCTACTCTCTAGAGTCAAAGAACTTGAACAATGGAATATGGGCTTGTGCATGTTGTATATGGAATTGTATATGTTTTGTCTACTCTCTTTGCATATTCTATATTTTCAAATGGATTAAGCATTTTTGTTAGATTCTAAGATCTTTATTGAGCAAATAGCTACTCAATATTTGTTGATAGGATAACAAGCATGGATAGCATGAATTTTGCCCTACAAGGGGCCAAATCCGTGCTAATCCCCCCCTTACACATGTTGGTACATGCATCAATGCTATTTCCTACACACAATAAAGTATTGATTGGCAATCATGATAACACTTCCAATGCATGCTCTATCGCGTATTCTGATGCAAACACAAATGTAAACATACTATAGCAAACACTAATGCTAGTTCTAATGGGGGACCTGTCATTTCAAACCAAATTCACACATATTCTCATCTTATATTTCATAGAAAATACAAACATAAATAGATTGTAGTAAATATTGATCCTAATTTCAATGGTGAGGCCGGATATTTCAAACGAATTTGTATGTATTTTCATTGTATATTTCATCAGTATCCTTGCTAACTTTTGTAGTGGTGCCCCATGCAACTATGCAAAACACATAGGGCTCATTGATTTGAATTGATTTCTCTTATGCTCAAGCTCAACTTTTAAATTAAAACCTCTCTACAAGCGCTACAAAGTTCTAAATCTAATTTATATGATTTTTTAAAAAAATGCATCAATCCTCCCATGATTAGAAAAGGTTTGATGCAAGTAACGTGAACATTGGAAATATACGTATTAGTCCCCTAGGAGTATTAAGCCTACTTGATATTCATTCAAGGAATCTTTATGCTACAATTTATACTCTCAATACTCATGCTAGAGCTTCAACCATTCTACAATTGGACTTGTTTAAGAGATGATCCATAAATGGCAAATTACCTTAAGAAGCCAAGGAGATATTTATGAAGTTCTGAGAAAGTAAACAAGGAGTCCTCAAACATGAAGGGAGTGAGCCTTGAAGTCAAAGCATGGAGTGGAAGCAAGAGCTATGGTAGAAGGAGTAAGAATAAGAGTGAGAGAGACATAAGATGTGGGAACTCCAATAGTCACTATGTATGACCAACCTTCCCTTTATTCAAACATCACTAAAAGAATAAAGAATAAAGTGATAGTGATGAGCACCCGCCACCAGCATTGTAAAGGTATGTGGGTAGTACTGTCAATATAACTAATACATGGGTAGCTAAGCACAGGCACCTTTATCCCCAACAATCTCCCACTTAAAGGTGAATGTGCCCCTAGTGAGGAGAGAGCAAGAAAAAAAGTGACAAAGTACAAATGTATATAAGTACAATAGGATGAGGAAAGACATCATCTCACCCAATGCCCATCAACTTCTTAAGGAAGGCAAAACACTCCACTAAGAGACTTTTAGTGGGTAGATTTGCAGGATTTTGGTCAATTGAGATCTTGACAAACTCAATGGGCTTGTCCTCTCAACGACCTCTCTAGTAAAGTGGTAATGCACCTCAATGTGCTTTGTCTTCTCATGGAAGATCGGATTTTTAGCCAACTGAATAGCACTCATAGAATCCAAATGCAATGTAGGGACCTTATCAGTAATGCCAAGGTTAGCCACCAGATGGCTGCCACCAAATGGCCTAACTAGAGAGCCTCCTTGCAAGCCTTAGAGGCTGCAACATACTTGGCCTTTGTAGTAGATAGGGCCATGCATTTTTGCACCATGGACATCCAAGAAACAACACCTTGAGCAAAGGTGAAGATATAGATAAATGTGGTATTTCTACTGTCTACATGTCTTGCATAATCAGAGTTAGTGTATCCTATGACTCTTATATAATCCTGGCCACCATAATAGATGCACATAGTTGCTATGACCTTCAAGTAACTCATGATACCCTTGACGACATCGTAATACCATTTGCAAGGTGTAGCCATATAGCGTGCCACAACTCTCACTAAAATGCTGTGTTAGGGTGAGTGGCTATCATGGCATACATCAAACTGCCCACTACAGATGCATAAGGGATCTTGGCAATCTTGGCCTTCTACTCATCAGACTGTAGACAATCAACATAACCTTCACATGAGAAGGTAAAGGACAACCAATAGGCTTAACATCCTATAGATGAAATCGCTCAAGGACTTTTGGATGTACTCCTTCCATGACAACAGAGGATCAAAATCATAATGTTGCCATCACAAACCTTGTTCATATATAAACACGGAACCATATCACTTTAGGAATATCCTTGTGAATGCATTAAAGCATCAAAATTGTGGTACCATTCCCTAGGTGTTTGCTTAACTTAAGGCCCTAAAGGCTCTTTGTCAGGTGGTCCTTGCCAAGTTCTATAAAGCCCTTAGGTTGCTCCATATAGATCTCATCATGCAAGTCCCCATGAAGAAAAGCCATCTTGACATCCATTTGATAAAGATCCAAGTCAAGCTAAGCAACCAAAGCCACTACCAAGTGTAGGGTAGTCATCTTCACAACAGGAGAAAAGACTTCATCAAAGTCCACACCATGTTCCTGCTTGAAACCCTTAGCAACCAATTTGGCCTTGTATGTCGGCTTGGGGCATCCAGGGGTACTTTTCAACTTGTACATCCACTTGCATGCCAAAGCATGTTTTCCACTAAGCAAAGAAACCAAATCCCACGTATGATTTTTTTGCAGTGAGTCATATTTTGAATGCATGGCCCTCTTCCAAGAGTAACTGTCATCTCTGTGCATAGCCTCATCATAAATAAAAAAACTCACCAGCATCTGTCACCATAACATAATCCATAGAGGGCTCAAATTGCATAGACTATCATCTATCTCTCTAGTAGACTACCTCAAAACAGGCTATAGGGCCTATACATCCTATGGAATATTAGGGACTTGGACCACTGAAGCATCAGCCATTCCTGTTGCATGCTATCTAGTGGGTTGTATACAGTAGTGGGAGGCTCTTCCTAAAATATCACCATGCATATCTCACTGACATGTTTAGGCTGCTTATATATTTTCTCCTCATGGAAAACAACATCATGGCTATAAAGAACCTTTTGAGCCCATGGATCCCATAGGTGATAGCCCATCTCATTTTCATCCCCATAACCAAGAAATATACATTTCCTAGACTTAGGATCCAGCTTATTGTGCTTGTTCTTAGGAACATGGTAGAAAGCCTCACAACCAAAGATATGTAAATGAGCATAGGAGGGAGATTTTCTAGACCATAGCTCCTCTGTAACTTGGTAGTCAAGAGCAACACATGGGGACTGATTGATCAAGTATATAGAAGTAGTAATTGCCTCAGCCCAAAAATGCTATGGTAAGCCTGCTTGGCTAAGTATACTATGGACTTGCTCTTGAATTGTTCTGTTCATGCACTTAGCTATACCATTCTAGGGTGGGGTGTACAAGGTGATCAACTGACACTTAATACCCCTCTCGTCACAAAAATGCTCAAAGGATTTAGAGAAATACTCACTCCCATTATCTAACCTTAGGCATTTTAGCCTATACTCAAACTAGTCTCTTGAAATGTAGCCAAGATGTTTGATTTTTGCTTAGTAGGTGTATCTAGACCTTATGCGTATAGTCTTCAATGAAGGTAACAAAATACTTCATGCCACTTAAAAACTTGCAAGGCATGGGACCACATACATCCGAATGAACAAGAGCCAAAGGCTCACCCATGCATGTCATACCAGACTTTTTATGTGTATTACGTGTCTTCCAGCCATATAAACAATTATCACAAGACTCAAAGAACTTATAGTCAAGGGGCAAAAGATATTGCAAATGTGTAAGCATTTTCATTCCTTTCAAGGACATGTGCCCAAGGCGATGATGCCAAAGAGATACATGAGAAACTGCATCCATTGCCAAGACATGGTCAACTTATCTAGATACAAGTAAGAGGTAGAGAGTATTAGAATTAGAACCACATGCAATGATAAGATTCCCATGAGTACTGGGTAGCTAGAGTGATGAGGTTCCATAGTGTCAATCCTTCACATTTTGAAGGCTTGTTGGTAATAACTTGAGAGAGCTTCATCTTGTCCTTCTGGATGGGAACCTTTGTGCACTACTCATCATGATGTTTGATCAAGCCACGATCAAGCATGCCAAATCTTTGAATAAGGCAGATTGCCTTGACTATGAGTGTAGATCCTTATGGGTTGTAGCTTGTGCATCGAAATGACTATCATCTATTTTGTCAATTACTTTTGGAGCACATCCTCAACTTTTTTCTCACAAATGCATCTTCAAAGAAGTTCATCCCACCGTAATTGATAAAGTTGTCGAGCTATCATTTCGTAGGGTCGGGTCTTGATCAACATTTAGCAGTCCATTCCCACACAATCAAAAGTTTATAAAGAGGTTGGGAAATAATAGCAGGATTAAAAACAGAATGTTAATAAGAGCCCATGTGCCCAATGAAACACAAAAGACCTTTAGGATTGATGGAAGGTAGAAGCTCTATCTCTCACTGGTGAACTTAATATTGGTTGTATTCGTGGTGGCAATGAGCTTAATATTGGTTGTATAAGTGGTTGCAAGTCTATTGTTAGATACATCATGTCCTAGAATGATAGCATACTTTATCCAAGATTGACACTTTGAATGATTTGGGGATAAATTGATATTGTTGACATCATTCAAAGATAAGGTGAAGTTTGGATAAATGCTCCTCTAAGTGGTATGGACACAAAAATCATCTACAAATGCTTCAAGCCACTTGCACAACCTATTCTTGAAGATGATACACATTAGTATGGGATATTATTCATCGCAAGCATGCATTCTATATACGTGTAGTCTTGTACACGTGTCCTCACCTCTCTATATTCGTGTTTCTCTTCCAATGTGCACTCTCACATGCTATCATTGCCTAAGTGAGGACATAGTTTGGAGTTCTCTTGCAGAAGAGCAAGTTTTCATCCTAGAGGAGCAGCCTAGATATTCAAAACATAGATTTTCAGTCTCCATTAACTACATTTAGGGGCTGCACATGTGCTCCAGAGCCCATTCGACCCTTGCGATGACCAGGCTACATCATCCAGGACCAGACAACCTTGTCTAGTCATTAGGCAGTCCCAACTTTCCATTTTTTTTAGAAAACACAAATTTGGGTTTTGCAGCTGACCTCTCCCTAGTGTAGGCGATAGCGTATTACTGCAGGTGATAGCTTTCTAGGCATAGGTAATAGGTTTTTTTCTGTATATGACAACTTTTTGTGTAGGCAACAACTTCTTAGTGATATGTGATAGTGGTTTCTTTGATAAACATAGGTTTTTGGTTGATTGTAGGATTGAAGTTATCTTACTAGTTCATGATCTTTGATGACTCAGAGGAGAGGCTTCTTTTCAGACACTCTTCTGAGTAGAGACACGATTATCATGATTATATTTGGCAAGAGGAGTCCCCCCATTTGCACCTATCCCCCTTCTATTTATCTTTCATAGAAGGCTTCATCCTCAATGAAGATGCTGTTCTTGATTCCCTTGGTGCAGATGCCTATCTTACCTTCATTACCCAAAGAAGACAAACTCAATGGTTTGAACTATTCAGTGTGGTCATGCACGGTGGAGTGCATACTTGACATCTTTAATCTTTGGACTCTTGTTTTAGATTCCATCCCTTGTTGTAAGGAGAATCCCACAGATGGGACTTCTATGGACTGTGTACATGCCTTGTGGGATTGGCTCAACTCTTGAGCTCAATTCATTTTGTTTATATGAGTTTGTGGGATTCTATCCTTGTGCATGTTTGCAAGTTGAAGACTGTGACAAAAGTGTAGAAAAAGCTTGCATCTTTGTATTAGCACAATACATTTGCCCAAAAAATTTCCCTTGATGAGAAGAAGTTGTAGATGCTCATTCTTGATGATTTCTCCTCTATGAAAGAGCACATCACAAAGATGGAGGACATGAGAGGTGAGCTTGCCTCTCTTGGCCAGATTATATCCTCTAAAAGTATGGCTATGATCCTTTTGTCTTAGTTGCCATCTCCTCGGTTCGATGTCTTCTACACTAGTCTTATCACATTGAGGGCCTAGGAGACACCCTTTATGGGAAGAGCTTTCATTGCTTGTCTTGGAGCATGACAAGCAACTCAAAGAGGTTAGGGCCAGTGTTTCTAGCTCCATCAAGGCATTTACTATAGGTATAGGTGGAAGAAAGGAGAAGAAGGCGGCCAACAACAATAAGCAAGAGGACAAGAAGAATGAGAAGAAGGACAAGAAGCCCAAGTGCCCACACTGTGGAAAGGGCACTTGGGCATTTACTATAGGTATAGGTGGAAGAAAGGAGAAGAAGGTGGCCAACAACAAGAAGCAAGAGGACAAGAAGAATGAGAAGAAGGACAAGAAGCCCAAGTGCCCACACTGTGGAAAGGGCACTCACTCCAAAGAAAAGTGATGGAAAAAGTACCCTCATTTGAAGTCAAAGGAGAAGGATTCAAAGGATTTAAAGGTTGCCCCGGTGATGACAATGTCTATCTTTGTGCATGTATTTGCCAAGGAGGATACAACTACTCCTTCTTTCACTCAGGATAAGCCTTAGCTCATTAACATTGGGGCCTCTTCTCACATGACTTATGGACAGGATTGGATTTGAGATTTGAGTGCCAAAGGGTGCACAATTAACATTGGTGACAACTCTATTATTCCCATTTCAGGAGTGGGGACTATTCCTCTGTTACCATATAGGCAGTCTTCTTCAACCAAAGTTCTATACATATCAGATTTAGGTTTTAACCTCTTGTCTCTTCATGGTCTTACACAACTTGGTACCCACATGGTATTTACAAAGGATTTGGTGACAATGGAGGATGATTCCACAAGTGTTGTTCTTTGGATAGGATCCTAAGAGGGTCGGATTTATATGCTCACAACCTTAGTCGTGAGGTCTTCCCACAAGCTTGGGCTATTTTGGCATGCTTATTATGGTCATCTTAACTTTGATGCTATATGTGAGACTTCTTGGAAGAAGATGGTGGAGGGACTTCCTAGCTTTCCTTCTATTCATACTTTGTGCCCTACCTATTTGAGGGGCAAGCAACATTGGTAGCCACATCCCTAGGCTACCACTAGGAGGGCTTCTACCCCACTCGAGTTGGTTCAAATTGACCTTTGTAGACCTATGGGCACAGCCTCCCTTGGGAAGGCCAAGTATCTGATATTGATTGTGGATGACTTCAGATTAAGTGTGGTCTTAATTTTTGGAGTACAAGAGTGAGGCATACTTCCATTTCTATGAGTGGAAGGTATTTGTGGAGACACACACACTACTTCCTGAGTTCATGTTATACAAGCAGATCATAGTGGAAAGTTTACTTTAAAAATATTTTCTTAGTATTGTCAGGATCACGGAATTCGGGTGGAGTATACCCATCCAAACACACCTTCGAAAGAATGGTGTGGTGAAGAGTGTGAATCAGACCATGCTAGAGATGGCAAGCATTGGGGTCTTCCTCATTTCCTTTGGGGTGAGGCGGTGGCTATTGACGTTCCTATCTCTACAACCATTTCCCGAATTTTGTGTCAAGACATGACTTCTTACAAGGCTTTCTTTGGTCGAAAACCCTTCGTGTCTCACTTTTGCATCTTTGGATGTGATGCATTAGTCCATGTGGACAAGAAGAAGAGGAAGATGAAGCTTGACTCAAAGTCCAAGAAGCTTATCTTCATGAGCCTTTGAGGACACAGAAGCTTGAGGTAAGTAGGGATATGATCTTTGACGAGGATTTGGCCTTTGAGGATCCTATTGATGGTTCTATTCTTGGTGATTCTTTGTCATTGACTCACACTCCCCCGCCCTCAGTTCTTCTCCTTCCTTCTAGGTTGCCTCTTCATACCCCTTCCTCATCTTTGGCTCCTCCCCCTCCTCCTTCTCCACCCTTTACTCTAGCTTCCCTACTACCTTTGATGTATGGGACTACTACTTCTTCTTTGTTGCATACTTTCATTCCTTCAACCTCCCCTCTAGAGTCTTCTAGGGTTGACCAGATGTGTCAGAGGGGAGGGTCCTTCTTCAAGTATTAGAGGCTACACACTCTCCCTCACAGTAGGATGACCCTATTTGGGTCCCTCATTGTTGGTATTGACTGTTCATGTAGGATTTAGGTGTTTCTCACATTCCTGCTACTCCTCTGGGTCCACATAGAACACCTCACTTACATGCTAAGTAGAATAGTTCACTTTCTGTGAACTATGCTCTTATGTCACATATTCTTCATGCCAGTGAGACTACTATAGTTGAGGAGGCTCTTGCACAGGATATTTGGTGTTAGGCCATGTAAGAGGAGCTCCATTCTATCAAGCATATTGGAATTGGTTCCGAGTCTCCTGAAGTAGAAGGTGATAGGTGTGAAGTGGGTTTATAAGACCAAGTACCTCTTGTAGATGGATTCTTAGACAAGCACAAAGCTAGGCTTGTTGCCAAGGGTTTTGTTCAGAGGGTAGGCTTGGACTATTTTGAGACTTTTGCATGTATGGCTTGGATGTCTACTATTTGGCTTGTTTTGGCTATTGCAGCCCACCTCTGCTAGCTTGTTTATTAGATAGGCATCAAGCGTGCCTTCTTGAATGCTGTCCTTGAGGAGGAGATTTATGTTTCTTAGCCTCTAGGTTTTCTTGTGTAGGGGAAGAATGACCATGTCTAGAGATTGTGAAAGGCCCTTTATGGCCTGAAGCAAGCTCCTTGTGCTTGGCATTAGAGGATTTCTTGCTTCTTTATATAGAGTGGCTTCCATCGATCAGCTCATGACCCCAACCTATACTTCAAGGTTGAGGGTGATAGGGAGCTCTACTCAAGAGGTTGATTGTACTTAGGAGATTTTGCGATAGGAGTTTGACATGATGGGTCTTGGGATCCTCAAGTTCTTCTTTGGATTAGAGATCTATCGGATGGCCCATGGCATTTTTATTCTACAACACATGTACATTTGAGCTTCTCTCAAATTTTGGTATGGTCGATTGTTGGCATATTTCTTGTCCCATGGACCTACAGTTCAAGCTTTTGGTAGCTGAAGCTTCCCTTATATATGCCACCCGTTATGGGCATCTTGTTGGTTCCCTCATCTAGCTTATTCACACTCAGTCAAATGTATTTCTTTGTTGTGGCATTGCTATCTTCTTTCATGAAGACTCCCACTCAGGAGCATTGGAGAATGGCCTTGCACGTTCTTCATTATTTACAGGGGACTCGATCCTACGGGACTAAGTATGGAAAGGGGATTACTCTCTCTAGTTGGAGTGATTCTGATTGGGCATGTAATGTGGATTCGTGATGGTCCTCTATAGATTATGCTTTCTCCCTTGGATTAGGAGTTATCTCATGGAATAGCAAGAAACAACCTACTATGGCCCTTTCTTCTATAGAGGCAAAGTATTGTGCCTTATGTTCTATAGCTATGGAGGCAGTTTGGCTTCGCCACATGTTGGCGAGGATTGGTCTTCCTCAGCTTGGACCTATGGAGCTATGTGTGGACAACTAGACTGTTCTAGCTCCAGCAAAGAACCCTATGTTTCATGCTCGCACAAAGCACATTGAGGTTTAGTACCACTATGTTCAAGAGTAGATTCTAGAATCCAAGTTAGTAGTGGCCTACTATCCCAAGGAGGACAATATGGTAGATCTCTTTATGAAGCCTTTGCCCAAGGCTTCTATGCTTCATCACATGAGATTGTTGGGTCTTTAGACACTCTTAGGATCTAAGAGGGGATGTTAGCCTACCTATGTTAGCTATGTTAATCTGTCATCTCCTCATTATGAGCTCTTATCAGGTCACCCTTACTTTTTTGGCATTTTTCCCTTTAATGACTAACAATAAATGTTGGATGGTGAGCATTTATGGCCCCTACAGGAGTAGATCGGCTAGTTTTAAGGGGATTTGGCTATTTATAGCCAACTCGTCAAACACACACACAATTCAATCTTTAGTCTTTCCTTTGCAGGTGCACACTTTGACTCTTTGTGCTTGGTGCTGCTATTGTCATCAACATGCCATCAGCTTGATCTAGTGTCCTTATTGATGCTTTGGGCTATGTGTAGGGACTAATCGGTCCATCACCATTGTGTCAACATTCTTCTTCAATTAGTGTAGTATTCTTCCTTTATCCTTTGCTTCCTCTCTCTCTCTCTCTCTCTTTCTCTCTCTACTTCTCTCTATGTTCATGTTTCTCTTTTGTTGTGCACTCTCACATCTCTTTCCCTACATCTTCTTGATTCAAGAAGGCCAAGAGTAAGAGGGTGCTCTCAATTTCCATTGTTATAATAGGCTTGCATTCCCCTAGCAAAGTGTATGGAGTTACATGATAAGAATTAAGCTTTGCATCAGTCAGTACTAGTTTTGGTTGGTTGAGCTTATTCCAAAAGCGTTACAATAGTGTGTTAAAGTTGGACCATTTATTTATGAAAGTAGCAACCCAACTCCTCTTGATGTAGCAAATCTAATGTAGTGGTACCTAGATATAATTATTAGTTCATTCTAGGAGTCCATATTGGTGATTTTGATGGCCCTCACAAGGAAGTTTGAGTTTCTATTTTAGGGCTCATAACTCATTTGACTTTGATGTGTTTGATGGTTGAGTTTTGCATGTTGCTTTCATTGCTCTTTGTTCTATCATTGTGATGGATCTCATTAGAATTCCATGCTTATTTACGAGGGATTCATGTTTGTAATGCCTTGGGTGTAGTCCTTAATTCAACTTCCATCGAAATGTCCTATGCTTTCCCTCTCTAGGTTTTCTAGCTTTGCATTGCCTTATCGAGAATGATGACATGGATGTGGTAAGATCACCTTTCTCAAAGTCTTGAAGGTTGTTTGCTACATGTGTTTGTCCAACTAGGCTTTTTTGAAAATATTGGAGAGAGAGAGAGAGAGAGAGAGAGAGAGAGAGAGAGAGAGAGAGAGAGAGAGAGAGAGAGAGAGAGAGAGAGAGAGAGAGAGAGAGAGAGAGAGAGAGAGAGAGAGAGAGAGAGAGAGAGAGAGAGAGAGAGAATACAATGTGAACATGCTAGTTAGTGAGCGAGCTAAATAGATATGCCATAACTTGATAATTGGGCTAACTTACATTCAGTTGCAAAGTATCACTAGAAGCATATTCCAATGCAAGTATCCACCACACCGGTGATGCAAGTGTATAAACGATCATCTACATATGTAAGTGTTAGCTTGTATTGAGCTTGATATCTCAACACTTTGCCTCAAGCTAAACTCCATGATCTTTACTCCAATTAAGTTTTGAAACAATCAAATATCATTTGCTCCAGGGCCTTGATGAAAATATTTGCAAGCTATTACTTTGTGCTAACATATGTGAGATCAATGTCACTTAAGTCCCGAATCCACTCTTTGATGAAATGGTAGTAAATCTCAATGTGTTTTATGTATACATGAAACACTAGGTTCCTTGTCAACTATATTTACTCATATTATCACAATGAATGAAAACTGTCCTTATCTAGCTATATCCCCAATCATTAATAAGTAGATTTTGTAGGCAAACTACCTCTTGTATGCTGCCATAGTAGCACCCTTATACTTTGCTTATGTACTTGATAGTGCAATAGTGGGTTATTTCTTAGTGCTCAAAGTTACAACTTGACTCCCAAAGGAAAATATATAACTATTAGAAGATTTCTTGTTATATATATTGCATATCCAATTTGCATCAGTGTAACCAAATAACTACATTGATGAATTGATCTGTTTGTAATAACCATATTTCCTTAAATTTCTAGATCAACCTAATGTCAATAAAGCACTTTATCTTTCCCAAATCTTCTGTGTCAAATTTTTTTGAGAACATAATTCACATACTTCACCTCTTATACATTGTTATCCCCAACCATTAGGGGAGATTTGAGGTCTTAAAAATGCCTTTAAAAGATCTTAGAGAGAAAACATTTTATAAAATAAAAATCATTTTTAGTTTTTTTTAAAAAGTTTATATTTTGATAAATAAACCTATCTAAAATTGTTTAAAAAGTCATTATCATAATATTCTTGTGGTTTGCATTAAACTTAGAAATGCAAATTGCCATAAAGATGACAATGATTGACTTAATGAAGATTCTACCTTGTCTTGATAGAAGTGAAAATGAATATTCAATTTAAATTTTTTCGATATTTGGTTACCTCTCTCCATCCTCATTCTCTCTCTCTTTCTTCTTCTCCTTGCGAATTACTTTCTCATTCCTTTTTTTTTGAATTCGCATAATATTCCTCCTCAAAGTTGTAGATCACATCTTTAGCCATGGATCAATCATCCAATGATCTTTGTAACATTAGTAAAAGAGCTCTCTATCATTTTATGTTGAGCTAAAATGTGAGTATGAGCTAATTAGAAAAGGAACAAAATAAAACATTATTTCAGAGTCCATGAAACATGCGTTTCGATTTGAAGGAAAGGAAAATCTTGATCTTTGGTTGGATGGAAAGTTATACCCTAGAGATCCTATTAAAAACAATACTCATCCTTTTTATAATAGCTCGTCACTTATGTGGTTTGTCGGTGAGGGTTATAATGTATTTTTAGGCTATATGCTTAATCTTATTGTAGAGAAGGATGTTCTTAGATTGGAAAATCACTTATTAACAAAACATAGAGATGAGCTGTAGCAAAAACTACAAGATTGTCAACAGAAGAATCGTTCATTGTTGGAGAAACACATCAAAGCATACTAGTGAAAACAAACTATTTTAGGCCTTTGAATTTGACAAAGAACTCTCAAGAATATTGAGAATCTTAAAAAAGAGGAGAAGCTAGTAAAAGAATCCAAGTAACAAGGTATACCTTTTTACTTAAGAAATGTTGAATATAACTTTGCTTGTAATAGTATCTGAGTTATGATGCTGATATTGTTTAGATCTCTTCATTATCCAAATATAAGTAAAAGAGATGCTTCAAAGGCATCTCAATTCTATTATTATCTGTGCCCTTAGTAATCCCAAAGGATATTCTTGAGAAAAAGAAATTCAAAAAATGTAAAGAGACAATGCTTTAACTTTTTTATTAAGCATTATTCTTTGGATTTTGAGTAGAAAACTTGGGATAGTAATGGTATTACTCGAGATGCATATACACAACTTTGTATAGATAATGCAATAAGATATTAAACAAGGTCAGTTACACAAGTGTTTACTTCCAATGCCATATGTGGTGAAGACTATCAGATAAAGAGTTACTGGTAAAGTGATGGAAGTTTTGGGTGAGCCTTTTAATATTAAGACTAGCTTCAAGAGCAAGAATAAATAGGTTATTTCAATGAATTTAACAGTATTCTCCTTGATATGCCTATCTTGCAAAATTTGATGATCAGATTCTATGATTTTTCTTTAAAAGAGGCATAAGGACTAGCTAGGTTTATGATGAAACTTCATAAAAGTGAGATTTTAAAGCGTACAAAATTAGAAAAGGTCTCCATTATCTTGATGAATAGAGCACTTTCACCAAGTCATTGTAGTGATCCAATGCCATTTAGTATTTAATTTGAATAGTATATCTGGTGGTTAGTAGCTTTTGAAGTAGACACAAAGGATTTTGATATAATGCATTGGGTTTTCCATCAAAATTTAATACCTGATGTGATTCAGAGCCAACAAGTAGGAGAAGAGCTATTTGTCAAGGGATTTGGAAACTAAAAGGTCAAATAGTATATAGCTGGTGACTGGAAGACACTCATGTACATGTACAATGTGGCTAAAGGAGCAAACTCTTGATGTCCCTATCTATATGACATGTCCCCAATTGCATAGTTGAGTTTAAGTAATTGGACTAGAGCCCTCTCCAGGCATATCAAAGACCCACACTTCAAGCTAGTTTTAGATATTCCTTTGGCGAAAGCTCATATATACACTTCATGTATTTTGTAAAATAATTGAAAAACTTAGTCATCTTTACATAGGGTTTGCATGGAAGCTAAAACCCTTATTAGGTAATGTTGTTATTTAACTTAATTTTTGAAAGTGCAAGGATAAAAATTGTGTCCCCAAAAAGCCTTCTCAACTAGGTAATACAATCAATGCAAATCCCTACATAATGCAGCTAAGAATCATGCTAATAATAGACAAGCGCGGAACTTAAAATTCAAAGTTTTGGAAACACTAGATGAAATATTTTTTTATTGCGATAAAATTAATTGGAAAGATGATGATCTCAACAATGACTGCAAAGAGCACTTGAACCTATTCAAAAAGGCAAGGATAGAAGCTTAAGGTAATCGATACTTCACTTACTATATGGTAAAAACTTGTTATGTTTCTTCATTGTCTAACTTATATAATATTTTTAACTAACTCTCTTTATTTTTAACTGTGTTGCATATTTTATACAACCATGTTTATATTTTATCAAATAATATGGAAGCCTATTTATCTAGTCAACCCAAGGCATGGAAAAATCACATTATTAAGCAAAAATAAAATACTTTAGACACATAAGGCATGGAGGAGAAAGAGTCAAAGTAAGTAGTTTGTTAGAGGTCTTTCAATGGTTTTACAGCCAAGTTTGGTATAAATTCAAGCTTAAAGATACAACTACATCATGTACTACATCATTTTCAACAAAAACCCAAAAAATGAAAGAGGAATATCTAAACTCTTATGCATAGAGTAGAGATTTTCAGAATGGTTACAAACTAAACAAAGAGAAGGCAAAAGATGGATTTCAAGAAATCCTTAACTCATTAAGATCCTTAGTCTATTGTAGAGGAATCTTTGGCTTCATCCCACTCAATAAGGCCTCTATATTTCAAAAAATCTTACTTTCTATAGCCTAGGAAAAGCTTCAAATCTTTTGCATCTCCTATATAAGAGAGTAAATAGGAGTTAAGAACTCCAAAGCATTAAGCGCTAGACCCACTCAATAAGGCCTCTACATTTCAAAAACTCTTACTTTTTGTAGCCTAGGAAAAGCTTCAAATCTTTTACATCTCCTATATAGGAGAGTAAATAGGAGTTAAGAACTCCAAAGTATTAAGCTCTAGACCAATTGTAACTAGATATGTAGTCAGAAACCCTGATGGCTTCTTTCTTTTTCACCAAAATTATATTCTCTACTTCTTTTTTGAAAACTTTAGATCAAATGACTTTGAAAATAGCTTTTAATACATCATTGGTAAACTTGGAGAGCTTGAGAATTTGTTGTGGTTGATAAATTGCAATAATTTGATTATTTAAGCTTCCAATATTGTGGTCGAGGCTTTGTTGACTATTTCCAAGCTTCAGTATCCTAGAGCTATTAGCTCTTCTAAGAAAGTTATCAGGGTCTTCATATAGAGGGAGCTCACGCTCAACCGTCGAGACCCCCGGACCGCTTATTGTTTCAAGCGTTTCAAGCGAGCTCTAATGGCTATCTCTCACCTAGCCGATGTGCCATCTATCCTACGAGTGTAGTGAGCTTACCTTGATGCCGATATGAGTTGCCTCCTCTCTCATACACATCGGTAGCTCCACGATCCTAGATGCTAGCTCAAGCATCCTCAAGCCTCCTCCATCTCCAAGCTCCATCCACCATAGCCGCGCGCACGAGAAAAGAGAAGAGAAGAAGAGAAGAGGAGATGGTGAAGAGCTTCACCCTCTTGATCCCTTACTCCCACACACTCAGTCTCTCACACTCTCATACTCCCTCTCTCAAGAGCACACACAAGCAAGGAGAAGAGAAGAAGAGAAGAAGAAGAGAACTCTTGTTAGCCACACACCAAAGAATGAGCTTCCATTCACTTTTTGAACTTTATATACAAGCCCTAAAATCCCATGGGCACCCATCCCTTTTTTACATGACCGGCCGTTGTGGCAAGGTCCTTTCTCTATTTCCTCTTCTAGCCTTATGCCTCTAGTCTACACCTGTCTAATATTTTGCAATTGGCACAAGAGGGAGCCTGGTGCTCTTTTACATGAGTTTTTGGAGTTTTTTGAGGCGCCTTTCATTTAAAATTACGCTTTTGGCCCCAACTTAGCTTTAGAGGCCGCCTGCGTGTCTTTGCTCTTTTTCCATCCTTTTTTCGATTTTTCATTCATTTTTTCCACCTTCTTGAATTGGGGTTAACATTACCCCCCTTTGAGACGGGTGCCAGTCCCATGGCACTTTTGGCTGCTGTTGGGGTTTAATAGGCAGTTGGCAAAGTAGTCATGTGAGGGTAGGGCCACATGTAAACTCGGGTGCTTGTGGAAGCTTGGTAATGATGTTGGTTGGAGAAGCCAAATGGATAGCAAGTGAATGACGGGGGCCTCCAAAGTCGGTGGTTTGTCGCCTTTGTGATGCCTGAAAGGAAAATGTGCGGTACTCTACCTAAGGGGGATGTCTACATTATTGTATAGTGCATTGTGCTCGTGTTGGTGGAATGGGGAGTTGGGTCTAACCATAGGCTAGCCTGGGTGATATCCCACACTTGAGGACCCCATTCGTACAAAGAGAGGTGTGGTGTAAGTAGCTTAGGGTGACAGGTCTAACCATAGGCGAATGTTACATCCCTAGGTATGTCCTGCCCTTGATGGGCCCTAAGCTTGAAGTGGGGGAGCAAAAAGGGCTAGGGGGTTAGGAGCGGAGCCAGCCAAGCGAAGCCATCGGGCACGCCTAACTTGAGGACCCCTAGGTGTAGTGATCGTGCTTTATTTGGTGCTAAGTGCTTTTGCAAGTGAGTTATTTTGTCCATTCCGTGTGTAATGTTCTTCTTGCTTTTCCTTTCATGCATTTCTTTTTCTTTCTTTTTTCTTTTTTTGGTTTTTTTTTTGTTTTAAAAAATAATAATAGTATTACACTAGTAGAATGACAACTAGTGCCTAATTCTCATCATTTGAATTAGGTGGAGAAGGGGGCCAGATGGATTTGCTAAAAAATTGATAGCTTTACATGTATCCTTTCAGATTCATGCAGATGTGGAGGGAGGTGGTGGAGAGGAAAGGATGATTGCATCTAGTGAATTGGCTGTCATTCATGTCTTCTAGGAGAGCTAGGTAAAAAGAGGGGAGGAGGCTAGCCCTCACCATCAAACGCACCATGGCACAACTGTCGATGGCATTAGGGTCAAAGAAGAGGGGAGGCAGGTCATGTTCTTGTGGAGTTGGGTCCTGCTTAAGTAATAATTTAAGTAACCTAAGATAATTACATGTAGTTATGAAAGCTGGATTGGGGCATGAAGAGAAATCCGCGAGAAAATGCGTCATGGAGTCATCCAAGCTTTCCGAGTTGAAGAGGAGGGCATGTTCGAAGGAGACAACATTAGAGTTGTAGATGATAGGAAAATCATAATGCCCATGGAGGGTGGCATCAAAATCCACACCTACCCTACGAGGGTACGCCATGAACGTGGGGTTGTTCCTCTCGTAGGGCAGGGTGTTGGAAAAGCCATCCAGGCGAGCATGCTGATGTCGCACACCCGCCGCCTCCATAGTAGTTGGCAGTTATATCCCTATACGGTATGGGTACTTCAAACACTTTGTTTTGCCAAAACTCAGCTTCTTCATTTCCCCAAAGAGTGGGGGTCTTCTCCCTTTCCTCTAGCCACTTCTGTCCTAGTCGGCTACCAATCACGATCACCTTGAGCGGTAAGACCCTCTGCAAGCTGTTGGGTATGAGGAAGCTGAAGGTGAATGGGTCTTTTTCTCTTTCCTGCTACTCCCAAACTACCAGCTCTGTGTGGAATCTAGTGGGAATGCCATCAGGGCACGGTGGGAGGGGTGCGAATGATTGCACGACTGGCTTGGCCCTTAGTTGCTTCCTGGTTTCTTCGACTAACTTTCTCCGTCTTTCCCTGAGTGCGGCTTGTCTCTCCGTAGATGGATCAACTTGTTGTTGCTCTTGGGAATGCGGTGAGGGGGGTTGTGGGATCACCTCTTCTCTAAATCTCCCCATATCGAATTCAAGCTTAGACACCTCCCCTTGCCGATCTCCTTGTTGTGCTCCTTCTTCAAAGCCCATTGCATCAATTTCTTGGGGGGTTGGTTCTTCTAGGCTATGATGTTGGAGACATCTGTATCTAGTAGGGATGCTAGGGGTGAGGGTAGTTGGTTCGGTGGGAGGCACCATGAGGGTAGGGATAGGGTGGATAAGGGCCTTGCCTTTGCCTTCAAGGATAGCGGGTGGTGTGATTTCTAGTAACTGGGTGCTGGAACCAGGCCCTTCCTCCCTCAGCGGGCTTAAGGCTCCCAGATCATCGGCCCTGGTCTGCTGCTTGATTGACTGGCGTGTAGCTTCGGCCAAGTCCTCCTCCTTCCTTCTCAGTTCCTCTTCTTCCTCAACAGCTCTTCTTTGCCTTTCTTCTTCAGTTTTCCTGCACTCTTCCTCCAATTTCTCTTTTTCTTCCTTTTCTTTCCTTTTCCTCTCCTTGGCCTCTTGTTTCGACACCTTTTTAGCCTTGTTGACTTCTTCCTTTGCCTTTTCTTCTTCCTGTTTCTTCTTCTTCTCCGTCTCCTCAGCCTCCTTGAGGGATTCTCTTTTTGCCATCTCCAAATCCTCTTTCTCCTTCTTGCGGCCTTCATCCTGCTTCTTTTTCTTTTGTGCCGTCTTCTTCTTGGGTTTCTTAGTCTGTTTTTTGCCCGATTTTTCTTCTTGTTCTTGCCCTTCCTCATCATTCTCGGTCCTGTCACTGGACCTCTCTTGGTCCTGGTGAGGGGGTGACCTGTCAGGCGTTTCTCCTTCTCCTTCTTCTGCACCTTGTGTCTCCTTCACTGCCACCTGGATGAGCACAGTCAAAATGCTTCCATAGCCAATGAATGAGGCCTTGGATGAGGCCTTCTTTCTTTCTGTGGCCTTGGAAGCTGGGGACTCCCCACCTGCTGGTGTACTTCCTAAAGCTAGTGCTTTAGCCGCCTGGTCAATGGTTTTGCATACATATCCATTCCAGTCGACTTCATCCAAGTTGTGAGCTGCTACATTCTCCAATATAGGCACACTGATTCGATGCATTAAGGAGTTGTAGCGCTAGCTGGAGAAGAGCGTGTGCACTAGCTTCGCTTGTAGTTTGGCTTCCGCATCAGGAATGTCCTGGATGTTGATGCTGTCATTAGTTAGCACATCCTTCCTTTTCATTTTCAGTATGGCATAAACATCCCTCTTATGCTTTTTCTCTATCTTTGACTCCAATCCCAACGCCTTCTCAACCAAGGCTAGGTTTAAGTGAACCTGCACCTGTTTAGCATTTTCTCCCCTTCCCACCATCACGGTGCTGCACTCTTGGTCAGGGTTGTATGTCCTGAGAAACTCCACACACTTCGTGTGGTCAGGATCCTTCTCAAGGTACTTGGTGAGGTTGCACTGCTTGATGACTCTCTTGGCCGCTTCCTCCTTGGCCACCACACCCTCTATGTTATGAATGGTTCAGAACTTGAGCTGGTTGTAGGTGCGGTTTTCAAGGGTGATGCGGCATTGCGTTCTTTCCTCCTCCGTGAACGGAAGTTGGTGGGTACGGTCTTACTATGATATCTTTCATTCCTATCATGATCCCAAGTTTCCATTAGTGCTTTCAAAATAATAATTTGTTGGAAAAGAAAGACTCTATATGTTTATTGAATAAAACCATCAAAATCCAATCCAATATAGAATCTTCCCTTCAAACTTTAACTTTTTGCCCTTTATTTTAAAGTTCTCGTGCCATTTTTCCTACCTCGCTTGTTGTTTACGTGTCTATGCATTTTGCTTGATTTTCCTTGTTTTTAATTTGATTCATCTCACCCCCCTCCCCTTCTAGCTTGAGAAGAATCCTTCCTAGGATTGAAGGTTAGGAGGTCAAGGGTATTTTGCAATGGGTCTAGGAGTTACCAGTGTAGAAACCAAGTGTAGAAATCGGGGTTGTACTCTAGCTGAGCTTCGCAGTCTAGATCAAAAGGTCGAATGTCCACGTGTGTGATGTAAGTGAGAACATATATTAGTAATTCATCGGAAGTGACGCTGCTAGAAAAATGTAACTCTTTCTCAGTTAATAGGCGATCGAGGTAAGGGTGTCCTTTGATGTGCTCCTCCATGGGTCGGCCACAAAGAGTGGTTAACACTCTATACGAGGTTGGCGTGATGTAAGTGGGGTCGTACTCTGCTGTTTTGATTGCGCAGTGCTCCTCAGCGTTTGTCATGACTTGGCACCCTTCAACTTTCCATTGCAACCTAAGAGTGTACCAGTGCCTTAAGAATGGGGATTCAGTATCAGCAAGTTTTGATAATTCTACAATTTCTTGGTCAGTGATGGCAGAAGTGGTTCGTTGATCATATGACGTGATGAGGCGCTGTTTGAGGGCTTGCTCTTTGGAGATCTCACTGTTGAACAATTCAGCAGCGGAGTTAGCTGCTTTTGCGAAGGCAAGTTTAAACGTCTCCTAAGAACAAGGCATCGTATGAACTTTAGTTGCAAAGGGTTCGGAAAACAGGCCTAAGTCCCAGCAGTCGTAGCTCAGAGCTAGCTCTCTGAAAGTGGCATCTAGTCATCTAATGCAATCAACCATGTCATCCCCTGTATCTTCAGCTAGATCTGAGGCTAGTGCCAAAAATGATTTTTGCTCATAGGAGGGTTTAAGACATGCTGGTGGTTGGGGTTTGATAGCACTAGAGCCTTTGACAATGAATAATTGCGGTTGCGGGTGTTCTTGAGATTGCAGTTGGATCTCTTGGATTAGGGCTAGGAAAGTAGCAGCGAGGTTTGATGGACTACTGCCTTCAGAATGGATCAAGGTAGTCGGATTGGCTCTAGCGGGTGATGACTCATGTAACGATATCTGTCGTTTGGACTGATAGGCTTGTTCGACTCTCTTGGGCATGTGTGTGGATGAGCTTGATGGATGTGGGTCTAGAAAGCACTACGGCTTATGGTTTTGAGGTTCTATGGGTTTTGGGGTGATCAAGCTGCTTGAGGGCAGCGTACGAGTGGTGCCTTTGGCCGCGTGGGCTTTAGGGATCCATATCCAGGCATTTCCCTCATAGTAGCCTTGCGCGTGCAAGAGGGCTTTAGGGACCCATCTTTGCTTGATCATGCGTCCGTTTCTGTGACTGCGCCTTGGTTTCCTAGATTTAGAGTTTCGGGTCTTATTAGGATGTGTGTGTCGACTCCTAGGCGTGGCGGTTATGACTGTTTAGGCTTCCATTGAAACCTAGGCTGTTGGGCTTTTGCTACTATGAGTAACGGTTCTTGAGAATTGGTGGGTAGTGGCCGAGCACTACCCCCTCCTTAGATTTGGCTGCTAATACTTCTACCGGTGGCCTTGTAGACTGTGATGAGGTCGCGCAGCCCTTACTGAAAGCTATAACAATGCGAACATTGCCTATGGCGAGGTGGATGTGTTGCAACTCATAATCAACATTGCAATGAGTTTTCTTTTTGAAGGTTCGCCCTAGCAGCGACTCTGTACCTGCGTCTTTGGCGTTTGGCAACACGTAGAAGATCATTGATATAGTCTCAGACTCGATAGAAACGACGGCTCTACACTTGCTGAGAAGTGCGTATAAGCAGTCCCCATATGGGCTTAATTTGGCATTAGTGGGCTGTAATGGTGGTTTGCCAAGTTGGGTCCAATGACCGCGAGTCAAGACATTGAAGTCTGCTCCCTCGTCAATCAAGGCATTGAAGGTGCATGTTCGCTTAGTAGTGACCATGATGTGCAGGTATGCGGGCTCTACGGCTTCCTCATCCTCATCATCAATTTCAATGATTGTGGCTACTTGTACTTTGAGAGGCAGTTCCAACATTGGTGGCTCATGCAAAGGATGCGTGGGAGGGTAGTACTTCTTGACATGACTGCCATTGAAGAAGCCTATTCCCTTGCTGTCTAGAGTCTCGAGCTCAACGTTGCCCGTTCGACTGATTGCATGAATTTTTGAAAGGTCCAAGACCTCTAAACTTCATTTTTTGCTTATGCCCCTTAACTGAGTATAGGAGCACTAAGTCGCCCTGTTCGAAGTCGCGTTACTTGATGTGCTTGTCAAACCAGCTCTTGCGTTGTGTCTTCTCACATATGAGCGCATGAGTGGCTAGAAGGTGAGTCTCCGAGAGGCGTTCGAGTTCAACTAGGTGTTGCATCCATGCCTCCTTTCCTTCCCATCGTTCTTTCAATTCTACAGGGAGAATTGCTTCGGTTCCGTAGGTCAACCTAAAGGGGGATTGGTCGACAGCCGTTTTATAAGCTATGTGGTAAGCCCACAAGGCTGCCATCAGCTTGTTATCCCAGTCACTGCACGAGGCAGAGACTACCTCGGTCAGGACATTGACAAGAATCTTATTCGTGGATTCTGCGTGGACATTTTCTTGAGGGTAGTATGGAGAGGACTTTTGATGGATAATTAGGATGGTGGATAGGAGATGCGCTATCACTTCATTGATGAAGTGTGTGCCCTAATCACTGACTAGTTCAATGGGGCATCCGAATCATGAGATTACCTGCTCCCACAAGAACTTGGCAGTCATTCGAGCATCGTTCTTTCGTGTTGCTCTCGCTTCTACCCATTTCGTTAGGTAGTCTGTGGCCACAATGATGTATTTGGCTTGCGAATACTGTGCAACAGGGATGATGGATCCTATGAAGTCGATTCTCCATTTTTCGAAGGATTGTCGTGCAATGATTGGGGTCAACTCCATTTAATCCTAGCGAATCGGGACCTTTGTCCCCACTGACACTCATCACAATGCTTAACAAATCGTGCTATATCACGAAACAATGTTGGCCACCATAGTTGAGACTGCAACACCTTGCGGGCCATCGTGTCTCCGCTAAACTGTCCACCAGTAATTCTGCTACATGCCTCTGAGAGCACGTCGTGCATCTCATGCTTGCACACACATCTGCGCAGCAATCCATCTTGCCCTAGGCGATATAGCTGGCATCTATTAGCTGGTAGGGTTGGATCTTGAGAATGAGTCGCCTAAGTCTTGCCTTCTCTATCGGTCGCTCAGGTAGTTAGTGCTCAAGCACTTGGACTATATCATCTGCCCAATATGACGTTAGATCGGCCTTGAATAAATCTCTCTTGTTGGAAAGGTTAAAGATAAGGGCATCTGGCAATTCATTGGCAATGCCTTCTCCAGCGGCTTCTCTTGTGGGGATGCGTGACATATGGTCAGCCATGTAGTGCTCCTTTCCCTTTCGTTCAACCACGGAGAAGTCAAACTCCAAAAGCAGAAGGAGCCACCGAGCTATGCATCCTGTAGCACAAGGTTTATTCACTAGATATAGCAAGGCTTGATGGTCCACGAAAAAGGTAAAGGGTGCAAGCAATAGATAATGCTGGAAGTTCTTCGGAACAAACGCCATGGCCAAGCCCTCTCTTTCTGTCATCGAATAGTTCATTTCCGTCTCAGTGAGTTGTCTGCTAGCAAAGCTCACTGGATAGTCTAGGTCGTGTTCGCCAAGTTGGCACAACACTGCCCCCATAGCAAATTTAGAAGCATCAATATGCACGTGGAAAGTAATCTGGGACTCGTATAATTGGTGCTGTGGTTAGAGCCTTCTTCAACTCTTCATATGCTCGTTGGCATGCTTTAGTTCAATCAAAGACAATCAATAGCTTGTATCAAGGTTTGGCCATCAACGCATAATTCAGCATAAATCACCGAAAGTATCCTGTATGGCCTAAGAAGCATTGGACTCCCTTATAGTTGATTGGGGGTGGAAGGTCAACAATAACCATGACTTTCGAGAAGTCAGTAGCAATGCCGTTCTTTGACACCACGTGGCCTAGGATGCATCCATGCTTCACCCAAAACTGGCATTTTAAGGGGTTCAAGGAGAGACGATATAGGCAACACCGCTCAAAGACTGCTTGGAGTTTGTCTAAGTTTTCCATCCAGGTTGAGTGAATAAAGAGATCATCGACAAAGACTTCCAACTCTTTGCGAAGCATGTCTTTAAGTATGGTGCACATGAGGCGTTGGAAAGTGGTAGGGACATTAGTCAACTTGAAAGGCATGACTATGAAAGCAAAGACGCCCCACTCAGTGGTGAAGGCAGTCTTATACCTGTCGGTAGGATGCACTTGCACCTGATTGTATCCTGAGAAGCCATCCAGAAAACTATAGGCCTCCTTGCCCGCCACTCTTTCAAGCATGTGATCGGTGTATGGCAATGGGTAATTGTCCCTCTTAGTAGCAGCGTTCACCTTCTTGTAATTGACGCACACTTTGATTTTTCTTTTTTTCTTCATCACGATGACTATGGGTGATACCCAGTCCGTGTGCTCAATTTCGTAAATGAATCCCACTCTCATAAGCTTATCAATCTCTTCCTTGACAGCATGAGCATGTTTTGGATTCATAGGGTATGATCGCTGCTTCATCGGCGTTGTGTCTAGTGTCATGGGTATATTATGAGTCACTACACTCGGATCTACCCCTTTGAGCTCTTCCAAGGACCAAGCGAATATGTCTACGTACTCTTGCAAGAGAGCGACAAGACTTGTTTCTTCTTCCTCAGCCAAGTCATCGGCAATGAAGGCTCATCGGAGTGTCTCCCCTTCCTAGGCTAGGTTCACTTCCTTGACCTTGGCTGGTCCCTCGATTGGTTCGCTCGTTTGCCCTTGCTGTTTGGCACCCAACAGGATCACTACCCTACCTCCTTTCTTGAATTTTGTAAATATTTTAGGGAGGTCCCGCGGTTTTCGCTGTTTGTCTGTTCGTGTGTCCCTAGATTGTTTCGCTCTTTCCTGCTTCAATCGTCTGCGCTTCAGGTGGATAAGTAGATCCCCCTTGGTGCGTTGGGTCTTGGGCGGCCTAGGTATTTCTAGGTCGCTATCCGAACTTACGTTCGACTTAGAGTCGAACTCCCCATCTTTGCTAGAAGAGGTGGTCTCCCTTGGTGGTCGCAGTTCAAATGGTGATTCTATCCTAAGCACTGGTGTCATTCCCGGTTGGGCTAGGCCTGCTTGCTCAAAGTCTATGGCTCCTACATGTTCTAACCAGGCGTGATCACAATCCATGCACATGACCCCTCTCTCTATCCTAAAGACACTCTTTTTCTGTGGCTTGGAGTCTACCCGTATTTGTTCTATTTCATGTCCCTCAGTGTCGTATTCTACGGTATCTATCTCACCCTCACTTTTGTCACTAAAGGATTGGCAGTCTTCATACTCGTCATTAGAGTCCTCTGCGTCAGACTGCTCGTCGTCTCCTAGGGCTTGGTATATCTCTTGTCGTTGATTAGGGACTAGGGCCCAGTTGTACATGATTTTTAAGTCATGTACCCTGGTCCATTGCCACTTGGATTCGTTTAAGAGATCCTAGAGTGGTTTGAAGTTTGTTGTTGGATTGTCAGCTAGCTTGTCCGTTAAGTATCGCAGAATCTCTTGGAGTTCTCTTTTGTTGTTTGGCACTTGGAAGGTGATGGGCTTAGGTCTCCCACGAAGGGTTCCTGCCATCATGCAAATTGGTACGGAGGGCGTGCCATTAGACTTGCCCATCATCTTGATGGCTTGCTCATATGCCTCATGATTTGAGAACGGTGGGTCAATTGTAGCAAGGACATGCATCCAATCTTGCTCATCCTCTGGGCATGGGATATACTTGGTCAAGGGCCCATAAGAGTTCTTGACTTGAGCGTTACCTTTGAGCATCATGGAAATGGCATCCAAGTCGACTGCTGAGGTCTTCCAAGTGTCCATCTCTACCCTCACTTCTGTTCTGTTGCCTAGGAAGATCAAGCCGTTACCCCAATCTTCGATAACTCTGGCATTGCACATCTAGGGTTGGCCTAATAGGATATCGTAGTCCACTCTCTTCATGACTATAAAGTCGATAGAGAACTGGACACATGCAATTTTCACTAGCCAATTTTTAAGTACCCCGAATGGCTTCACTCTCATGCCCTTTGCTAATGTGACATTAAATTGAGCGGTCTCGACAGGTGGGTTTCCCCAAGTCTGAAGTACTGTGTGGCTCACCACACTAACCCCAGCTCCTGTATCTACGATCCCCTTTCTCGTTGTGTCGCCTACTAGGGCTAGGACCGATAATACTGCATGCATCTCGGCGCCTTCTCAGAAAGCATTAATGTGCAAGGATTTTGGAACAGAGTGTAGCATTAGACTCGGTATATGTGTTTCTGCATCATGGTCGTGTAGATCAACAGCTTGTTCTCGTGACCCCTCAACCCACTGCTTCAAGTCTTGCCATAGGGTGGGATGCTGCTTAAGCAGGTCTCCCAAGCTTAACGTCATAGGGGTGGTCACTAGCGTGGTAAGGAGGTCATTGGCTGCTCATCTCTCTCCTAAACCGGATTGTCTTGGCCAATGGCAGTAACTGATTTGCGGGCCTGTAGCATCAAGGCTTGGCCTAAGCGGTGCTGCTTGTGGTGCAGTCGCATCTCCTGACTTTGGTCGAGGGGGTGAGATTGGCATGCTTATGCTGGGGAGATCATCGATCTCATCCTCTAGAATGGGCTCAGCGTCCCTTAAGTGCTCTTGGGCCTCTTTCACCCAGTCCTTCACTTTCTTTATGGCCTCTAGTTGGCGCTTCGGATGCGGGTATTTCCCTACCTTGGCACTTCCCTTTTTGTCCGTCTTAGGGACTGAAGTTTCTGCCTCTGCGTCCGTGTCCTTCTTTCCAATAGGCAGAGTTATAGCACTCTCAGTTTTCAGTGCAATCTTAGCTTCCGACCTCTTCTTTCTCCGCCTGCAGCTCTTCTTCCCTATCGAGGCTGCATCGAGGATGCTAGGTCCTGGCAATGATATGCTGGCCTGCTTCGTCTGGGCACGGGTCATGACCCGCAATGGGATAGGTGTGGCCTCCCCATCGAGATTCTCGATACCAAATAACCCCAATGGGATAGATGGTATGTTGGCTGAACTTGAAGAAGGTTTTCGCTTTGGGTAATTGACGAAGAGATGGGTGATTCCGCACTCAACGCACCTTAGGTCAGCTTTGTCTCTGTTCTGTTGCTCACTCTCAGGGCAATGTGATGAGACATGACCTGGGTGACCACAAGTCCAACAGATGATTAGATCATGTGTCTGCCCTCCTAGGCCTCTACCTCATCCTCTCCCTAACGCCATCATCGGTATTGGTTGATAGTCCATAAGGACTGTGTTGCCCTCGTAGTCATGAGAGACATAAGGGTATACGTAAGTCTCTTCCTCATTTGGCTCTTCCATGTAGTGGACTAGAGAGTCACTCGGTGGATGGGTCATGTAGGGACTAGGCAATCTAGGTATGCTTGTAGGGTTTATGTCCATCCTAGGAACAGCCAGCTTAATGTCGTTAGGCGCAAGAAGGGCCAATAGGGCTCCCCTTCTGAAGAGTGGTTGCAGCCTGTTTGCTAGGTAAGGCTGGCCGTATGGTTGGGAGTATGGAAGTCTTCTCAGTAATCTGCAATGCATGATGTTGTGACCGAATCTGCCCCAGTTAGCACAAGGTCTCGACCTAGGGTCTTGACACTCGGCTGGCAAGTGGTTTCCGCCACAGTACACGCATTGGACGTGTGGGCGTATTGGTTGTCTCAACATGTCTTGCAGCTTGTCTATCTCCATCTTGACATCAGCCAAGTCTTGGTTTGTCTTGGTGGCTTTCCCCTTATCTTGGGATGATGGGACTGATCATTCACTAGAGGATGACGCTCTCTCTGAACTTCACGAGTTGGTTTCTTCTGAGTTTAAGCTCTTGGAGCTCTACTCTTTCATCTGATCGTCAACTCTGATGGCTTCCTCAAAAACCCTAGCCAGCGTGTCTTGCTGCAAGCTCGAGTTGCTTGCAAAAGCCTTATACAGTTCCTCATTTCGAATTCTGCTGATGAATACAATTGAAATTGCTCTTTCAATTAGTCGTTCACTCGAAGGGATTCTCTTGAAGAGACTCCTCACATGGGTTACATAATGACGAATGTCCTCCTCTTTCTGCTTGACATTCATCAGTCGTATTAGTAGATTGTCGGAGTATCCAGGCTCGGAAAATCTCTTGATGAAGAGATTCTTAAGGCCATTGAAGTTGGCTCACTTTGCGGCATCTAAGCTTGTATACCAAGTCCTATCCTTGTCACCTAAGCAGAGCCCAAATGCTTGAGAGCATTGAGTTAGGTCGCTGAGGCCGTTGGCTTCGCAGACTTGCTCGAACTGCTCTACAAAGTTATATGGATCGTCATGGATTTGGTACTTGTCGAGCTACTTTGCGACTATTGGGATTTTAGACTGGCTCTTAGAGCCTTGGGTTGCTCCTAATCCTGCCAGCAGTGATATCACCAATGCTGCGGCACTTTGCTCTGCTGCGGTGTTGTCTAACAGTTGCTTCATGAGAAGCTCGCTCAGCGTTAAGTCTCTTTCTAGGGCTCTCTCCTGATCCGTTTGGTTTCTACTGGCTAAGTTCAGCACCCGTTGCACCTCATGCAACTCCGTGCTTTGCCTTTGGCTACTAGTCTGCTGGTCTCTATTGTATTCGACTATGCTTTGCAATGCCTTGTGGGCTAGCTTTCTCTTTTCTTCTAAGTCTGCAATGATAGTATCTGCTGTCCTACCCGCGGTGCTCATACCGAGCGTGCGCATCGTAGCTACTGAATAGTCTCTGGGAAGATGCCTAAGTCGAGTTCCTCATTAGACCTGCAGTCCGAGTTTCCTTCTACCATAGTCAAGTTCTCGTGCTCCACCAAGCTATCGATTAGGTTGAGTAGGTTTGTTAAATCCACTTCATTGGCGCTGCTTGCTTGGTCCTACTTCGCATATTGATGGTTTTTCTATGTCTTTGGGTCCTCTCCTATTGGTGGCTTCCTTGAGTGGTTTATCTGAGTGAGTTCCTTGACTTATTAAATACAATCCTCAATTTATCTCCACTCAGTGTGTGTGTTCTTTCCAGTGCACTTGTGCTCAATCAGGCTTTCAATTTTCCTTAAGTGTACTTCAAGTGCAAAAATTCAAGGTGAGTGCAGCAAACAATCTCTAAGCGTCTTATGCACTCTCGCTTCGTTTTGGGCATGATAGGCTTTGCCGATCAATTCTTTGGCCGTCTTGACGAGGTTTAGGGTCTTTCTGTTATGTTGCCTTGCTCATTTTTTGGTCCAATCAGGGTTTTATGGCTTAGCTGGTTGCCTCTAGGTCTCTAGGTCGTGCAACAACCTACTCAAGCTGCTAAGCGGCTGTGCCTTACGATTTTGTCTATTCCATGCACTAGAATCAAGTTCTAAGCACTGCTGAGCTCTAGCCGGGTCAAGTCAAATTTCTGAAAATTTGAGACAAATTCACACTCGGCCCAATTGGTCCGAATTGCAGGGGCCGAGTGGGTGATTTGGACGGGCCAAGGCACATGGGCTGAGGGCCAAATCACACTGGTCCGAGGGCCGAACTTTTCACAAGCCGAGGGTTGAGTCTTGTTGTTTGGACAGCCGAGGGCCTAATCGGGTCTTGGGCCGAGGGCCAAGTTGGTCAATGGGGCTGAGTGCCATCACTCGGACGGGCTGAGTAGAGTTTGGGCTGAGGGCCGATTAGGGTTTTCGGGCCAAGTTGTCCGAATGGCAAGGGTCGAGGGCCGATTCTGGGACTTGGCCCAGAAACGACCGCTTGGATGGGCCGAACGCAGTGTGATGAGTGTAGTGCGATGACGATTTCGATCATATCTCACGACTTAGACAATCACTCCAAGCACAAACTTCCAGATCCTAACTAGGGTGCCAAGGAAAGTGATTGGTATACATGAGGTGAGCGGTAGGCTCTCCGATGATGAGATCGAATCGAATTTTTGCGGGCTCTCTCTCTCTCTCTCTCTCTCTCTCACTACAATGGTTGCAAATGAGCTCTTCCTTGGCCTCTTGGCTCTTAAACCCCTTCCCGGGTAAGGTTTTGATGCTCCTAATCACTCACTTGTTGCCGACATTAAGCATCCCAAGCAAGCTTTTTGCCATTTTTTGCATGATTTATGCCATGTTTTGCCCTGTTTTGCAACGGTAAAACCTACCCTTTCCCGATTCGATTTCCTAATCCTATCCTACACTAAATGCAACAAGAATCGAAAGCAACAAACTGAAATGATTTCTTCATATTTTCCAATTATCAAAAAAATAAACTAACCCAAAATACTTACTTGTTTCGAAGATCAAAACACCCAACTTCTTACCTATCTCAAGCTCCGTTTCGGGGATGAATCCCTTAATTCGATGCTCAATATGAGGCGTGCAAGCGCTCAAGCTTGAATCTGTTGGTCTCGGCAACGGAACCAAAAATGTAGAGGGAGCTCACGCTCAACCGCCAAGACCCCCGGACCACTTATTGTTTCAAGCGTTTCAAGCGAGCTCTAATGGCTATCTCTCACCTAGCCGACGCGCCATCGATCCTACGAGTGTAGTGAGCTTACTTTGATGCCGATATGAGTTGCCTCCTCTCTCACACACACCGGGAGCTCCACGATCCTAGATGCTAGCTCAAGCATCCTCAAGCCTCCTCCATCTCCAAGCACCATCCACCTTAGCCGCGCACGTGAGAAAAGAGAAGAGAAGAGAAGAGAAGAAGAGAAGAGGAGATGGTGAAGAGCTTCACCCTCTTGATCCCTCACTCCCACACACTCACTCTCTCACACTCTCACACTCCCTCTCTCAAGAGCACACACAATCAAGGAGAAGAGAAGAAGAGAAGAATAAGAGAACTCTTGTTAGCCACACACCAAAGAATGAGCTTCCATTCACTTTTTGAACTTTATATACAAGCCTTAAAATCCCATGGGCACCAATCCCTTTTTTACACGATCAGCCGTTGTGGCAAGGTCCTTTCTCTATTTCCTCCTCTAGCCTTATGCCTCTAGTCTACACCTGTCTAATATTTTACAATTGGCACAAGAGGGAGCCTGGCACTCTTTTACATGAGTTTTTGGAGTTTTTTGAGGCGCCTTTTATTTAAAATTATGCTTTTGGTCCCAGCTTAGCTTTAGAGGCCACCTGCGTTTCTTTGCTCTTTTTCCATTCTTTTTCTGCCTTTCATTCATTTTTTCCACCTTCTTGACTTGGGGTTATCTCTTCAATTTTAATCTGCATAAGTAATAAGGCTTTTTCTTATCGGTAGATGAAAATCTAAAAGTCACTTATCCATTAAGCACAACAAAACCCTAGTATTAAGCCTATGAAGATCTTGAAAATAACTTTCATACCTTTGGGTTTTTCATCTTCATCAAGAAGGCTCTCATTAGAAAGATTTATTGAGTTCTTTGGCTTATCCTCTAATGGAGGCTTCAATGTGTCTTCATACTCCATGCCTTCAATACCAAGTTTTTTTTGTGGACCTCTAAGAACTCTTCTTCTATGGCTAACCCCTCCTTTTCATATTCCACAATCTCATAAATACATATATGTAAGGCTATGGAGCTATCTTCAAATTTCTTCCCCTCAATCTAGAGCTACTAGTGAGCGTGGTTCATATCTTATGAAATTCTTGTCAATCTCACCCCTTGCTACTAGGATGGCTAAGTAGTATTCTTCTCTAAGATAAAAGAGATGGTGAATATCATTGAGCAACACATTCTTTTTTGGTTAATAAAGTAAGTAGAAAATGTAGGAATATAATCAAGAGGGCTTTTTGTAGAAATTACATGGCACAGTGGACAAAATATAAGCAAGGAGTAGAGAATACACAACAAATATGAGAAGAATAGAGATTGCATTAATTTCAAATGAACTAATACAAAGATGGCTGTGTCTACATGCACACTTTCATCATGAAGCTTAGATGGCAATCTAGACAGATGATAGGCAAAGAGCTTAGGGTAGCTGAAAGAACTCTGATTGGGTAAAATATAGATTGGCGATAGCTTTAGAGGGGTATTCCTTTCATAATTTGGGAAGAGAGTCTGGTTGGCTAGTCTGACCATATTATGAACCTTCCCTAGTCAACCAGGGAATACTCCCACACCTCATAACTCGATGCATTGGGCCTCATGTTGCTACCAACATAACTATATCTAACCCAAAGGCTAGATCCACAAAGGTTGCCTTTTTGCCATCTTGTCACATAGACCTCATTTGACATACAGGTTAGGACCCATCCAATGCCCCTACTCACACATGGCTTCTTCTCATAATGGGGGACTTAGAACTTAAAGCACCATGGATCATTGGTGGCATATTACAAGGGTGGCGCATTAAGCATATCTAAAACCCTCCCTCAATGTCCACCCACAGGTAAACTACATTCTCGACCTAATACCAAGTCTTTGAAGATGAATTCAAAGGAGATCCTTTGTAAGAGCTTTGGTGAAAATATCTGCTCCATTCTCCTCCATTGGATAGTAGACCAAGCTCTATTATCCCATCCTCGATCAAGTCATGCACATAGTGATATTAGATCTCAATATGTTTGGTGCATGCATGAAAAACTAGATTTTTGGCAATGGCAATGCAACTCTAATTGTCACATCTTAGCACTATTGAATCTTCATCTTGTACTCCTATATGCTATAGGATCCTTCTTTACCATGTTTCTTCATATGCAGTAAAGTAAGCTGCCTTGTACTTTGCTTTTGTCATAATTGGTTGCTTCTTATTGACCCGATATAAAATTCCTGAATCTAAAGAGAAACAAGATCCAAAATTTGATTTTTTGGAATCATTGTCACCCAGCCAATTTGAGTCATAGTTCCCTATAAGAGCACTTCTGGAATTGTATGTGATACCATAGTCAAGCGTTTCCTTCAAGTATCTAAGCACTCACATCCCAGCTTTCCAGTGACGTTCTCGTCGTTTGTTTGAGAACCTACTCAAAATACCAATCGCAAAACTGATATCTAGCCTAGTGTTACACAAGTAGATGAGGCTACCAACAAACCCCCAATACCTCCCAATATTTGCTCTAGTACTGATGTATCCTCAATGGATAACTTCAGATTGACCTCCATAGATATAGCTATCTCCTTACACTCGGCAATGCCAAATGCTTTTAAAATCTCCCTTGCATACTTCTTTTTTGAGATGAAAAGTTTGCTAGACTTCAATCCCCAAACAATAGTGCAACAAGCCCAATTTTTTCATTTCAAACTCAGAGCTTAAAGCCTTTTGAGTCTGATGGATTATATCTTTATAGTCATTTGTAATAAGAAGGTCACCCATGTATAGAAAAATCACTATAGACTTTTCATTATCCCTATAAACATACAAGTTAATATCTAGGGCACATCTTTTGAAATTTAAACCTAGAAAGAATTTATCTATTTGTTGGTACCATGCTCTAGGGGCTCGATTTAGCCCATACAATACCTTTTTAGCTTAGAAACTTTGTTCTCAGAATAGCGGGCCTCAAACCCTAGTGATTGAGCCACGTATACCTCCTCCTTGAGGTCACCATTTAGGACATCCATTTGAGAATCTGGCCACTTTTTATAAGCAACCACTACAAGTACTATGTGAATAGTGGTCATTCTACCAATTGGAGCAAATAATTCTTGAAAATCAAATCCTTCAACCTGTGAAAATCTTTGTGTAACTAATCTAGCTTTATACTTTTCTAAGATGTTATTGGTCTTGTACTTTACCTTCCAGACCCACTTGGTGCTAATAATCGTCCTCTTTTTTGGTTGATCCACTAGCTCCCAAGTGTCATTCTTCATGATGATGTCATACTCAACTTGCATAAGTGCTCCCCATGCTAGATTGGCAAGTGCTTATTCCAAGTTTGTTGACTCCTTTACTTCTCTCATAATCTCAACCATCAAGGCCATATTGACTATGTGAGCAGAAGCCTTTCTTTACTCCTCTATTTTTAGAGACCTTCTTGGTCCATTTTCCTTTTCTTCAACTATAATAGGCATAGGATTACTAGGATCATAGAGTTGCTTCACCCATTGTAGAAATGGCTTTTCCAATGGTGTGATTGTAGGTTGGTGAACTTTGTCCTCATCATCCAAAGACGATGCTTCCTCCTCCTTTTGAGTGTAGGGACAACTCTTGGGATATATTCATAGTATTGGGCTACTTCTTCGTTGGATGATAAAGTGGAAGAACTTATATTATTCTCTTCCATTGTATGTGGTTGCTCCTTGAATACTACATTATGACTCACTATGATCTTCTTTGCCTCTTGGTCATACAATTTGTAAGCCTTTTGCTCATCACTATAACTCAAGAAGATATATTTTGTAAATTTTTAGATTTAACTTGTTTCTCTTATTGTTTGGAACATGTGCATAACATTCACATCCAAAAGTTCTAAAATGTGAGACAAATAGTTTCTCACGAGAATAGGCCTCATGAGGAGTTTTGCCCTTACCTTTGTGCAACTCCAATTGAGAATGTAGACTGTAGTATTATTAGCTTCTACCTAGATCTGGTTAGGCAATCCCT
Source organism: Lygodium microphyllum (assembly GCF_053477565.2). Lineage (NCBI taxonomy): Eukaryota > Viridiplantae > Streptophyta > Polypodiopsida > Schizaeales > Lygodiaceae > Lygodium > Lygodium microphyllum. Next base: position 71,269,058 of record NC_141137.1, on the reverse strand, counting down.
TGTCCTTAAGTATGCACCTTACCATTTCCATAATGGTGTGATTTCAACATTCAACAATGCCATTCTATTGAGGTGTATGAGGTGTCATTAATTGATGCTTAATCCCTTTACCCTTGCAAAAGACTTCAAACTCCTTTGAGTTGAACTCCCCACCACTATTTGTTCTAAACTTCTTCACACTTTGCCCTATCTCATTCTCAATAAGTTTTAGTCATTCTTTAAACTTACCAAAATCTTGAGTCTTATTACGAAGGAAATACACCTACATCTTCCTATTGTAGTCATCGATGATCAACATAAAATAAGAAGATCCTCCCAAAGCTTTTGTAGGCATTTTATTACACAAGTTAGCATGCACCAACTCTAGAGGAGCCTTCACTTTGTTCTTGGTTTCTTGTGAAAATACATTTCTTTGTTGCTTGCCATCATATAAACTTCACATGGTTCCTTCATTTCAGTTATTGCAAGTAGGTGAGCAACCATACCTTGCTTATGCATCTCCTTCAACACTGCAAAATCAATGTGACCAAATCTTTCATGCCAAGTTTTACTTGTACCCATACCAATGGTGGCTATAAGAGTACTTAGCACATACAAGTTGTTCCTCCTTTCTCCTTTGCCAACAACTTTGCTAGCACTATCGATAATTTCTGCATCTGTCTTAATGAACCTCACCTCATGGCCAAGGTCAGCTATAAAAACAATTGATAGTAGATTTCTCTTAATTTCAATGGAAGTTTGGGCTTTGGAAGGTTTCGATGTGCTAATACAACTAGCAGCCCCAAAATATGCATACCCTAACTAAGTTCCCATCCAAAAAAAGGGGGATCAATTTCTTTTTAGATCATTTTGAGCTATCCAACCTTTAATTTTTGCTACTTTGGTTGCATCTCGTATAGGGGAATTCATTGTATGTCATCATTTATGAGAATCTACTTGTTTTGACTGCTTAGCCCTAAGGGGCATACAATAATAGGCGATGGATTCCCTCCAAACACGGCCTCAACCATCTCTTCGTAAAGAAAAAAAAACAAGAACTTCTTGCACTCAATTGAACATCTAGTGCAAATCCTTTTTGTTCCACGAATGGTTCTGATGAAGGGGTTCCGAGTGTGGTTCCCTTGACCACAGATTGGGAGTTTGAATTAGGAGAATGCCTAGCATGAAAGAGCTCCTAAACTGTAAGACAAATAAGCTTCTTTAGACCAACAAGATTCTCCCAAGATAGACTCAAGGATTTGCACAACAAAACTGCTTTTGTGCAGTGTATATAATCAATCGGAAATAGTCTCATTCATAACTAAGTACTGAGTCAATAGCATCGATCTTTATAATGATCAAGACTAGTGAGCTCTCCTTGGATTTTACCATGGCCTATTATCGATAGTGTGAGAAATAATATCTATCAAAAGAATTAGAGGTTTCTAAAAGGACCCATGCGTGACCTGCGTCACATAGGATATGAACTGTAGTTACTTGTAGTCGATTAGAATTCTTTTGCTAGACCATATTATTAGCCTTCTCAAATTCAATAGAAGGAATGTCCAAGGGATGTGAAGTCATTGATGTTGTACCTCCCGGCAGTATTTCAGAAGGCTATCTGAATTCTCTCTTAGGAACGAATCGTCCTTCTTGAATGTAGCGTATTTCCAATCGTCATAGTGATGGATTCTTGTAGAGGCTTCATAGAACTATAAAGACCTTTCTTGTTGGTTATGTGATGGGACTCGCTACTATCCAATACCCATGAGTCCGTATTAGATATTTCATGCACCGAGAAACACACTTCCTCAATTGTTGCCATAAATAACTCTAACTTTGCTTCAGCCATATTGGATGTCTCCTTCCCTTTAGTCTTCATAGTGCCATTCTTTTCATTTGCCTTCCTAACATAACAATTTGCAATTGCATGTTCTTTCTTCTTGCAATAGGAGCAATCTCCTTGAAACTTTTTCATACCACCCTTCTTTTTGTCACCGTTGTTGGTATAGAAACAACCTTTACCTTTCACATTAGCCAAGAATGTAATATCTCCACTACTTCTACCTTCTTAAGCTTTAAGCCTGAACTCCTCCTCCATTAGTAGTGCAAAAAATTCTTCAAATGTCGAAGCTTGGGGTCTCACCTAAGTGTTTAGGGTAGTTACCAATCCATTAAACTTTGGTGGACAAATCCAAAGACACCTCTGAGCTAGCTCCTTATTACTAGTCTTTTGTATCCTAGCACTAGCCATCTGGTGATTCGAGTGATGAGTGATGAATGCTTCAACTATCACTTCTTCAACAAACTTCTCTGTTGCTAGTTATTATCCAAGTTCTAAATCTATGTTTGGTTTCACGTGTCTATTAACTCCTCAATACATTCCAAGCCTCTGATGCCTTGGTTGTGTGCTATATCAAGGTTAAAACACTATCAAAACACCTTGTAACTAAGGTACATAGTGCATATATGTTCCTTCATTTCCAAGCTCGTAGAAGATTTGCATTTGGAGGAATCATAACACTTGAATTTGATGGGTCAGGGGTGGGTTGTGGTTCTAGGTCAGTTCCCAACACCTTCTCCATAAGCTCATAAGAATCAAGGATAGTTGTGATTTTAAACTTTCACCAAGTATACTTTGTACTATCTAAATTGCCTTTATTGAAGGTTAATGGATGAATCCTCACTGTTTGAATTGCCAGTACAGTAGCACTACCACATGATGCACCATCACCACTACTTGGTGCAAGAGATGATATTTCTCATCTTCATTGGTGAAGCCCTTGTCTCTCATGTATTCTTCACTCCTCCTCAAAGCCCCCTAGGCTTTGATACCATGTAAAAATTACATGGCATAGTGGATAGAATTTGAGCAAGGAGTAGAGTACACATAGCACATATGAGAAGAACAGAGACTGCTTCAATTTCAAATGAACTAATACAAAGATGGCTCAGTTTACCCACGTGCTTCTATTGTGAAGCTTAGATGGCAATCTAGACATATGATATGCAAAGAGCTTAGGGTAGCTAGAAGAACTCTGATCGGGTAAAAGATAGATTGAGGATGGATTTAGAGGGGTCTTCCTTTTATAGCCAGCCAACAAGGTAGTCTAGTTGACAAGTGTGACCATACTATGAACATTTCCTAGTCAACTAGAGAATATTCTCTTTATTGTCGAGCCAGAGGCGTTGCCCTCGGACCCTTGTCAGAGACTACTTTAATTTCAAACGAACTACTACAAAGATGACTCAGTCTACCCACGTGCTTGAATCTTAGATGCCGATCTAGACAGATGATATGCAAAGAGCTTAGGGTATCTAGAAGAACTTCGATTGGGTGAAAGATAGATTGATAATGGCTTTAGAGGGTTCTTTCCTTTATAGCCCATTAGGAAGGTAGTCTAGTTGACAATTCTGACCATATTATGAACCTTTCCTAGTCAACTAGGGAATATTCTCTTTACCATTGAGCCAAGGGTGTTGCCCTCAGACCCCTTTCACAAGGGGGCCGGTAGCCCCCCCTAAGACCCCCCATCCAAGGGCTACTTTTGTGACCCCCGGACCCCATATAGGGACCCATAATAGCTCCCACACCAGTAACTTGATGCATTGTGCCTCATGTTGCTACCAACATAACTACTCTATCTAACCCAAAGGCTAGATCCACAAAGGTCACCTTTTTCCATCTAGTCATATAGACCTCATCTGACATACAAGTCAAGATCCACCCAATGTTCATGCTCACACATGGCTTTTCCTCATAATGGGGGTCTTACAACTTAGAGCACTATGGATCATTGGTGGCAGCTTATGAGAATGGGGCATTGAGCATAACTAACACTTTCTTTAGTCTTTGTACTCAATTCTATCACCTCTTTTTCTACATTTGTGATGTTTTGACTCTTAAACATGCTAGCATCAAAAGCTTGCACCAGTAGCTTCTCAATATCCTCTTAAAACATCTCTGCTTTATCTTCAACATCTTGATCTATGCATGCAACATCTTCTTTCTTCTCTTCTTACAGTTTGTCTGAAGAAGAATCTTCCATATATTGGAGATACACAAGAAATCCTAGGTCTTTTTGGATAAAAAGATATTGTTGTTGATCACTATGAAAAGGAAAGATTGTTTTATGCCTTCTAAGCTCATCATTAATAAGATAATACATGATAATCAAAGTTGTCTTAGGAGAAGTATTCACAAAAAATCGAGGTTTGATGTAAAATGAATTACAAAATTTAAAAAACTACCTTTAAATTTTAAAGTACAAGGTTTAGAACTTTTAGCTTTAGAAAAAAAATAGTTATAAAAGTGAAAAATATGTATAATTTGACTCAAAAATCCCTTTAAAATATTGAGTTAAAGGTTTTTGTATGTATTACCAAAATGTTCTTCATGAGCACTACTTGGGAGCATTGGTTGCTAGCATCACATCATTAAAATGAACATATTTATCAGTTATGAGAGACTCTGCATGTCTAGCATTAACTTTCTTGTACTCCTCAAGCTTCTCTTTCAAGATCTCCCAATAACTCTTGCAAATCAAAAGGAACATTGAGCATATCCTTGATGTATATAAACTTGGACGAGTTTCTTTTCTTCTAAAGATAATTAAAGAGTTTGTCATCACAATTATCCTCCAACTCCTCTTGTTCCATTCCCTCAAGAGATAGCTTTCTCTTTGACATTCTAACCTTAACAAAGCTAGACATATAAAATGTGAAATTCCTTGTAGCCAATAGAGAACACTAGCATTAAACTTGTGTTTCATATGACAACACCCAAGATAACTTGACTAAAATTAATTTGGATGAAACACAATTAGAAGTCAGAGAAACACACTCATGGTTGAAAATTTTGTGTTTCATAAGACATTGAGATTAAAAACGAGTTGGATTGATCACTTCTAGGGCCTGATTTGGTACTTGATGCTTGCTTTTTCTTATAACAGAGCATAGGAAGACTTTGCTTTACTTTAATAGAGATATGAGAAGATTGTGTTTATAAATGGTTAGTTTATGTGAGCCGTTGTTCTTAAAAGACTCCAAAAAAAGCATTTAATAATAGGGTTGTTGTTCTTAGAACTTGTGTCAAAAAGGACATTTTTTCACTTGAAAGTAGAGCTTTAATTTTGTTTCTTTTTGAAAGGAAACTTTTCACACATGAGGCTATTAATAATTTAAATGTTAATTTTTTAACTTGAGATAAACTCAATCATTTTACCCTAGCCTTTCTAGTAAAAGCTCATTTAAATCTAGCCTTTTCAAGGGAAGCCCATTTTGAATATAGTAAGCTCTCCATCTCTAGAAGGGTATCCAAGCAAGACTTAACCCTCCACAAGCAAGATTCAATCCTTGAAGGCAAAAACTTCCTCAAGTCATAAGGTATGGGTTAAAGAATCTACTATTGTTGGTTTTTAAATGCGGACTTGTTAAATGAAACATGACTAGAGTAGTCAACCTTTTTGCATAGAGTCCCCTACTCACATTTCATATATTTGAGTCCTCTTGCTTGCTTGCATTTCTTTTGTCATGTGAAACACAAAATTATATGTCCGCTTCATGTTGTAACTGCACTTTCTTTGCGTTTCATACATTTTGTAAAATTATACTTTGATACATTTATGTGAAACACAATTCTAAGGGTCGTCTCATTACTGCAAGGTCGTGTTTTTGCATATCATACATCAACGTACAATGGTTAGCAACTATATTGTCCTATATTTTTCTTGTAGTCGGTGTGTTGACCTATGGATAGAGCTAAAGCTATTGCAAGAAAGCAATAAATTGATCCTAGGGACGTTGTTGAGAAGATCCATCAATCCTCCTAGCCATCCAAGCCACCAAAAAAGCATAAATTTTTTTTTTCATAAGTTGTAGATATCTTAGAGAGATCCAGAAGGCAATGATGACTCTTGCTATTGTAGTTTCAAAGCTACCATTCTAAAGGGTAGTTAGGGAGATTTATGATAGGCATAGTCTCAATAATTATAGGTGGACAAGGAGTATCCTCAATTGTATCTAGGAGGCTACATAGGATTTCTTAATTGAGTTTTTCCAGGATACATATATCTATGTTGTCCATGCACATAGGGTGACACTTATGGATAATTATATGATTATCTTAAGAATATTGAGATATAGATTCTCCAAGGTTTTAGAGCCCGTTCCTCTTACACATGAGAAGACATACAATATTTTTAATGTATCACTATATAGGAAGAAAAAGGAGGACATGGGTCCTAAAGTAAAGAACATCACACATGAGAGAGACACAAGACTACATGAGAAGGAGAAAAAGGCTATAGAGGAATAAGCACAAAAATGGGGGGAGCATAAGAGAAATAAAGTAGAAGAAAAAGAAGCAAAGTAACTAGGACCACTAGAGGATGAGCTTTTTGGCATGCTTAAGGGGGTTAACCCACTAGGTTTCAATGTATATTGCTTCTTTTCTAGTGACATAGCCAAGAGAACTAATGTAGTTGCTTTAAACTCAAAATGTGTTTAGATCCTCAAGGATCAAAGAAGGAGAGAAGTAAATGACTCAATTCTTCTTATTGGATTAAAGTATAACATATCTAAATTTGTTTGTACTTAAGAATGATATTTTTCTAGCAATAATTTTTTTCTATATATTTATTATCTTAATGCTTTTACTAGGTGTATGATACATGAATTTCCTTCTGATACAGAATAAAAAATTAAGATTCTTGATCCTTCAATCTCCCATTATATATGAGGCTAAGTGAGCTCGAAGCAAATAGATTTGACCATTGGCTCAATTGAATTGATTTTGATATTTGGAGATTATTTTGATTCAAAGTAAATAGTTCAGTATTTTTTCTAGTTTAAAAATAATTTATTATACTAAATTATTTGCCTATGATTATTTTCAAATCTCATCAGAGCTTTTTAAATCAATCCGTGGAAATGCTAAGATGTAAGTTGAATAATCTAGGGCTCCTTGATTGTTTAAACTTTTATTGGTAGCAAGGACTCTAAATTTTATTATTGTTTTGTATAGAGTTGCAAAAAGATTGAAGCTCTTATACCTTTTTGATATATTTGCACAAATGGAGTATAGACACGTTATGGTAAGTTTTTTATCAAAATATATCAAGATATTTGATTCTATAAACTACCATAAATAAGTTGCATAATTTTGCTTTGTATTATTGGTTTTAGATTCCTCATCAAGATGATAATTATTTTAGTGGCTGAAAGGTAATTGAAAATGCTAAGAGATTAGTTAAGTTTATTTATCTTAGTGATGATAAATTTATAAAGATAATGTAGAGTATGTTTAACTTTAAGATAATGTTTCACTCAAAAGATAGTGTATTGCAAAATAACACTAGACTAATAATCTTTTTTGTCAAATGTGTGATATTTTCCAAGGATTGTTAGCATAGTGAGCATATTTAGTATGTACAAGCAAAGCTTTTCAAGTACATATCTATCAATTACATAAAAAAGAAATAAGGAGACAAGGATGGCACAAACAAGGAGGGGGTAGAGAGGGTGAAAGTAGAGAAGGAGGAGAGATGCCCTCAATACTTAAGGCAACCAAAGGATCAAAGAAAAGCAAAAGAACTCCTAAAAAAAATGTTCCTCACAAAAAAAAAACTTTTGTATATTGTCTTTTAAGACTTCATGTATATAGATCATGAAGGTAGCAAATATAGATTTGTTGCAATATTTGAACTTGTATTTGGATTGAAAGTAAAGAGATGTTCTTAAATATTTTTGTATTGTATATTTTCTCTCTCCTCTTTGATATCTAAAAAATTAGCATAGATATTTAACATTCAAGAAGTGAAAACAAATATACATCTACTATATATAACTTAATGTACACACTTACCTTTTTTTACATGTTTCTTGTTAAGTTAAAAAGCAAATGAACATGGTAATTTGATATCTTTATTATGTAAACCTAGTTTGACTTGATATAGTATATATGATAATATAACATTTACTATCATAATGATGTCCTTATTGAGCCAAACATTAAGATCCACGATAGGATCTTTGCTAAAATACTCAAGATTTGATCCAAAGCAACTAGACTACCACCAACATAATTCCATCTAGTGTAATAAAAGCTGAGGATGGAATTTTAAGTAGAAAGCATGTACTTAGAAACGATATAGTCTTGATCTACTTTAAAAGTTATCTTGGCTTCTATATTGGCATCCCTCAACAAATTGTAAGACATGAACATATGCTAGCCTCTTGTGACTAACAACATGGCCTTTGATCTTCTTATCTAAGAATTGGAAAAGAAATCAATAAATATATTAATAAACACAAACAAAGTAATCTTGCTTAGCCTACTTGAGATATTAAGTTTTAGTAATCTTTATATCTTAGAAAATATTTTACATGTGTAGCTCTCATCGGTGGGTGGACTTGGTAAAGAAAGTAGGGATATTGCTCCCCATTGGCCATGATGCATAGTGATAATATAATAATGGTCATAAATAATATTTCATTCTCTAAGAACTATCTTTTTCTCATGTCTTACTAGTTTTCTCCAATCAAACCATGCATAACATTAATAACATCAATAATATACTCGCGTGTGGTGACCGATTAATCACGTGTACGGCTATCATAACAGCCTCTGCCCAAAAATCATGGGGTAAAGCAACATGTGACATCATTGTACAGACCTTGTCTTGAATGGTCCGATTCATACGCTCTGCAACACCATTTTGGGGTGGATTATGAGGAGTAGTAAGCTCCCTCTTAATCCCTTTGTATCACAAACGTCTTGAAAGGCTTTAGACATATATTCCCCACCATTGTCAGAGCAAAGGCATTTTAACGTCTCGCTAGTCTAATTTTTAGTAAGTGACAAGAATTTTTTTAATTTATCCAAGGCCTCGTCTTTGCGACGGATTGGATAAACCCAAACTTTGTGTATGGCATCATCAACGAAGGTAATAAAATACTTCTTCCCCCCTAAAGACAACCCTTGCATTTGACATACATCTAAATGTACTACTCTAAGTGTGAAGACTTTAGAGAGAGATCTTTGTGTGACGTTTGAGCATGTTTACCACAAATGCAATAATCACAATGTTCAAAATTAGCATACCTCAAACATGGTAAATAACCCAAACGAGAGAGCACTTTCATTCCAAATTGACTCATGTGTCCCAACAGGCTATGCCACAAAGAAACACTTGGTTGCTCAGTTATGGCAACAACATGGTCACACACACTAGATACATGCAAAGGATACAGAGTATTACTCTTGGACACCTTGGCAAAAATGTGAGAGCGCTTACATATTTACCATTTGCTATCCCCAAAGGTGGTGTGATAGCCTTCATCATCTAGTTGCCTGTGCTTATCAAGCTCTTCTTGAGCTAAGGTACATGTCTCACATTATACAAAACAAACATGGAGCCATGTTGGAATTCCAGTTTCACACTGCCAATACTTGCAATTTTACATGCATAGTTATCCCCCAAGTGGACAACACCACGTACATCGCCATTGTAGTCAAAGAACCACTCATGATGTGGTGTGACATGAAAGGACGCACCTGAATCAAGTATCCAAGTGTGAATATCATCGGGATGCATCCACAAATATATTGGGAGGATTTTGAAAGAACTAGAAATGGCATATTGTTTCCATAAGTACAAGATTTCTACTTAGAAGACAAAGAGCATGGAAATACAAAATATCCAACTGATGGGGATCAATATCCACATTAGCATTAAGGCACAATTTAGGTAGTAGCTTATGATCATTATGACAATGATATTGCATGTATACTAAGTACTAAGCAAAATGAGCAGTCAATCTAACTAAAGGATCAATAGATTGAGAATGTATTTGCACAAACTATAAATAGCTCTAATAAGCTTATATGAGAGACTTCCATTCCCTTTGAATGATAGGCATTATTTGGGGACCCATCAACGAACCTATCTGACTCCATCCTCTAGGTCTAGGTGTCTACAAATCAAAACTAAATGTCTACTAACCAATTGAGGTGGATAAGGAATGAAAGATGTGGAAGAAATAAGAAGAACAAGCATTAAAAGGTGAAGTAATGGATATGCAAAATCATAAAAAGAAGAAATGATTAAAGATGGAGATTTAGACAATTTAATAGAATCTGATAAGAAAGTAGAAAGGAGTGTAGTAGATGGTGGAGAAAAAGGAGGTGAAAAAAAAAAGATCTATGATGAAAGAGCAATTAGTTAAAGTAGAAATTTGGGGATCTTCTTAAGGTTGAAAAAGAAGAGGAGAAATAATATGGGGAATTGATTGAAGTATGGATAGATAAAAATCAAATCTATAGGCCATCTACTGAATAATAAAAGAGTGAAGGTACTGATGGACCTAAAACAGATCGACAATTGTAAGCTTCAAAAAAGGATGTATCAATATGAGATTATGTAAGAATATGTGCTAGAAGATCCTCCGACAGTTGGTTAGCATTTTGTAGAAGTGTAAAGGCTTTTAATTGTTGAGAATTCAAAGCAATAGAATCTATCATTGGATGCCAAGAAGTTTCTAGGTAGTCAGTCACTTTGGATGAATAAACTTAAAAAATCTCATCTCTTAGAGTTACAAAATAATCTCTAGATGTTGAACATAATGGATAGCTTACAAAATAATCTTCCCCACATACCATGACAAATCCTCATCCTCAAAAATCACAAGAATATATATGTAAGACTTTAGCATGGTATCAAGTATAATAGAGGCTTCAAAGACCATCCTAACCACTTTCACAACAAGGAGAGTAGAGAACCAAGTACCACTCCATCTATCCTTAAGAGGACACAAATCCATAATAGACAACTTCATATAAAAGGCTAGCTTTTGTTGTTGATAATGCACAAAAAAAGAGTGATTTGGCAAGTTATATTCCATAAATTGATCAAAATAGGTGCACAAAAGTTCCATTCTAGATTGTAGCCTCTCCACCTTAGCTTGAAATAGTAGGCATATCATCTACCATTTCTCAAGATTAGAAGGATAGACATAAAGTTTAATAAAAGAAAAGTATTGAGAATGAAATACTTATAATTCATCTATCCAATGGATGACTTGAAGCTCAAGGTTTCAAATGCAACTCTTTATGCATGAATATATGTTGTACTAAAAACTATTTTATGCTATTCTTGTTTGGTCCAAGTCTAAAATATTTAATCTTACCCTTTCAAAGAGAGATCTACCTTTTGCTTGTTGTATGGTAATTTAGCTAGCTTTGCTAATAATGGTAGAAATATATTTTTCATATGTTTGGAATGAATTAAATATAGCTATGGATATTATTTCAGAGTTTGGGCACCTTATTGAAGGTCAAATTTTTATATCCATGGCAAAGAGAGTGGAGAGAGAGAGAAACAAGCTACCAGCCAAGGATGGAAAGAGACAAGAAGAATAAAAGGGAGGAAAAAAAGATGAACACTAACAGAACTTCCGTTATAGAGGCTTTGCTCCCATTGGTCTAGAGAACACTCTCTATATATCCTAAAAGAAAGTTTTTCAAGACCTCAAAACTCCCCTAATATATTAAATTGCCCATAAATAATACAACCACGACAATAATCATATCACTCTAATGTAAATAAATCAAATGATCAGCATTTACAACATGAAAACTGATAGAAGAAAGATACTATGCTATCTTATCATGCGATGCTCTTGGCACCCATTTCAATTCATATAAGGCTTTACACAACTTACATATCTAATCAAGGTTACAAATACTCTTGTAACATTGTTCCTTGTCAATATACACTTCCTCTTGCAACTTATTATGCAAGAATGCATTCTACATCCATTTGATGCGACACCAAATCTTTTACTACAACCATTGTAATGACAACTCTTGTAGCTGTTGCCACCTTTGCCTCTCTAGAATGCATATAGCATTTGATTACCTCTCACTTCCCTCTTGTTATCATGCACCAATCATCCTTTTTCCCTCATGCCAGAGGTTACCTTATATGTAACCTTGCCGCCTCTCTCTCCTAGTCCTCTTCATCTCCACATCCCTTGACCTTAGTCTCTCTAGTTTCTTGATATGACCCCATCCACTCTACATTTTTTAAAAATATGCTATTTTTGTCAAGATCATAATTTGATATGAGCTTCTTAATACCTCCTATGGTAGTTTCCTAATCAAGGCTAGAACACATGCATCAAAATCCACTATCTCATTCATCCTCCCTAGTGGCATATACTATCCAAGACCAATTTTTACTTCTTATACATAAAATTTTGTATTATTTTAGTAACTATAAAGGCGTGTATGCCCCATTAAATCCATCTATCTGGAACGGGGCTTGACTTATTTAGGGCCACATTAGTATCATGGAAAAAAGCAAGACATATTCAACCCACCCCCTAGCTTGTAAGCAATCATGCATTGTGGTCATCTTGATCAATGATGAAACTATAACTACTTCCTTCATGTTGTCCATCATCAATCTCATGAGTATCTAGATTTAATATGTAATAATAACCCTAGAGCCCCATGCAAGGTACATTGGTAAGTCTAGTAGAAACTACGGTATTAAAACCCAAAAATATGTATGTATGTAGTCCAATCTATCATTGCAATTCCAATATACAACATAAACCATGTCATCATGGATTGCTTCGTGGTCTTGGAAATACATGTCTATATAAGCTCAATAACATTCATCACATAACCTTCAACAATCTATACACATACAAATATCAAACCTACAAAGTCCTAAATGTATGTTTGCATCATTTTTTAGAAAATATTTGCAATCTACAAGTGCTCTCTCCTCATTTGGGACCACATCCACAATTTCTTATTCACCTGGCCTTGATTTCTCTTACTTCAATCTGCTCATCTCTTTGCTACCTTTGTCACCACCACACATCTCTGCATGCAACTATACAAGAAGAGCCTCTTGCCAATCATTTGATAAAATCCCTTTAAATTGCTTGTGTTTGCAACTTAGCATTGCAAAATCCTTTGCAACCTCATCCAATATGTCCATAAAATCACCATCCTCATTAAGAAAAACCCCTTTCGATGCATGCTCTATTTTTTGGATGCCTTGACAGGAGGAGTCCATGTCTACATCTCCATCCACAATGCAATAGACATGTTTGACCAATTCTCTATAACCATAAGTTATTAGGGTTGTCAACATCAAATGTGGAGAAAGAGATAACAAAGTGAGATTTTTCCTCATGCTCCTTGACATGTAACATGCTTGAAGAGATCCCATAGACTATTGGCATCATCATTTCTACAATTTTACTCTTTAAAACAAAACTATCCAATGGATAAAGTGTCATCCAAGAGTGTGACCCTCTAATGTACCCTCCCCTTTTGACAAGTAAGATTGGTGCTTGTTTTTTCTTCTATCAATCACATAAACTCCATTCACCAACATTATTATTCAGGAAGCCACTACATCCATAATCTGCAATGCCACATTCATCATGCATGTCATCGTCAAGACAACTAAAATGAATATGTAAGGCATCATTATGACTACATGACACATATAAATCCTCTTCTAGAAACATTAATCCCAAACCAAGGTCACCATCATTGAGCATGGAACCTATAAATCTTGCATGATCACAAGATGAAAGGTTCTTAACAAAGCCCACCCTTTGTCTGGATCACTATCACCATGATCTTGCTCTTTATCATAACAAGTCATCAAACTCTTAACTGTTTCTAGAGTTCTTATGAGATGAGCATCCATTATCAATGTCCATATATTATGTTGGCATCACCAATTCTTGGATTGATACATTACCTTGATTCACCCCATCTATATGGGATTGTGCTCTGTGCCAATTCCTAAACCTCTCTCCAAAATGGTTGTAGCCTATCTCTATAATCATCATATAAACCTCCCAACCTAGTAACCTATTCAAGATGCATGTTATATAAGTGCTCAAAATGCCAACATGTCACTCATTGGAGAGCCAAGTGGTCGAGCAAAGAATAAATCCCTCAAAAATATTCTTCTAGCTATACAGAGAGTACCACATGATGCCTTTTGAACCAATGCAACAGAATCCTGCAAGTCATATATAGCAAATATTGTTTGATACTCATCATCCCACTTAAAGTGACCTCTATGTTGCATGTATCTCTTAATATATGAAATCCACTCCTCAATATCCTCATCCACTCTTCCCTAGAAATAAAGAAGCATCATGCACCTATTGATACCAATGAGAACAATGGAAATTGTGTCTAAGAGCTAAGAGCTCTCCTCTCACTGAAGACACCAAACCGTGCGACATTTACATTGAAGAAGGCTTTACAAATGCATATGTAGCTTAAACCTCCAAGGTGATGTATGCATAAACACCCCTAATATACATCCAAGGCAAAAACTGGACTTCACAAACCATGAGGCCCACCCCAATTCCTCCACCCAACCACCCATCATCAAAGTACTATAATTCAAAGTCCAAGAGGGCATCACATGTATCATCTCATCACCACAACCAAGAATATGTAAATCACAAACATAAAATCCATTGCAACCATAATAAATAATACGTACCAAAAAATCACCAAATCCATGAAGAGTACTCATCAACCATGGCATTAGTATCCAAACAATGTACATCATGTGTGAAAACATGCATTAACATGTAGTCTCAATCCTAAAGTATGTAACACCCTTTCAAGATGCAATCAAGATATAGCTTTCCAAACTAAAAATGAAGATACATCTAGAGAAAACTATGAAATTCTTGGAGTATCACTAGAAATTCCATGAACATCATGTCTCAATATACATCCCAAGTATTCATAAGTGTGACATGGTCCAAAGGTCGCATGAAGAGAAACATAAATTGGTCTTGCAAGTACCTAGGGAGTCCACCTTGTAGAACATGTAAGATACCACGTGAGTTCAAAAGAAAGGGTATTATATTTAGTAAAGTTTACAAGATTATATTTATAAAAGGGTTTTTTAATTACAATGTGAAAAAAATCCATAAGTTTAGTAAAGTAAAAGGGGTATTTCTTAGTATCCTTTGAACACACGTTATACAGATGATTTCTTATAGTAGGTGGACTCCTCGAGTGCAAATATGAACTATTTAGATACCAAAGATGAACCATTTAGACATAAAAAAGAAGTGTAGAAGCTTAAGTAGATATGAAAAATCAAGTCTAGGACATCAAATATGAAGTGAAGCATAAATTTTCCTTTGTTTAGCTCCAATTGTAGCCTATTTCTAGGTTGCTATTTCTCCTTCAACTCCCTAGCTGCAATCCTCAATTTATTGATCCTTGTCTATTTTCTTATCAATCTTGTTAATCCCTCTTGAAATGTTGATTGTGGCATTTTCCAATACTTGAATGTAATTGTAGCTCCTCACTTGTTGCATCTCTCTTGCTCCATCCCTACAAGTTAATTGAAAGCTCTAATTGTCAGATCTGTGACTTTCCTCCTCCTATCAAGATGGTAGCTCCTTGAGGTCCTACCAATCAAAATTAGCAAAAGCTTTGATATTTGAGATTGTTAGAATTTTCCAATTCTATGGGTAGTGCCCAATGTTTTCGTTAGTTCATTTATCTCCAAACAAAAATGGGTTTTCCATGGGTTTGCCAAAATTTGCCGCCTTGATGAAACCCTAATCAATTCTCTTAATTTGCAATGTGAACACAACTAAGTTAATAAGTTGTGTTACCACATTTAGAGTTAGTTGACTTCAGTTGAGTTAGGGGTTAGGTCTACGTTAGACCTAAAGTTGTACTTTCATTTTATCACTTTCATTTTAGTAAGCACACTTTGCCATTTTCACCTCACACTATGTATTGCTCACTCTCTCATTTCTCTCTCCTCCATAGTTGGTGCATTTTCAACATTTGGCATTAAAGCAATACACACATGGGTTCTGTCCCAGCCACAATCAATTGGTATAGCTTTGCCAAGGTCCTATTCTTCAACCACTAATTAGCGTGTCAGCTCATGGAGGAGAGGGAGGAGCTCTACCAACCATGTTGTCATTTCACCACCTACCCTCATTTTCCTCTGCAAAAGTGCCAATAGCCATTGATGCCATCTATCATAGCCTAGTTGCCTCACCAATATCCAATGTACTATGCAAGAGTTGCAATGCCCTACTAGCCAGACACCTCTTGTGCTTGAGATCTACATGCCACGAAAGACAATGTCATCGCCCACCCTACTCAACTCTGTTATCACCCTATTCTACAAAGTTGCACCACTTGCTTGTTTCCTGCCTTTGCTACCCTACTTGTTGCCTTGCACCACCACACTTGCCGCTTATGTGGAGTGTTGACACAACCACCACCAGTCCATCCCTTCAGCCATGCTTAGTGCCACCTTCGCCTCCGATTGGATACTACTATTACAACTTCACCATCGACATTCAGCTTGTATCTTAGCCATAGTTTGCCACCCAAAATTTGGGGCTTTTGCTTGATTCGAAGTCCTATGCACGCATCTCTACCAAAATTGCCTAACATTGTGCTTTTTTTCTTCTTCACCATGCACCTTGAGGCATATTCAAGTTGCTAATTGTTATCAACATGTATTCGATGAGACATTTCATTAGATTTTTATGATATAATTTCAAAATGCCTTTAATTTCTCAAAATTTAGTTGGAGAACTTTGGGGAATTTTTTTTGAAAAATCGCAGTAAATTTAGGGATTTTCAAAATTAAGTTACTGCATGTAATATTTGGCATTTGGAGGCACATGTAGTGACACAACATTGAATTGATGTATATCCCAAAATGTGTGTTGTTTTGTGTAGTGTGGATATGCTCTCCGAGAGGAGATTAACAGTTTTGACAATTTTGTACTTGCATTAGTATCTTCTATTGGGATTTTGTTATTCATTTGAGTACATTTTACACTTCAGCTTGGAAGTGTTTGGCTACTAAATTTATGTATTAATTTGCAATAATATCAAATTAGGACACTTGAGTTCATAACAACATTTTGAGGGTCCTCACTCATGAGGATAAGCTAGACGGCACCAGCTATCCCTTGTGGAGTTTTATGGTGTATAATTTACTTATTGTGAAAAATATTTTTGGACTATGTCACTAGTAATTTATAAAGATCGAGAGAGCTTGCACCCCAAGATAGATAGTTGGGCAACTCATCCTACAACAAATTAGAGGAGATAAGATTCAAAGGATGCACATGCTTGGTCATAGCTTGCCTTGTCAATTTCAAGAGAGCTACTATACCTCATGTTTGGTCATGCAAGACGTGTAAAGCAGCTTAGGAAGTCTTAAAAAGCGTGTTTGCAGTTGGTATTGAACCTAGAATTTCTTACTTATGAAGAGAATTGGCTAATGTGCATATGGATGAGGGTGATGGCATGATTGATCACCTTGCAAGACTTATGTGAGCATCCATTGAATATTGATGAGGTTATATTGGATATAGAAATCATGAGTGTTACTTTGAATTCATTTCCAAAGTCTTACCTTGGGTTCCGCACGTCGATAAATTTGTCTTTGAGAGGGGACAATAACCTCTTATTATTGTGGAACTGGAAGGCTTCTTGTCACAAGAGGAATAGGCTCGAAAAAAAATTGCTATGCATTCAAGTGATGTAGCCATGCTCTCTAAATATAAAGGCAAGGATAAAGCAAAGCTGTATGTAAAAAATTAGTTGAAGACTAAAATGGGACGACATCCATCTAATAGGGTTGTCCAAGACATAGAAAAGATAGAAAAAGGGGAATACCACTATTCTAAGAAACCTAGGCATTACAATTATCAATTTAGGAAAAGATTGGCCAAAGAGATGCTACAACCAATTTTGTACAAGAGGACGATGCATTCTTGACATGTAGTTATGACACTTCCATGGCTTATTTTACATTGAATACTACTGAAATGTAGCATACTTGATATTTTGACAATGGAGCATCCATGCACATCACTTCATGGAAGTGTTTGTTCACACAACTTTGCATTTAGCCCTTGCAAGGAAGCATGTTATGTGTGCTAATAACAACATTTATGATGTCTACGTCATTAGTTCAATGTTGGTTATTGCTCTACAAATGCTCAAATTTTATGCTCCTAGATATCTTCTTTGTGCATGGTATAAAAAATAGTCTCATGTCCATTTCAGCTTTTAATAAGCATGGATTTCAAGTCATCTTTGAGGATGACAAGTATATTGTTAGAGAGATAGAGAGCTTGATTAAAATCTTTAACCTTGTATAAGGGCCTTTTCTTGTTAGACACATATAAGAGAAGTTCTCATGATTCTCTGGGAATTAGCACTATTATGTTCACTATGCAAAATGCAGAGTTGTGGCATGCTTGATTCAGTCATATGAGGTTTACTAGTCTCATAACTCTTAAACATTGTCAAATGGTGGATATGCTATCTCCCACCCTACCTCCTCATGCATGTGAAGGATGTATCCTAGGTAAAATACATAGGTTTGCTTTCAAAAAGGATGGTACCGTGCATATTATTCGAGAATTGCAACTAATACTCTTTGATGTATATAGTCCAATGAGGTCACAAGCACTTGAGGGTCATCTCTATTTTTTCACTTTTATAGATGACTACTCAATTTATATTTGGGTGTAGTGGCTAAAAGCAAGATCTAATGTATTCATGCATTGTAAACACTTGATTGCTAAGCTTGAGGCAGAAACATGTTTAAAAGTGTAAACACTTTATATAGATAGAGAGGGGATATATTTCTCATACTTTTGAGACATTTTTGCTTATAATAACAAGTATCACACATCAAACAATGTGAGGATGACCCCTCAATAGAATGAAAAAACCAAATACTCATGGAAATGATTAGATGTATGCTTAAGAGCAAAGGACTGCCAGATAAGTTTTGGCTAGATTATCTTTAGTGCGCTAATCATGTCCTAGATTGTGCACCAACAAAGGTACTAAAGACTATCACACCTTTTGAGGCTTGGCATGGAAAGAAACCAAAGGCTGACTACTTTCAAGTGTTTGGATGCATAGCCTATGCACGTGTGATGAAGGGGCTTTGTGAAAAACTTGATGGCAAGGCCTTAAAATGCATTTTTACAAGCTACAACTCGAAAAAAAAAGGCTATCAATTGTATGATTCACACACAAAGTGTTTATTAGTAGTAGAGATATTATTTTTGCTAAAAATGGAACCTTTGATGCAAACTCTCCAAGAGAGTAAAATGGATGTTCCCTTGCCTCAGCATACTAGAAGGGCTACTAAACATGCAACACATCATTTGGTTGATCTTTCAAAAGTAGATTATTCTTGTGGTGAATATGCGTTCATGAGCTCACTATTAGATGATGATGAAAAAGCCTAGCTAGATGTACATTGGATTAAGGCCATGCAAGAAGAATTGGATTCTATTTCCATTAACAATACTTGAGGTCTTGTTGAGTTGCTACTTCGCAAGAAAGCCATCGGTACCAAATAGGTCTTTAAGCTGAAGCGCAAGGCTAATGGTGCTATAGAGAGATACAGTGAAGCCATTGGTACCAAATGAGTCTTTAACGTAAATCACAAGGCTAATGGTACTATAAACATGTACAAGACACGTTTGGTAGCCAAAGGCTATGCACAAAAGGGCATAGATTATGAGGAGATGTTTGCTCCTACATCCCATACGAGTACAATTAGGCGTGTCATTGCTGTGGTTGCAAATTATGGTTGGAAGGTACATTAGTTGGACATCAAGATGGCATTCTTGAATGGTGACCTACATGAGGATGTTTATGTGTCACAACCTCCATGGTTTGTGGTGAAAGGAAAAGAGCACATGGTCTATAAAAGTTGCATAAAGCTCTTTATGGATTAAAACAAGCTCCTCATGCATGGTATGTAATGATTGATGGTTATTTGGCTAGCATTGGTTTCACAAATAGTCCAATTGCACCCACCCTTCTTTACATTAAGAATGAAGGGAGGGGACCTACCGGTTATCATTCTATATGTAGATAATAGGTTGCTCACCAAAGAAAAAGAGCATAAAATTACATATTTCAAGGCTAAATTGAAACATACTTTTACTATGTCAGTTATGGGCTGTTTACGCTACTATTTGAGGATTCAATTCACCCAAAATCACCATGGCATCATCATGTCACAATTGAAATATGTGAATAAGCTTTTGCATAGGTTAGATTGCAAACCTATGTACACTCCAATGGAGCCTACGCTAAGATGTCCATGCATGAAGGTGAAGAGATGCATGATGTTACAATTTACAACTAGGCTATTGGTTGTCTTATTTACCTTTGCAACACACAACTTGACATATAGTTTGCAGTATCCTAGGTGAGCATGTTTATGCACAACCCACAAATATTACATTGGCAAGCTACTAAGAGGGTCTTCAAATATTTGCAAGGTACTTGATCATGTGTTTTATTATTTCTTGAGGAGGATACTTGCTTTTATAAGCTTACAATGATTCAAATTGGGTTGGTGATTCAAACAATAGGCAATCTAATAATGGATGCTATTTCTTTCTGGGCCGCTCATGCATTTTGTGGCTGAGTAAAAAACAAACTACAATGGCTATCTTGTCTTGTGAGGCTAAGAACATGGCATCCCTCACAGAAATAATGAAACATGTATGGTTGCGTAGATTGTTGGTTGATCTACAAATTTCATTGGAGAATACTACATCTATTATTTTTTATAGTAATTAAAGTGCTATTGCAATGGCATAGAATCCTATGTTTTATACTCGCACCAAAAACATTGAGGTGCATTACCATTATCTCAAAGAGAGATGCTATGCAAGAGAGATCATTTTGATGTATGTTTCTAACATGAAAATGTTGCCAACATTTTTACCAAAGTGCTACCACATGAGAAGTTTGAGGCTTTTTGAAAGTCCTTGAACTTGATCTTCATGTATTTCCAACACATTGGCATTGCGAGGGTGTTAGAATTTGCCAATTCTATGGGTAGTTTCCAATGTTTTAATTAGTTAGTTCATATTGTGTACACAACTAAGTTAATAAGTGGTATCACCACATTTAGAGTCAGTATAGAATTATTTGACTTCACTTGAGTAAGGAGTCATGTCTGTCTTAAAACCAAGGTTATACTTTCATTCTATCACTTTCAATTCAACACAAGTACACTCTACCATTTTTAGCTCTCAATGTCTACTTTTGCTTCTAGTAAGTAGATGTTCGTTGTGTCCAAAGGGAGACCTTTCTTCAACTCTACTGATATGATCAACCCATACCAAAGTTATCACTATAGGCATAGGTTTTCTACATGTATTTATTATCTCATCCTAGATAAAACAATTAGCAACTATATCCTTTGGCAAATTTCTTCAACTCTACTTATATGATCAACCCATACCAAAGTTATCACTATAGGCATAGGTTTTCTACATGTATTTATTATCTCATCCTAGATAAAACAATTAGCAACTATATCCTTTGGCAAATTTCTCCATTATGCAATTGCTACTAATGAGTTTGGGATCTCAAGCACACTACTCTTTGCTATTGTATGCTTGGAAATAAAAGTGTTGGAGGATGATTTATTATATATCATGGCCAAGGTAGAGGAAGGGTTGGGCCCCTTCATTTTTTAGATTGTAGTAGGCTCTGCTTATTATGAGGGTGACAAAAGCTTAGCAATGACAAGGATTGTTACCTCAACTTACAAGGGATTAACTTGAAAAAAAATAAGAAGAAAATGAAAAAGAAAACTAAATTCTTTATATGATGTTCACAACAATACTAGATTCGTGATACAAGATAGGACAATATCTTAACATAAGACTAGAATAATTACAAGTCACTATAAGAACATGAGTTACGAGTCTTGAATCGGAATTGGAGAGAACTTACCTCACAAAAGGAGCCCAACAATTGGTATTGGAAAGGCTAAAGTGCTTGTATCCCATTGTTATTAATACTAGAGTTAAGGAGGTTTAGGGGAAACTTCTAGATATGAGCTATCACACAAGCATTGACATAAGCATGACTATATCATTAATGATATGTACATCACTACCATAAGCAATGTTAATATTAAGCATATATGCAAGCACTCTTCTAGAAGCTTTCAAGGACCTTTTAGAACCTTCTTAGAATCTTCTAAAACTTTCTTGAATCTTTTAGAAGCTTCGAAAACATACTAGATTCCCAGTTATCAATGAGTTCCATGAGAAGCAATAGGATTTCTTGGTAAGTCTCTTAGCTTCAATGGATGTTGCTTCCCCCAATATAATTTCTGATCAAGGTTTTAAGACATAACCCTAGGTAAGTCGATGCTCGGCTCTACCTAATTTTTCCTAATTAACATTTCGTTCAATCTCTTGAGAGAATCTCCCAACTTATTAGGACCACCCATTCATAAGATGGATCCATCGGGGATCTCATCCACCCGCTTCCCACAAATGGTTTTCTTTAGTTTTCTAATTACCTATCACATTAAGTTATAACATATAAAAGCAATTTCATTAATTAACATATTATCATAGGTTCCTTTGCGTAATTTTATGCCACAACACAAAGAAAACATACCATCATTCAATCTCTAGCAAATTTGACTAATAAACATTTCTCGTACCAAATCAATTCTCAAACAAGTTATTAGTTTTCAATTATAAATAGATGCTTTTTTAGATTCCTAACATAGTCTTCTTATTTTGATATTGGCAACTCTAGCTCTATCAATATCTCCAAAGATAGCTGAGAAATCATGAACAAAAGATTCAAAATTATAAAGTAAAAGAAACTCTTTCTCAAGGGATATATCTAAGAGAAGTATATCGATATATTCGACTTAAGAAGCAATATCAAGATAACACTCAACTACATGTGAATAAATATCCGTACATACTACAAAAAACCTCTTTACTTTTATATAATCCCACTAAACTTGTTACATAGGCTAACCTTTGGCTCCATCATGTAGTGAAGAGAATGGCTATAAGATATGTAGACTTATCTCTCGAAATCCTCAAAATTAAATTTGAAGGTGTTGAACATTTGCAAGGTGTTGATGTTACTTTTTATCATTGTATCTATCATAGCTAAGCAAAATCAATGTATGCAACTTTTTGAATTGTTATGAAGGTGCCAAAAGCTACAAGAATAAGGATTGTTATCTCTTACAAGAGATTTAAATGGAGGAAAAAAAACTTGATTTTTTATTGTAAGAAAACAATATAGATACAAGATACAAGATTCAATACAATGATATTTACAACAAGATCAAGTTTATGATATAATATGAGACTAGAATAGATACAAACAAGACAAGTGGAGACACAAGGATTAAAATAAACTTGAAGAAAACTTACATTGCAACAAGAGTCTCACAAACGATGTTGGAGAGATCGAAAGGCTTGTGACCCAAGACCCCTATTTATACTAGAGTTAAGGAGATTAAGAAAAAACTTCAAGATATGTGATGACATAAGCATGATATCATCATCAATGACATATGCATCATTGATATAAGTTATAGCATCAACAATGCTGATAAAAGTGTTGATACATGTACTCTTGTAGAATCTTATAAAAGTTTTTAAAAGATACTACATTTCTAAGTGTCCAAGCCAATGCCTTGTGAACGGTCTAGTAGGTGGATTTGGTATGTTTGGTGATCCAAAAATAGCAATTGCCTTGATAGTACCCTTGATCTTGAGAAGGGCTTTGAAAATCCAACAAAGTAGAATACAAGGCTTTCTTAGATTCCATGTGCACTATCAACTACACTGCGTCTAATACTTGAAGGGTTGTCCTAAGAGTATTTTTGTATTCACATCTTTTGGATTTAGCAAAACTTGGAAGAAAAGAGAGATACTTTGCATTTTGCTAACAAGTGGAGTTTTCCTCCATAGGGGTTCAACTTTGTGCCTATGGGAGTCAATTGTGGATGACCTAAAGATTGTCCTAGAAGTGATAGGGTAGATCTAGGGTTGAAAACAAATCCTTCATCAATCAAAGCAACTACAATAAAATATTTTTTTATCGTAATCAACCCGTTAAGTACATTTGACCGTTGTTAAGGAACATAACTCCGCCCCTCTTTACTAGTCAAGGTTCGATAGGTTTGCTTCAACAACTTGAGAAAAATCCTTATTAATTTTTGGGGAGAAGGAAATAAATCCTCTTTAAATTTGTCAAAGCATAGCTATATTTTTAAAACTTAGGTATAAAATACCGTCACAATTGAGGATATTTCCTTCTCACATGATGATGAAAAGGATTTACTTACTCTTCCTGGAAACCCTGATACTAGTGAGTGCCTTGTGTTTATAACATCGGGCATAAAGGAAAAAAGGAAGAGTGAATATACTCCATTAGGGAGGAGGGAGGACCTGTGGGACTGACTGCACATGCAAGGATCAATCGGGGGTACGAAAGGAAATTGCAAAAGAAAGGCATGTTCCTGAGGAGTGTACTCCATTAGGGAGGGAGGACCTGTGGGACTGACTGCACATGTAAGGGTCCCAATGGGAGCCTCACTGACCTCAGCTTCAAACAGTTCTAGGAGCATAGAGCAGCACATCCCACTGCCTGTGTCAGCAGAATGGATCATGCGGTCAACTTGGACACAAGCCTGGACTTCAGTGTGGGTTTATCGGCCATGACAGGCGGCCCACAGGCAGCTGCAGCTAACCGGAGCTCTAAGAGTAATTCTCCAAGGGTTATGGCACTGATGCATACCTGTGACTTAAGGGTGGCATCGTGCCTTGTGCTCGTTATATTTTCCTAGTGTAAAAAGGAACAAACAAAGACCTACACACATCATTACAAAAGAGAGAGAGAGAAAATAATTGGACTCTACACTGCCACTCATGTAGGGCTACCTTTCCTCCCCTACAGAACAAGCCTGCTTGAAATTTGAAGGCGTACAATAGCTGTCATTTTGAAGGCCAAATTTATACTTGAAGATGCATGTCTGAATAAAACTACTTTGCCAAAACTGCAGCTCTTTCAGCCCAATTTTCAAAAAAACCTTCTCATGGAAGGTTTTTGAGGCTAAAAATGCCCTCTAAAGACTTGCAAATATAAACATGCATGCACATGAGAGAGAGAGAGAGAGATGCTCAGACAATGCAAGACCAGAAAAGTAATTTAACCAATAACTTTGTATGTAGCGGTTTCTTCAAATATATTGTACATGATGCCTTGATTCTCATTCTCTGTAATAGATACATTTCTTCGGCGGGGTCCTTTGTAAGTTAAGCGGAGATCAGCTCAGCGAATCGGATTGTTGTCAGTGGAGCATGTTTAACATGCAGCCTTTGTCAATAACGGTGGCATGTATAGTGGCGCTCACCTTTTGGCAATTCTGCCAAACTTCATGCCCACCAAAAAAATCTGCCAGTGTACATGAACTCATTGGTGTCTTCAGCAATTTGCTAAGACAAGGATTACAGAATAAGTTGGCCAAAGCTACCTAAATAGAATGTCTCCAAACGAGCTATACCACAAATTTTGCTGTGGCTAGCATTCTATGATGTTGTCATGGTGTACAACAAGATTACCAAGAATTGGAACAGCACACATGAATCACAAAAATCCCAAGTCAAGTTCCACCAAAACTGCCCATTGCATGGAGAATGGTTAAACTTTCTTCTGAGAGCTCCCATGGATGGATGCTGAGGTAGTGTTGCATACTACGACCTCTAAAACAAACACATGAGATTTTGTGTTTTCATTATAAAGAGCTAAACAGACAGCACAAGGGAAGAAAAAAGCTGACTATGCTGGATAAATTTGTTAATGACCACTTTAAGAGCATTCAGAAGAGCAGTTTACTCACCTCCTTCGTGTGAGGCCTGAATCAAGTCGAGCCTGCTGTCCTAGTTGCTCTATTCGTGCAAGAAAGCCTACATACTCGTAAAATGAAGATCCTCTGAATGCTCTTTGTGCTTTCATGGGAAGACTGCTGGTTAAAGAGTTGTGCACTGCAGACTTTTTCCTGAACCTGACAATATGCAAAACATAGAGCCAATTACAATACAAAATGCACACTTCAGCACTGGCAATATAGTTTAGTCCAGTAAGTAATCATAAACATGTTGGTATGTGAAATTTTTATTTTCTGACAGTTATTCAAAGAGTTCCTGCTTACATATTGGGCCTTGGATTAGCCCTGGCAATGCATTCACATGGCTCAACCAGAAAAACACATATACCAAACAATCAGCTGGACTCACATCACATTCATGTGCTAGGCAATAACTGGATTTGGTGAGCTGAAAGTGTAAGCTGATTGATCTAGGAGCATGAAGTACATGATTAATTATAAAGATGTACATGATTAGTCATAAACTAGAGAAGCCCACTGTTGAATATTCAGCAATCACTCAACTAAGCAAAGCAAACTTTCTTGCAATCAGGACTTCACCAAAGTCTTGACAGTTCTCATATGTCTCTGGTGTTTAGATGCACTTATTATTCGAGTTTCAATTTCACGATGC
The DNA here is from genome assembly GCF_053477565.2 of Lygodium microphyllum. NCBI lineage: Eukaryota > Viridiplantae > Streptophyta > Polypodiopsida > Schizaeales > Lygodiaceae > Lygodium > Lygodium microphyllum. The sequence goes on along the minus strand of NC_141137.1, from coordinate 71,242,640 downwards.
AGGAGATCGCATTGCCTTGTTTGGTAGAGTCCACTCTTTCCTGGATAAATGCTCCCCTGGTAACACTCTACGTGAGCTTATAGGCTCACAACAGTAGGCCTTGGATCAAAAACTATGGTGGGATTTCTTGATTCATGATGAATGTGCAACCAAAAGAGCTATCATGGGGCTACCTCAAGATGTCGAAGTGTGTAACATATCCCAATGGAGTTAAATTGGACCAAGATGTATGTTCCAGTATACCCCAAAGCAGTTACATTGAACACAAACATATGCTTGAATGTAGCCCAAGTCTCTTGGGCCACATAAATAAGGGCCTCTATGACCTCAGCCCAAGTGACAAGTAAGCTACCTCAAGATGCTACTGCGAGGAAATGCTAGGGCTTACCATGTGAAACCAAGTACCACCTCAAGCTTGAGCTAGCAAAACACAAAACCTTGAAACATGTGAAAGTTTACTACCTCAAGCTAGAATGCCCTAAAGAAATTGAGATGAGCTAACACCCAATTCGCCCCAAATGTTGGTGCCCGTTGCGGTATTTCTTTTCACATTAATTCCAAAATCCACTTGTCCAACAAAATTTAGACTTGAATCCCTAAGAATATGGCAAGTCTTGCCTCGAACTCAAAAAATACGCCCTTAAGTTCCAAACTTCTCATATTGACTGAGCCAATTCTCTTACAAAATTTCAAATATCCTGTTATTCTCTGTAAGTAGCAATCAAAAAATCCAATTTGCCTCTTCATTTCACCATCAAGGAAGTTCAAATTGAATCCTTTTCCCTGGCAAGCAAATCAGCCCTCCAATAGACCTCTAGAATCTCACCCATTTTGCTATCCACTAGCCAAGTTTACATCAATAACCTTCCTCAATCATTGAGGCATGCATACACACATCCCAACGTACATATGCAAACCCTAAAACTTGTCGATTACAAATCAAGATCAGCAAATCCCCAATCAATAACACATCACATTCACATTCGAGGCACAAATCTCCGATTTCTACTACCAAGTTGCATATGCATCTGTAGCATGTACCAAGATGAGAGAGATGTAGTTCTCTTACATCACTTGTAAATGTACATTGCATACCACCCATGTATTTGATACATGGCTTGTAAAAGTATATTAGATCCATTGATCCCAATGCCAAAAAACTATCAGCATTTAATACCTTGGATGCAAGCAAAGTACATCAGAGATCCACTATATAACCAAGTTGTCCATCGTGAGAGAAGCGGAGATGCAGACTCCCACTTGAGCATTGAGCAATACTCAAGACCCTCTATGCTCTGCTAAAACTAAATGAGCTTGATCCAAAGTCAACTCCAATTGATGTCAACAATGATGCAGCAATGGAAGCATAGACAAGTGCTGAAATAAACTCCTAAATACAAGACAAAAGAGAAAAAAAACAAAAGAACACTGCAAAAGAAGAGAACTCAAAGTTGTGCTCAGAAAATGGAATCCATATACCAAACACGAGAATGATGCATACAATAGTGAGTCACTACCTCTGTGGACACTAGCACCAGCTCCTCTCTCCAATAGGAAGACTGTCTAAAGAATGATGATGATTGAAAGGAAGGAGAAGCCACATGATAACTAGGCATAAAATAGGCCTAAAATGGTAATTGGTCAGCCGCCGCGGACTGGCATAAAATGCCACAAATGCAACACAAAAATCACTAAAATAATGCCTAAAACACGAACTAAAATGCCTAGCCCATCAAGCATGCACAAACTCATACAAAAAGCTAACAATCCTACTAACACCCTATCTCAATTCATGGGTGATCTAATACAATACAATGATAATGACTCATCATAGTCCATACAACATAGAACCACCAGAGTAGAACCATGGATACCTGAGGAGTGGATGATCAAGCCACCACCAAGGTGCCTCTGAGAGAACCTGATGTCAATGTCAATTGTACTAGCTCCTAAAAATAGAGAAGAGTCATAACAGATCTCTGTGTCGATCGACACTATCTTGTAGTAGCATACAAGACCATCCTCTCAAAAATGCCTCTGAACATATGTGACCATGGATTCCCCACCTTTGGGAAAGACTACCAAAATGTCCCCTCATGTGAGCTCGAGGACTAGGAGCCGATCCCACTCTCTGTCAAAGAAACAGCCTATCATAAACCTAGATGTCAATCCCAGCTCCAAGATTTGAACCTGCCAAACTTTGGTTGATGCGTCAAGGACGTCCCTCTCTGGAACCTATGCGCCTATATACCTATATAGATGAGGCTCGTCTACCCCATCTCACCGCCCTCTCACACTCCCTCTCTGACACTGGAGAGTAGTGAGAGATGACTGCATTACCTGGACTAGAAAGCAATAGAGAAAGAGGTAGTCAAGCCCTTTTCTTGACTGAAAGAAGTGAATCCACGCTGTGCCTTGGACTTCCCCTTGGCCAAAGGATCAGAGTCGAAGTTTGAGAAAGAGAATGACTCACCAGAGGAGTCCACATCCCACTTTTTCTTCTCCTACTTTTGTGAGGTTGCTAACTCCTTGCCATCCTTTCGCAAGTGGCCCTTCTTACCATAGTGATAGCACTAGGCCTACGACTTCTTTCTCTTATCACCCCTCTCTGAAGCTGTAAAGGCCTCACTGAAACCTCCATACCGAGACAGAAGTCTCTCTTGCAAATGCAAAGATGCCTCATGCTCAAGCAGCATCGAGGACATTTGTGAAAAGCTCATAGGTGTAGAGAATGCCTACTCCTGCAAAGCATTGGTCACTTTATCAAACTCCAAGGGGGAGCTTGTAGAGTACCATTCCCCTAGATGTATCTCTGAAAGGGCAAATTGCATGCATCGAAGCTAGTCCTATACATGTGTAACATGGAGCAAAAATGCCTGAATGGTGTCCATCAGCTCAAAATTCATCTGCTAAAGCTGTCTATAAATAATTACAGCACGCACGGGAAAAGGTGCCTCGTACAACATTTAAAGCTTTGATCATATCTCCGATGATGTCTTGCAGGAGATAACCGTTGGTAGAACTTCTTTAAAAATACACTGAAATAGTGTAGAATACGCACATGCATTATCCGAATCCCATATAAGCACAACTTCCTTATCCTTATGGTTGTCCTCATCAAAATCTTCAAAAGGGAAAAAAAAAACACTAAGGCCAAGAAATAGCTCCACATACAATGTACCAAATCTGCTTCTACACAAACTAGGCTTTCATTGCAACATCCCATATAAGATAGTCAAGTCCATGTAACTTATCATCTGGAGAAGTGCACGGAGGAGCCATTGGGAGAGGATAAGAATAGAAGATAGAGAATAGAAGGAATATAGAGAGACAACACAACCAAACCAACAGCAAAGACTTCACAAAATGATAGTTCACATGTAGTGTAGCCAAAAACCTAATTAAAAACGAAGGCCAACTATTGCAAAATGAAGAAAAACCAATCAAATACTACCAAAAAATAGCAAAAATGGCCTATACAAACAATCATTCAGCCACGACTAGGGGCCAAAAATAAAAAACGCAAGCCGGTTCAACATTTAATGCAACAAATTGACAATTGCAAGATGGAATCCAAGCACAAGCTGAAAACGCAAGCCTGATCAACAAGGAAAAGAAAGGCATGTAATCAGCAAAAAATCACAATAGAAACCTAGATCCTGCAATCTGATACCATGTCAAAAGTGGTGCAGCAATGGAAGCATAGGCAAGTGCTGAAATAAACTGTTCAAAACAAGACATAAGAGAAAGAAAACAAAAGAAGAGAACTCAAAGATGTGCTTGGGAAATGGAATCCATATACCAAACACAAGAATGATGTGTACAATAGTGAGTCACTAGCTATATAGGCACTGACACTAGCTCCTCTCTCCAACAAGAAGACCACCTAAAGAATGATAATGATGATTCAATGGAAGGAGAAGGAGCCACAAAATAAATAGGCCTAAAATGGCAGCTGGTCAATCAACATTAGATTGGCATAAAATGCCACATAAAAATCACTAAAATAATGCCTAAAATACGGATTAAAATGCCCAACCCATCAAGTATGCACAAACTCACACATGAGCTGACAATCCTACTAACAAATTGAAACACATCAAGGTGAAGCACAACATTGAGATGATTGCCAAGTCACCCTCTTCCATCCATTTGCATCTATATATGAAACAATCCTAAAATTTTACCACCAAGCAACATATGGAAACTCTACCTCTAACTTTACTTGCCCCAAAACCCACACCAAGTTCTAGGCCTTTTTTCTAAAGTCACAAAATAAATGATAAATTGAATTTTTAACACTTTACCGCATTGGGCTAGAATGCCCTAAAGAAATTGAGAAAAGGCAACACTCGATTGGGCCCAAACATTGGCACCCCTTGCAATATTTATTTTCACATTAATTCCAAAATCTTTTTGTGCAACTAAGATTTGACTCAAAACCCCTACAAAAAAGGCAAGTCTTGCCTCAAACATTTGGAATATCTTATTGCTCTCTATAACCAGCATTCATAATATCCAATTTGTTCCTCGATTTCAACCTCAAGGAAACTCAAATTAAATCCTTTTATGTTGCATCCAAATCAGGCGTCTTGTAGACCTCCAAAATCTCATCCATTTTGCTGTCCACTAGCCAAATTTACATTAATAACCTTGCTCAATCACTGAGGCATGCATGCATGCATCCCAATGCACCAATCCAAACCCTGAAACTTGCTGATTCAGATGAGATCAGCAAATCCCAAATCAATAACAGATCATGTTCAAATTCAAGGCTCAAATCTCAAATTTATACTACTAGATTGCACATGCATTTGATCAAGATGAGAGAGAAAAAGCATGAGAGAAAGCAGTGATCTGCATCACTTTCTAGCCTAAAAAACTAACCAATGTCATTGGTTCTCAATTCTCCCCTTGACTCTGAATGCTTGGGGAGCCAAATTGAGTCTTCAACTCTTGCATGCAGATCACCCTTGTTATAGATGACCAATCTCTCAAATCTGTTGTTAAGCTTTTGATTTGCAGCTATGCAAACCCTAATTTCTGCTGAAATCAAGTCTGGAAATTTTTCCCTGCTGAAATGCTTCAAATTCACTGTGATGAGGCTTCAAATTTGGCATGGACGAGAGAGCATGAAGCAGTAGATGAGAGAATTCTGATTTTCTCATGCAAAAAATGATTAAACAGCAATCATCCACTAATAAAAGGCTCCTAGATGAAATTGCCCACTCAAGATTCACCTTCTACTGCTGCCCAAGGCTCCAAATTGACCTTCAGCTATTATGACTTTCCCCAAAACTGATCTCCACGACCTTCTCTGGCCTTGCATGGCCCCTAAAACCCCAAAAACACATCAAAATGGAAAAGAAAGGACCCAACATGAAAGATACACTTCCATGCAAGCTAGAACTGGCCTAAACTTCACATTTGGCAAATTTCCATTTTCATTGGGGCTTCCACTTGGAAATTCGAGCCGAGTAGCCCTTTGGTCTGCCCTTATTTTAAAATAGCATTAAAGGCTACCCAACATCAATTTTAAATCCCAACTTCTCGTGGAAGTGTTGAAACTTTCCACAAACCTTAGCCTAGGACATAAAATCATTTCATTCTCTAAACGCATGACATCAAAAGTCATTTCCAAGGGGCTATTCAATGTCCCTAACCAAGATCTAACTTAAGTATCCCATTGGCACTTGTCCATAACAACTTTTGTCAGTGTCCCCTTGCTCAAGCTAGATTAATCTATCGCTATGACACACATTCAACTTAATTTCGCATATGCACCTCACATGTGCACAAGTTAAGTATCTCAAGAGCATTAAATTAAAACAAATGTCCTCATGACAAATGGTCACACATTGATCCCCTTTCTAAAGCATTTTCAACTTAATGTGTCTCATGTCTCACGTTTAAATAAACAATTAATGAATGTTTTGACACTATTCAAGAGCTGATTAAAACTAGCCAATAAAAATATGTTAATGAAGAGCTAATTATGTGGCTTAAAAGTCATGGCATCTAACAGGTCCAAAAGTAGTTTGCATTGGATAAAGACGTATGTAACATGTACCCCAGTGTCTTAGGGTACGTAAGTGAGGGTCCCAAGTTAAATAGGGTCATTTTCAGCCTTGGCAATGGTAGACACACCAATTACTTCCCATTTTATGTTTCTAAATAGTGCACACAATGATGGGAAATGGTCATTCTCAAAATTTCCCATTCCTATTTTGCTTTCCTACTCACTATACCTCAGCCATGTATAGCCATAATTGGAGCACCTAGAGTTAGGGCAACAAAATAAACATCCAACCCAAACATCCAAGGAGCATGCAAATGTAAAGCATTTGAAGCAATGAGTCATCCTCAGGCAAAAGTGACTTGGATAGCATGTGCCTCATGGTCCATTTGTGCCACAAAGTGATCTATTACAGAACAAGAGGGCTCTCCCAATTCACGTCTAAAAATGGTACAAATAAGATTTTGCTATCTCATTTTGACCACTGTCTTCACAATGTTGTTTAGGCTAGGGTGACATCTTGAGGTCCTCTTGCATGTAAGGATCTGGTAACTCACTTAAGACATAGCCCAAGAGGTGTACCTACACTAACCTCTCTTTTGAAAAGAACATCCTTCTGGTTAACTACCCCTATGCAACTACACAAGATAAAAGGTAAAAGATAGTACTCCTAGGCTGCAACTCTAACAGGTATAAGCAAAGGTACAAAGTAGGTGAAACTGGACTTCACATATGCAAAGAGTAGTAACTATTTAAACTGCAAGCACTTTACTTAATCACAGATCAGCAACACAGATTGGCCCCAAAGCTGGACTTCACATATGCAGAGTAGTAACTATTTAAACTGCAAGCACTTTACTTAATCACGGATCAGCAACACAGATTGGCCCCAAAGCTTGGTGACTTTAAGATTAGTAGAGTTGTTCAAACTAAGTACAGAAAACCAAATTTCTACTTTGAAAATTTGTGTTTCAGCCACTAGCAAAATCTAACCAGCAACTTGTTTTTGTATTTGCTCTTTACAGATCAGTCCAACACTGCCTGTACTAGTTGCTCTCCCCAATCGTGACTAACATACTCCAAAATTGTCCAAATCTACATGAAACCTTCAGTTTCTACATAAACTCAAAAAGCACTTGCACATAGATCCAGTCTGCCGCCAACAACAAAGCTTGTGCCTTGAGGACACAGAAACAATTGCATAGACCTTGCTTGCAAGCCTAGACAACAAGTCTCACTAGATAGAGAGGCTTCAAGCTATGACTAATGCCAGACACTTCAACTTAGCCTTCCACAATATTGCTAGTCTGGATCTACCCCCACTCCGGAGAGAATGCCAACTGTCTTTCAATATGAAACCGTGGAGAAGAGAGTGAAAGAAAGCTTGTGATGCATGCCGAGCAGCCATGTTTGTGTCTTGGCTACCACAACTGCAAAGATTGCTGCCACCCTCTTTGCCAGATGATGTCGCTGCCCTCTCCAACTGCCACAACTAATTCAAAACTACCACGATTAATCCAAATTTTTGACATTTCGCTTTGTTTTTCCACATTCAAAACTTTTCCCATGTTTTTTGCCAAGAAACAACACAAATTACCACAAAACCTATTAAATGCAATGTCTAGGCCTAAACTTTGGCCCAAATTTAATAATTTTGTCCAAAGTTTAGCAATAAGGTGCAAAATAGCCCTATCAATTAAATGTGCACTTTGCACCTGCATATTAATTAATTAATTAGGTATGCAGCTCCCAACTATTGAACCCCTACGAATGATAGACCTGCCCATGTCTTGTACAACTTAAACAATATCATGTCTGCCCAAGAGGTCAGAAGTAGATCATGTCTTGTACAACTTATACAATATCATGTCTGCCCAAGAGGTCAGAAGTAGATCACATGTTAATCCCTAAACTTGGAAAGATGCATCTTGGTGACATATCCCCCTCTTGAAAAACTTCAAGCATCATCAATTGCATATATGTGCAACCAAAAGGCATCTAAAACTGAAACACATTGACCCAAATCACACTTGCAACATTGGCCTTCATTGCTGCCATAAATGTAGTCCTACTACAGTTACTGCTATATTGCATCCTACACTAATACACGTGATAATTGTCACATAAAATACTGCATATGATACTCAGTGCCACGGTAAACATCCATCTACTACCGCCAAACTGGAGTGTATACATCACTCATCATAGAGGTTCCAAAGCAGATATACTATTAGCAAACAGTAGTTTAGATTAACTTATAATATCATCAAGCAACTTCTGGACCTTTGAGTGTATCTGTATTGAGGGAGAGGATGTGCTACCCCCCTCTTGAGCATCAAACAATGCTCCAAATCTCTATAAATTTCATGAACTTGAAGGAGGCAAAGTTGGCTCTAGCTGAAAGAGCCTCTAGGTAAAGTTGCAACAACCAAGTCACTCCCCTCCATCCATTAAATTTTGCTATTTATTCAAGTTCAGACATTTTGGGAGAAGGTCCTACCGTGAGTTTATGAGATACTTGGGCAGTATCTATCCTTTTACAATGGCCAATAAGAGAGCTGAAATTGATTGTGTCAAAGGACACAAGAGCATTAGTGGCATTAGTGTCAATCAACACTATTTGTATCAAGAGATACTATGCTTGAAGCTTGATGTTGATGTTGAATCTTCTTGTTGAGCTTGAATCTTCCCCTCCTTGCTAATTTGATGTGGCAATCCTCAGTGGTACAGTAGATCAGAGTGGTAGGGACTTCAATGTACCACCACTTCACATCCATCAGTGAATAATGAAACTTTAACAAATAGCGATGGGAAACTTTACCTCTTACCTTTGTCTCCTTATGTGCCAAGATTTGTTCTAGAACCAAAATCTCATCTAGTTCCTCGACTCAAGGGCTGAACCTCAAAAATCATATCCTCTCGCGCATCTCTTGAAAGGTTCTCAAAAGACTCACATGAAAGACATTATTCCCCCAATGATCCGGTAACCTTAATCTATGTGCCACATTATTGATCATCTCAATCACTTGAGAAGGCCCATAATATCTCATGCTTCATTTAGGAAATAAGTACTCTTTATTGTTACCATATTTTGGTAGTGATGTCTGTGAACACGATTAGGACCGTCAACGCACATTTTCCCTCATTAGGAGGTTTTTTTTCCCCTGCCTTGTATATATGCCCATTTCACTCTAAGGCAAACTTGGTCTTGTAAAGCTTCTATATTGATACCTCTAAAAATCCAACATTTAGTGCTAGAGCAAGCTTTGATCTCTTAGGCAAAGTTGTCAAGACCCTATGCTTCATCCCTTCCAACTAGGACAAGATTCGACAAGCATCCCCAAGTCGGCTAATCTAATAATACCGGCTGATTTGTTTCAGCGAAACAAAAAAAACCTGTTAAAGTATTTCTCTTATTAAAAATGTGCAATCGCTTTTCTTTTACCATCCATGTTTTCTCCACACACTCCTTGCGCACCCCATCATCTCCACCTCTTCCTGCTCTATTTCATTCCGCAAAAAGAGTCACAAACCAGAATTTTTTTGAGAGGGTTTCTTTACTTTAAAAGAACATGTGGATTGTTTTTCTTTTACAACCCGCATTTTTTCCGTACTCTCAACCTTGTGTGGCCCAAGATGTCCTCCTTGTGCCTCCTCCTCCTCCTCCTCCCCCTCCTCTTCTTCCTTCTTCACATCCACCTAATCTCTTCTTCCGCATCCTCAACACTCTTCCACACCCTACTCTGACACCTCCCTCTCTACCTTGGGCCTCCACCTCCTCCAGTAACAAATGCCTCCCCACAAGGATTCCACTCATGAAAATCAGTTTTCACTCTTACTTTGCATATAATTTATGTTTTTGTTTTAGGCTTTTATACTTTTGACTCTAGAATCTACATGGATCAAGAATTTTCGTTTTATGGACCTATTTTCTTTCTTTAACATTACTATACACAGATCTATTTGTTTCCTCTAATATTTCTAATATGTATAGTACTTTCAATTAATATAAACAATGTTCTCGGAAACCTCCAAACTTCAAAGTAGCCAACGAAATGAAATGCAAAATGAAACCCCAAAACACGAAAGAGGACGAAACGCTTCTCTGGTGATTGTGTGTGAGGAAAGGGTAACATGGCCAATGTGCATACAGAGAAAAGAGAAGTGAGTTTTTGGGAGCATCAGCAAGAGTCTGGCGAGGAAATTTCCTTGAACATATAGACGTGTTGAGTAAGGACTTTTGTGACTGTATCCTTAATTATACAGCTCAAGTTTAGCAAAAAGAAAAACTTTCAATTGACAAAAACAGTCCTGTAAATTGCAAATAAGTTCAGGCCAATAAGATCTAACCTTTCTGAATCCTGATCTGCTGAGAAAGGTCCAACATTGCACTTGAGATAGGCTGGCAAGCAAGTCTCTCCATCTGTTCCAAACTTGCCTAAAGTGCACACATCGCTTACTGCAAGCATCATATCATTTGGAGACACCGGAATTCCTGTCTCATCAAGAGACTCATATGATGCACAATCAATAATACACATTTGCAGTGAGACGTGTGCAATTTGACCACACATTTGCAAGCCCTCACTATATTCATCACCAATATGATCCAGAGCTTGACCTAAATCCCGCTTCTGTAGATGCATAACATTGTCAGTTTCCCAAATGGTTCCTGCTGGCATGTGACAGTATCCAAAACACACTTTTAAATTCAATCCTCACAAGCAGTAAGAGCAAAACGTACCAGAGTCTTTGGACAATGATGCACGGATGACATGGTGTCACATGCAGAAATATTATCTGCTAGCTTAGACAATGAGATAACTGCTGAAAGGGAGTCTTTGGAAGTTTGGCCTATTACAAACTCAGAATGTTCTTTATACTTCTTTAGATCAGACCACAACACATCCACTTCATTTGGACAATCAAACAAGTTCTGATTCTCCGTTGAGATTAAGCCCATCCGTTCCACCTCAACCCAACACTCGGAACCCAGATCTACATCTTCTGCCATTCTCCTGGAATCTTCATCAACCACATTAGAGTCTTGTAAGTCCTGTTGAAAGCACAAATCACCCTGTGTTGCTGTCACAGAGTTTTCATCTGTAGACACATCGGACTTCATACACTCATTGATTTTACCATCCACAGAAACCGTTTCATGATTCAAGGTGATGGCTGTTGCCAAGGAATCCTGTTTAAGGCTTTCCTCCTTATTTTCCAATGGGCCTTCCTCATCTGAATCAGACATTACCATTGCAAGTTGTCTTCTTATTTTTCTTCTCAAAATTGGAGATCGGGCCATGGTTTTCGCCTCCTTCAAATTCTTAACAGGAGTCTGAAGAGGTTCATTTTCATCACCCGACATCAGATCACTTGCACTAATCCCTTCCTTCTCATTAACATTATCAGATTTTGTACATTTGCATTGTCTGACACGCCTCTTTTTCTTTTTCAGCAAGGAAGCCTGTTTTTCCTCAGCCTCCAGTACCTTTAGTTGTGATGCTTTCACTTCAGAATCATGAATCTTTTTCTCGAATTCCAGTGACTTTGCATTTAATCTAGAAGCAATTGATTGGGTGAACTCACAAGGAAACTGGAGGGGAATAAGTGCAGGCCATAACCTGTGTTGAGCCTCAAGTTTGAAAAGGACAATTGCTGTTGTAGAATCTATTTCTGTAAACCTGTTGATGTTTTTTCCTGAGGTTGTATTCTCCTCAACCTTTGCTGTGTCGACAAAATCGAAGTGTCTGTCTGTCAGAGGTAAACACAGCCCTTGACACCAGAATTGAAGAAAGTTTAGAGTCCTTCTTATGTCATGACAACAGGCTGTGACCACTTCATGAAGAAATTCTGGGTTGCAAGTAAAGCCTTGTGTAATACATACCTGAACCAGAAAGTGTTAGGAAGAGTTTAGAAGGAAACTAAGCTGCAGTAATATAACGTGGTCATACTTACCATGTATGCTGTGGCCACCAGTTCTTCAGTGGATGGCCTCTTGAACTCCAGAAGATTTGAACTCAAATCATGTGGAAGAGAGAGTTCTTTTACTGGTCAAAGAAATATGTCTAAATTGAATTAAATATCACCTGAAAGTGCTAAGAATAAATAGCATTTGGCTCACATCCTGCAACTCACCATTGCTTGTCAAAATTATAGGCCGCTTGGTTGTTCCAGCAAGCTGCGTAATTGCTGCCATAAACCCACGGTCTTCTTCAAACACCATGTCTATGTCTTCAAAGAGCATAACAGTTAGTGTCTTGCTCTCAGACTCTGTCAGCTGGTCATTTGCAGTCTCCAACAATGGCTGTTTGGCAGTGGTAGCCAACAGCACTCCTCCATTTAACTGGGAGTTTGGCTTCGAATTACTGCATAAATTTAAGCCTGAATTAACTTTTTCTGCACCACATGATTTTTCCTGTTTGTGCACCCCTTCACATGAGGCAGAATCAGCAGACCTGAAACAAAGTCAACTGTCTTTACAGTAAAGATCTGTTCTTTGTATAGTATTGTAACTTTGAACATGGATAAAGGCACTGTACTTGTGCTAAGGTGTTTACTTAAACAAGAAGTAATGCAGAACTAGTTGACAGTACCGGGCTTGAGTTTGAAAGAAAAGGTTCAGAATACCAACCATTTGATTAGACGATGGGACTCCATAGCCTCACTAAACTTATTTTTAATGACTGCCCCACTGCGATTGTCAGAGCAGTTAACCTGACCCAAAGATGGAAAATATCATAAGAAGCAAAGGTACACTACAAAAATGAAAGGGCAGAAGCAATCAGAAGGCAGACAGTTTTATATGCTGACATAAATAAAAGACACTGAAAGAAGAACCATTCATCCTTGATCTAAAATATTTCCTTGTGAGGAAATGAGAAGTCAATAGATAGGACAGATCTTTTGTGCCTGTGCATATTCTTATAAGTGATGGATGCCATCAAAGCTTGCCCAGCTTGAGACCATAACTATGACCACAACGAAAGGACTGAGAACACTACTCTTATAACTGTTAACTTGAGCATGCTCTATCTGTCTTAGGCCTCACCACAAAATGTTATCTGAAAATTAAAACAAACCAGCCTTGTCATGTACAATAAATATGTAATAAAGCACCATGAGAATTTGCCACTAGCCTTCTGCATGAAAACATGGATACATGTTGAGATGTGGGGTGCTCTGCAGATAACATTAAGTGTTAGAAGCTCTGATAGACTCAGAAAATTCAACACCGGTCTTATGCATGAAGGGGTGCAATAAAAGCCTGTGATAAGAAAACACATGAGACCTTGTAGAAAGAGGGATCAAGTCCTTCTTAGAGCTATTTATCATCAACATACATCCTAATTCTTATTATTTAAGAAACAAATAGGAAACACCAGTCTACACTTGCCACCTATCCATTGAAACTGACAAAAACTTCAATAACTAGCATAAGAGGGCAGACCTCAATAATGGTATAGCCCTGCATCCTTGCACATGCTTGGATTGCTGCCGTCTTGCCACACTGCAAAACAATTGTAAAAATTTACTCCTAGAGCTTGTGATCAGGAACAATGTAACTCCAAAAACAATGACAACAATAAGTCATAATGGCAACATGAATTGTGTTATGTCTATTGCAGCCTTAAGGGATGAAAATACAAGCAGCCCAAAACAACACAGTATTTTGATCAAATGCATTACTGCTTTGTCATTTAACCAGGATTTTCAAACTGGTTACTGATTTTGAAAAGCAATCTGCTGCCCATTATGTGAACCAAATCTCATATTTTAATCCCAGAAATAACATTCATGGGATCTTCAGAGCTGAATGGGCCACTTCCAATGACTATGACTTGACTGCATTTAAACCATTGTTGACACTATTATTATACATCTTTAACCTGAGATATCAACTTAAATCATAAGGAAATGCACTCAATAATGTGGCCAAGTAACACATTGACAGCAACCATGCAGGGTCATGTAGGTTGCAGTTATGCAGTAATGTTTTCATCTTTATCTGGTCCAAGTGAGCAGACTTCCAACAGATGCAGCTCATATGTGGCAAACACCTTATGAAGTTAACATTATGGATGAAAGCTAAGTGCTTCACCTGTTTCACAATAAACACGAATCTACAGAATGATGAAGTTGCCAATTTAAAGGCAAGGTTAGCAGAGCAGCTACACATGATCAGAACTGTCCTCCATAGTTATTGACCCCAAGATTAAAGAGAAACGGACAAACACCCACCCCAACTGGGCCAGCCAAAAACAAAACATTATGCAGCACATCATCTTCATTCAGGCTGCCATCCCTGTCACTGTCGTCCTCAAACCAACCCCCATCTTCAGGATCGTAAGTGCAATCTTTCTTCTGTGTGTTGCCTCCCTGCAATGAACTTGCAGACGACACACATCTTGTTTGCCAGCTTTGGAGCCAAGCATTTAAAGACGCAACTGCTTCCTTATTTCCACAAACCTGCATTAAGGGCCATGAATGACAGAAACTGTTACAATAAGACTGTTACTAAATGATGAAGTAAACAGTTCAACAGAGAAAGTTACTTACTTGCTCGGGTGATTGTGGCTGGTAAAGGTCTGTCCAGAGTGAGTTTTTCATCGAGTAAGATACTGATTGGAGACCAGTTAATCCTGAGGACAATGCTCGGGCATTGTCAGAATATTGTGAACTTAACCTGTTTCAGTTGAACAACAAAGTTGTGATCATAAAGAGAGCAACACACACACACACACACACACACACAGAGGTATCGCCCTTTTTCCCTTCCCCCTCCTACCTTAATCATGGATCTGAGGCCCTTACAACCCCAGCTTATCCCCTTACCTGCCACCTCGTCTACCTTCTCCGACCTTAGCTCGGCCTGCCTCTCATCTCTCCCCCTCCTGCACTTCATCACTGCCTCTGTGTTTCCTATGCAGCACGCCATTGCCATTCTGGGAGGCAGCAAGCCTGTCTCTCAATCGCCACTCGTTTTCTTTGGAGCAGCTATCTTCTTGCTGCAGGAAGTTTCTAAAAGCGTCCATTTATTTTGTTTTACTGCGCAACAGCAACAGTTGGTCTGCGGCAGGAGCAGCCTTCTTTGAATGTGATCCTCAGCATGCATCAAAATCAGGTTGTGCAGGAAGTGGTCAATGACTACAAGGGGACTCTATTTTCAGTCATAATGTCAGTCTTCAGACGCCCCTTTAAAGCCAAATTACATTATCAGTTGCAAGCTTCCTCATCCTAGAAATAGCCAAAGGAGCAATTTCATTTCCATGTCAGCCTCAGGCAATTTACGATCCATGTATTTGTCTTTTGAAAGAAGGAAGTGTGGCTATCCATCATTTAGTCTTGTATTCGCAAGTATTCGCAAATTCTTGTTGTGGAGAGAGCTTGTGGTGTGTGAACTGACGCTCAAACATTGTACAGTGCTGGCCATCTTAGCCAAGGCCTAAGTTTTACCTTTTCCTTTTTAGCATTTCTAAGTACAGTTTACTAATTCTTTTGTATTTTCAGGTGTCTAGAATGGCTTCTAACACTTGGCTATCACCTTCTACTTCAAAATGTAACTTTGCTTGTAGTAAAATCCAAAAAGATGCCAAATTTTTTAATTGGTTGCCTCAAATAATTTTTCTAATAATTTCTATGGCTTATCTAATATGCTGATTTACATTTCTTTGCAGGAATAGAAACAGATTTCAAGACCATCAGACAACACAATATGTCACTTAATCAAACACTTCACAAATGTGTAAACTGAATTTCCTTTCTCAAAATGCACAAAGTAGTTTAAGAATCATGAGAAATAAAATTTCTAAAGGCATTTAAGCATGAAAACAATCCATGCAAAACCAGACTCTTTGCTGGCCAAAACAAAAATTACATACATATTCATGAAATGGAGAAGTATGAGCTCACCTGCCCTGTAGATTAGCTAACAAAGATGCAATTTCATCTTTGTTTATAATGGCTTCTCCATCAGAGTTGTCTCCCCTAATGCGGTCCTGCTTAAAATTAAGGAATGTTTACATTAGGAAGTATTAGTCACTAAGTATCTGCAAGATCCTCCAAAAGCACCTGGTTGCTTACCCTCAAAAACTTTACCAGCAGCTCTAAAACATCATCGGCCGGCTGCCTACATGGGTTCTGTCTCCTGCACAGCTTTCAAATCTTAATTCATGAAGCTGTACCCTCAGTTACTTGAACTCAGAAACATTTGCAAAAAGCTGGTGCACCTTAAAATTTCAGATCGCCTCTTAGGAAGGTGAAGCTCTCGAAGTAACAACCCTAGGCATTCTTCCTTCAAGCAAGAAGGTTCAATGTTCTCAGAATCTGTGATGTCTCTAAAGTTGAGATTTCGCCAGTCTATCTGTTTTGCATGCATCTACAAAGTAAAAAAATCTCAAGCAGTCAATATGGCAAAAATGTGACTGACCTGACAATTCATCATTCTTCATTATTAATGTGGAAAATATCTGGGAGTATCTTTCATGTTGTGATCCTGGTTAAGCTTCAAATTCAGATATTTGATCTAAATCTTGTTTGAAATATAAGAAGAACCTCCACAAGCTAAAGAGATGGTCAACAATCAAACATGCAGAAAATATTCACCTCAACTGTCTGAGTCACATGGCAAGGAGGAGATGGAACCAGTTCATCCACCTCAGAAAGAGTGCTATTATCCAAATTTGAAACAGCAGAAAACGATCTTTGTCCAGCCTTGTGCTGGGCAAAGAAAGGGTGAGTCGGTCGTCCAACACAAAGTTGCGCATTTTTCTGAAAGTGAAAATGTATTACTCTTACTCAAATTTCCCAAGAAGGAAACTTATGGCAACAAAGTCAACTGACTTATAACCATTCACCATATCCTGCAGTAATTGGCAAGAAAAGTGATTGCAACATTGCATTCAAAATATGTTTGAATCATACTACTACCTCCACCTTGCAAACATGAATCACCTACCTCTGCTGCAAGCTTTGCCTCCATCCTAAGATCAATTTGAAAGCCCATATTCTTGTTGTCATCAGGTGTGTTTGTACAACAGTCAGAATGCAGAATAGCCTCATGATTCGGGGTCTTGACATGTTTTCTTGGTATCTGCTTCTGCTTCTTTGAAAAAGGTTTGAAAAAATCTACATACACATCATGAATATGTCAGTGAGTTCTCTCCTTTTTAATGAACAATAGGCTATAGCAGGCTGCCAGGCAACCCTACCTTCTGATCCTAAAGAACAAATTAAGAAGATGAGCATAGCTTCTACGGCATTTTCAAAAAACAGGTCGGGCGACAGTTTATTTGTCAGATAATAAATAGAGGATGACATGTATACATAACATGAGGCAATTGCCCAGAGCATTATTCCAGCAGCTTCAACATGTCTTGACACTCATGGACAAGCTTGCCATCTCAAAATGACTTGGTCACATACTGCAAGAGATTAGACGAAAGCAGTTAAGTTATAGTGACATGCTGATAGAGGCAGAAGATCATCATTCTGTATAACAGAGACCAGAGGACATTCTACTTTGCCTTCCAGAATGATCTGGTAGAAATATTTAGAATAAACCAAATTTTATAGAACAGAGCACCAAGCAAAGTAACCTTGAAGTGGATCTATCTCTTCGTTTTTATAAATAAGATTCCTTTGTACACAAGCAGTCCTGCAGAGCTGCCAGCTTTTTGGTTCTAGGACCTACTACTACATGTGCATGATATAGGGGGCAAGCAGTCATCCTCTAACACCTTGAAAAGCTACACCCCCACTGGAGCTTGTTCACACAGACTTGGAGAGTCCAATACACACTCTTTGCTAAGCAAAACTATTCTTATGCTTCTTGTTGATGATTAGTCCAAGTAGAGCTGGCCTATTTATTGACATCCAAGCTGGGATATGCAGTTCCAACTTCCATGGCTTGATGCATGTCACCATTTTTTTTTGCATTCACACACACAGTCACACATTATGAAGGCCAAAACTTGCATAATGTTTGCTGCTGCTGCTGCTGTGTTTCACTCCCCATAAAAATGCCTATTCAGCCAAGCAAGGAATCTACTGTCGAAAAACTTTTTTGCTCAGTGTCAACTGCAATCATTTCAATGAGTTTTGGCTGCCTCCACCTGCATTGCACTGGTAGACATTAGTTTCAGCCACACCTTAGCCAACCAAGACCGTCTGGCAATGTTGCCATCAGTTCCAGCCATCCAGTCAGATCTGCAAATCTGTGTTTCAGCATGCAGCTTGCTGGACCATTTGTGTTTGCTGCCAAGTAGACATCCCATCTCTTCCCTATGCCTGCACTGATGATGTTGTTGCAGGAAGTGAATCCAGCATTGACAAAAAGCACTAAAAATTTCAAGTACAAGACTGACCCATAGAACATAGTTATACCTTGCTAGATGTTCAAGATTCAGAGAGGGAGAGAGACACACAGAAATGGGGCAAGCTCAGAGAGGAGAGTACTCTCTGTTGTCTTCATCTTCATTATTCATCTTCCACACTTTACAATAGTGACCTAACAAAGATGAGTCTAACTAGGTCTAACTGGCCATAATACTAACTAGAGTCACTTGTCATGAATACCTCTACTCCATGAAGCTTATGATTACTTTTGTATCATGTCCCTACCTCAGACTCCTATATTACACTACGAGCAGTCATGGACCCTTCATGTACATTCTACAGCAGTTTTAAGTATGAAACTTATGTGTTACTCCTTTGATGGAAACTCCTAGTGGCTCCATGAAAAAGCTTAATGATGTGATCCCAACACGTGGGACTCCAATGACCTTATTTAAAAGGCTGCAAGTTGAAGGATTAAGGGGGCATCTATAGCAAAGTATATGCATCAAATTAATGGATGTCTACTCTAAAGTTGTATGGAAACCTTGTATGGAACTATATTTAATGTAAGAAATTGTATGTGGATGTTACACATCTTAATGTATTGCTCTTTCACTTGACCCATCAAGGGGATATAAAGATGTGATTTCTGTTAGCAATCATGTGTGTATGGTGTGGTCATCTCTTGCCTATGAGCCTCAATCAAAGTCAAACAAGGACATTAGGAGCTCTGATATTGTATGTCTGTCATTTTATGTGTTTAGACACTTTAGATGGAGGGCACATTAGTGCATTTCTTTTTGGGCACTTTTGGCTATTTTAAGGGTTTGACCATATTTAGGGTTTTGCCACTTTTTGCCTATATATAGGTAGCCTACCCTCCCACTTTCCTTATCCATCATTGATCCTTAGTGATCAACCAACCCTCCTCATTCTCTCATCCCACCGTCTAGTGCCCACACTAACACGTAAAGCTGCATGTTGGGACTGAGTGTTGCGACCTTGTACCTTCAACCATTGCAGTTACAATGTTCCTTCTCTCTCCTTCGTTCTCTCTGTCTCCTCTCCATATTCACTTTTCTCTTTCCGTTGCGCACTCATCACATGGTATCAAAGCTACGCGTGGGAGCCGGAGATATTGAAGAGGAGTGTGCTGTCCACGATGAAACTTGCCAACACCATCCATACATGCTGCAGACCTTGCATTCGAAGTCAAACAGGGTAGTGCAGCCTGTTTTCAGCCCTTTAAGGCTGTGTCTACCACGGCCAAATTGCATTTTCAACCTGGGCAGCTATCTTGTGGTGCTAGGTGGCTTCTACCTGCACCTAGGTGGCCATTCCACTGGCTAGGCAGCACCATCCAAGCCTGCGTTTTCTGCATTACCCTGGGAAGTTGGTTTCTTGGTGGGTGGCACCTCAACAGTCTGGGCAGCACAGTTTGCAAAGTGGGCAGCCTATTTTAAGCAGACAGATTTACTATTTTGCTGTGTTTTACTGGGACGAGTACTCTTTACACCAGCAGCCCCTTTTCTCTGCTGGGCAACAAGTTTTCTGACCTGTTTTACTGCATTTATTGCAGTCATACCCTCCATCTCCATGTTTTGCAGATCTACCCCTCCTGCCTGGCTCTCAACTCAGATACTCCCTGTCTGCACAATTGTACATCAGTCCTTTCTAATCAGCACATCAACAGACCCCATACAAGGGGAGCATATCCCAATTGCAGCATCTTCTTTGTTTTCTCACGAGTATTTCTTGAAGGACATCTATGGCTGACGTGTATGCATTGGGGGATCATGTGGTTTGGGATGATTCAGACCAACCACCCTCCTATTGTCAGAGTGCAGCGATGCGGAAGTGTAGGGCAAAGACTGAGAGAGAGTGTGAACACAGAGAGAAGAGAGAGAGAGAAGAGACAGTGTAAACACAGAAAATCTGCGGTGTAGTATGCTGTATAAGAGTGCAGAAATACACAAGGGGGCAGAGGAAATATCTGCGTATGTCTCCGACTTGATGACCTCGATCTCCGTCAGCCAGAGCACAGTCTATCTCAGCCAACAGATCTCAAGATCAGAATCTGAAAATAATGAATGCTAGAATGTGCCACAAACCGGCTATAAACAGCCAAAAAATAGGAAATAACTGCAGCAGGTCAGCTGCATTAAAGGCAGAAATGCAGCCGATTGCAGTAAAAAACTGTCCGACTGCAGGTGCTGATGTGGCACTGCCATACTCACTGTCCAAGAAATGACTGGCTAACACCTCTCTCTTTCCCACTATATTCTTTGAGGCTTCTAGTCCCAAATTGGCATTGATGGTATCTCCCGCCCTACCCTCTACCTACATCTGACAAGTTGCATGGGACAAACTATCCTCTATGGTCATGCCGCATAGAGTGTCTCCTCAACGACTTTGACCTCTTGGGATTTTGTTACTATCCCTATACCCCAACCTACCATGGATCCTCATGATGGTACGATTGTGGATTCGATAGCTTTATGGGATCAGTTGAAGGCTGGAGCCCGCTCTTCTCTTTTTGAATTGTACAAATTATGTGCTCGTGCATGTTAGACACACACGCACAGCTGCAAAGGTTCGGAGGAGATTCGTCTCTCTTCTAGATCCAAAGATTTAGGCATCAATTATATCTCGAGTTGAAGCTATGACAACTTTTTGTCACAGATTTCCCTCGGATAAAGGGTTACATCCACTGGATGGAGGAGCCTTGAGATGAGCTTACATCCCTTGGTACAGACATTTCTTCAGAGGACCTAGCTATGACACTTCTCCCACATCTTCCATCACTAACATATGATGTGTTCTACACCAAACTTCTCACTTCTCATAGCCGGGAGACTCAATTAGGAGGAGCTAGTCCCATTGGTGCTTGAGCAAGATGCACATCTAGTGAGATAGATTCTTGTGGAGCCCGTGCACATGACCTGCTTATGCAGCTTTATCTCCAAGTACAGGACAAGCCAAGTAAAAGAAAGGAAAGATGAAAAAGTTGGAGTCATCTTCCAACTCTAATATAGATTTTGTGGGGAAGCGTAGAGGATATCCCACATGTCCTCATTGTGGGAAGACTTCGCACCCCACGAGGAGAAATATTGGAGAATATACCCTCGCCTTCGTCTGAAAGCAAAAGGTGGATCGACATCAAAGCCTTCATCTACCTCTGCTTCATGACCCACTATTACCACCGAGTCCGTGTTTCTACACATTTATCAAGTGGAGAAGCCTTCTTCAACTACCTTGTCTTATGAGCAACCTTGGCTCATTTTGGCAATGCAGATCTCTGTCCATCAGAGGGTATCATCACTGCTAGTGACATCTCTTTAGTGCCTATTAGTGGTGTTGACACCTTGCCTCTAGTCTAACCGTCTATCGAGCTCTATTTTTTAGGCCCTACACATTTCGGACTTGAGCTTCTCTCTCCTTTTAGTTCAAGGCCTTCCGAGACTCAAAATCCATGTTGTCTTTACCGAGACTATCGTTTTTGCTAAGGATTCTTCTACAAGAGCCACTTTCGTGATAGGTTGTTAAGAGAGCAAGCTATCTATGCTCCATCCCCCTTCCATTGTGCAACGCTCTCCAAGGCAACTTTCTATTGCCACGCCCATTTCTAATTGTGCATCATTTATTCCACAAGTTCCATCCCATTCCCCACCATCTCCTTTGGTAGTTCCCTCGTACCTCCCATTCCTTTTAGAGGGGGATGATATCGGTGATACGACTGTGGATTCCCTGGCCCTTTGTGTTTCAAAGGGAGCTTCTTAAGATCACGAGGACTATCTTCAAGGTTTCCAATCTACTTTGGGCCTTTCCTTTATGCAATGGCTGACGAGCCACCATCCCCTACCGCTTGGCCCTTGGTCCATGTTGTTTCTATGTAGCTTATGGTGCCTTCGATAGTTCCTTGCTATCATCTCATAATTGAGTTCGAGGCTTGGCTCACCAATCCCTAGCCAAAGTTTTCAAGAGCCATCCATCTGAAATCTCTCTATTTCCTTTGCCCTTTAGTGACCTTCCGTTTGATCAAATTTTTATATGGAGAGGTCTTGCTACTTGGCTAGCTTTCTTCATCGATGGACTTCATCGGCATTGGCACTCTTTCTACCAGCTTCAAATCCGTATCTCCTTTGGCCTTCCGCAACATCCAAGATCTGGAAGGGGGTGTTAGCAATCATGTGTTCATCGGCATTGGCACTCTTTCTACCAACTTCAAATCCGTATCTCCTTTGGCCTTCCGCAACATCCAAGATCTGGAAGGGGGTGTTAGCAATCATGTGTGTCTTATGTGGTCATCTCTTGCTCATAAGCCTTAGTCTAAGTCAAATGAGGACATTAGGAGCTCTGACATTGTCTTCATCTGTCATTTTATGTGTTTAGACACTTTAGTGGAGGGCACATTAGTGTGTTTCTTTTTGGACACTTTGAGAAATTTTTAGGAGGTTTGACCATATTTAGGGTTTTGGCCCTTTTTGCCTATATATAGACAGCCTGCCCTCCCACTTTCATTATCCATCATTGATCCTTCGTGATCAACCAACCCTCATCATTCTCTCATTCCCCTACTGCCATTTGGCGCTCACACTGACATATAGAGCTATGTGTTGGGGCTGACTATTGCACCTTGTACCTTCAACCATTGAAATCACATTGTTCCTTCTCTTTTGTGTTCTCTCTTTGTCTTCTTTTTCTCTCTGTGTTCACTTCCCTCTTTCCGTTGCACACTCACAATTTCAAGTTCTAAGGCAAATATAAGGATGTTGATTAAGAGAATTTCTTGAGAGTTTACTTCATGGATGAGATTGATGGTGAAAAGATGAATCGGTGTTAAGATTTGCTTGTGTTGTATGATAGATGACTTGACATGATCATGCTTAAAGAGTCGATGTCAACCCCAATACCAATAAAAGAGCTAGTGAGCCTCATTAAGACCAAAGAGCCAAAGCTAAAGGGTTAATGTCAATACCAATGCCAATGAATCAAAGCCAAATCCTGAGCATGTGCATGTGACCTTCATCATTGAAGAGTCTCTCTGTCTTGCCTATCTTGATCTACCAATTCATCACAAGCAACAACTTTGGCACCATCTAATGCAAACCTCAGCCTTTCTTATGCTATGTTTCATATAGAGAGACTAGGACTCATACATCTCCTTTTTCCTGGAGTGTCAAGAAGACTGAGTAGCTACCTCGTCCTCTTAAGCAATCTATTATTGCATTTTTAGCTAGTTGAGCCTTGCCAATTTATGCTTCTTTTTTCTAATTGATATGGTGGAGATCTTCAATTTCTAGGTACTTTAATTGCCAATGTTGAGTTGTGATGTACTACTAGTGTTTAACAATACACAACTTCATCTAGAGTAACATCTAAGGATAAAATGTTGGTGATTTACCAAGAGCTCTACCAATTCTTTCAACCTCTTTCTTCTCTCCCAATTTTTCTCGTGCCACCACACTTTCAAAATGGTAATAAAGCCTCTCATTTTGCTTAAGCTAATGATTGGTTCATCTCTTGTGTTTTGATTTCGGACATATTATGTTTAGAAGATGCATCGTTTGGAGTATCTGGTGCATGATAATCAATAATCAAGCCTTGCATTTTTGGGTGATCTAGAGTGGAATGACTGTTTTTAATTCAAAATTGCTTTACTCAGTGCCTATATGATCATTGATGCCATCACATGTATACTCATCTAATGCATGCATCTTGACATAATGTAGCGTCTTAATCTTAGCCCATACAAGACCTTTGAACTGCAAAGGAGGACTTCTTGTAATGTATAGCCTCATACAATATGAAGAAGTGCTATTGTAAGAGAGCTATGCATGCACCAAAACCGCCCTACTCGATGGTAGGAACTCAATGTCTCATAGCATATGGTGCACATCAACTCCTAGTGGTATGCTCTTGTTGCTTGACAAAACCACTCATCAATGAGTATAATCTCTTGAAGAATGCCATAAATGCATAATACTAGGTAGTAAAGTGCACAAGGAGTAGACTCACTACTAGATTAGATCAAGAAAAACAAAACGTATCTCTCTCCATTGTGACTTGCCACATGCAAAATGTGTATCCCTAGAAATGATGAAAATAGGAGTCTTACAAATAGAGCTCTACTGAGCAACACCAAATGGTACACGGGCATGTTTTGGTTGGCATGAATATACTCTAATGAGAAAGAAAACTTGTTAGATTGCCATCCTTAAAAAGCCCATGATATATCTCATCATCAATTAGAACAAAAAGAACAAAAAGTAATGCCATCAAAGTATACAAGAGCTCCTAGCTCTCATACCATCACAAGATCCATTAATGTTATGGTGGAGGGATCTTAGCTCCTCTTTGATGGATTCTATTGAAGTGAATCTTCTTGTGAATGTAAAACAATGGTGCAAGATGATAGCCTTGATCCTCTATAATCTCATAGCACGCTTGAGCTAAGGATGAGGCCTTTTAGCCTTCAATGCTTTGCAGCTCTTTCTATGGTCACTACATATAGTCCTTTATTGGGTTGAGCCATTATTAGTAGTCAATGGTGTAATGACCCTAAAGAAGTTTATTAGTGTTTGCTATTTTATGTCTTGCATACCCATTGACATATGCAATGTATGCTTTCTCCACCTCTTGCAACCTTGCATCTTTGACATATTACATCCTCTCATGCCTTTGTAAACCATCTCCCTATCTCAACTCAAAAGTCATGCAAGGAGGTTTGTGTCTAGCATATGGATGTCTCATTACAAATGTCATATACACGTCCATTTATCCTCTTTACAATAAAACTATCCTCAAAGAATGGAGATGGTCCTTGTAGAAGGCCATTTTTGTGCCAAATGATGCTTCTAGTGAGATTGATGTCCTCTTTATGTCTATCTTGTTGTGTCCATCCTAATGACTTAATTCAGCTCAACCTATCTAAACCGCATCATAGGTGCACCTAGATTATACAATATCCATCTACATGCCCACATAAACCATCCAATGGTCATTACAGATCAACAAATTGCATCTAGCTGTGAGAATCATAATGCCCACAAGGACTATCTATTTGGAGTCAATTCTTGTCAAGACACCTAAAACAGAGCATCAACACCATGGGGGCAATTGTTAGCTCTACTCGTATGATATCATGTGGTACTTATGGTTTGCTAGTATCATCCTAGCAATAATCATACTAGTGGATTCTCCATTCTCTAACATCCACTATAAATGTCTAATATCTAAAACAACACGTCCATGCATTAGAAATGGGATGATTACTATGACAAAAATCCATAGATCTAGGCTCACTCTCTCTCTAGGCATGTGGGGGTTGTGAATCCTCTTGTGAATCTAGCATTAACAGCTCTCACTATGAGAACTTGGGTTTGAAGAAAGTCACCACAAGGTGAACATAGGATGCTCCACTCTAACCGGAGGGGGGGGGGGAGACGAAAGTTATATAAATATCTACAAAAGGCCAAATCATACCATGAGACCAAAATGTTACATATAAAATGTCAAGGAATTTTTCGGAGTCCCAAAATAGCTATCATCTAATGCTATGACTAACTCGATGGAAAATAAACAACAAACAATACATAGCTGATGAGCACAAAATGATGTCTGAGGCAAATACAATGAGGAACTTCTCAAGAGGCACTCTCATCCCAAGATATCTCTCATGGGTCCATCCAACATAGAGAAGCTAAAGTGACAAGTATAGTCCCCCTGTGACAATGTGGTATCCTATATATCTGCAAATGATACCTCCTATAGGAGCATGGACAATGAGCTCTACATCTCTCTGTGGTTGTGTCTAGGGTGGTCCCCTGTGGAGGGGCTGTCAATGGATCCGATGAAGACTCTATTGTGGGAGGAATAGTCCATGCTCTGTAGAACGTTGTGAGTGTACTCTTGTGCATGGCTCCTTGTCTTTGCTCCTGGGTCCATAAGAGGTATTCTCTATGACGGCATAGCTCTAGTAATAAGAAGAGACCAAGACATGTCTAATCTAGGAAATCCATCACCCTAGATAATGGCCCACATCCCTCTCTAAATAGGCAACGGAAGCACCCTCTGATCTCATAATACACTAGGCATCTACATAAGTAGTGCTCCTCTATCTCTAGCTTGATTAAACAAAGTTAGCATATCTTATCCTCAAAGGGGAGGAAGTCTACACCATATCTACCTATCTTGATCCATAGCTGGTGTGAGGATGTACGGAGTTGTCCAATGGTGCATTATACCCCATGAGATAGGTCTACAACCATGTATCTCGGGCGTATAACAAAGCCAGATGCTTTTGGTCAAAAGCCATCTTTGTCCCCAAATCCTCACTAGATGTCAGCCATGTCCTAGCTATGTGTATCTGAGTTATGTCCATCCTAATAATGCAGTTCAGCTCCTCTTAGCTGAACTCCAAGTGAGGGCAATCCAAGTTGTACTATCATGGTGGGAGGTGATCCATGTGTTATCCATGTAGTCGTAGCCATGCCTCTGTCCGAGCATATCAGCACTCAGTACCCCCCTGTTATGCTAGTTGTCTAGATGACTCTAGTGCGAGCCATGAGTATCTCTGTCTCGGCAAGGTCCAGAGCTTATGCAAGAAGGCCACTATCTAGAAGACCGCCTCTACCACTATGGGTGGTGGTCCCATCTCTACTCTAATAATCTCATGTGGTATAGAGGGCTTACTCCAAATCATCTATAAAATCATCAATACTAGGAGTTCCTCTATCTGCTCCCACCCTCATATATCTCCTCCCTTGTGGGTACGGCTAATCCTGTGTGGCTCTCCTCGTGTGGTAGAGGCTCAACCCCCAGATGGAGGCCCTATACAAAAGTGTTGGTATGACCAAAGTGTTAAAAAGCCAAAGCTTCGTTTGAGACTCCCGAAACTATATGCGTACGCACTAGCTCTCCATTGATCCTAGAGCCACATAACCTCATACCAATCTATCATTTACTACCCTTCTCAAAGTGAATCTTGGCCTTGAAAATGTAGTCCCCAAGTAAATATAGTTATGGACCGCCTTTATTGTCTCCTCTCCATATGTGAACTAGGATATTGATCGCCAAATCCACTGGGTGAAAATTATTAAACACCATAATCTTGGTTTTTCCAAGGTTCATTGTGAGATCTCTATCTTGACAGAGGGCCTGTAGTGCATCTAGATCCCGCTATAATCTCTCCAGTGTGCTGGAGATGAGGACTATATCATCCATATACAATAATATGGGTATCAATGCCCTCCCAAGCCAACTCCCTCCCCTGCAAGTCTATCAATGTAATCTGATATCTCATCAATAGGTGAGAGAGTAAACATCTCTATTTCACTCCAATGGTGCTAGTAATCTCCTCTAACACCTAATCTACTACTCATACTCGTCCTATAACAAACTCATATAGTGCTAGTACCCTCCATCTCATCTCCATCATAACCTCCAGCTCTTGTAGTCTCTACATGAGCCTAGCACATGGTACTATGTCAAAGGCCTTATGGAAATCCACAAAGCGACAACATACCCACCTTCCCTATGCCCTACTCTCCTCCATAATGGCTCAAAGTGCGAGGATATGGTCAAGAGTGAGAAACCCTTACTAACCCCTGCCTGTCCACATTCCCAATATCGGTGCTTGTATTCCCATTTGCTCAATTCGTGCTCTAGTATCCATCCATAAAGCTTGGCTAGCACGTGGCCAACCATGACCGTTCTACAGTTAGTGGGAACCATGGGGTCTTCAACTTTCAAGATTGGTACTATAGTATTAGCTAACCAATTGGCACGGAAGCGTTCACACAGAGTCTTGTTGAACAAGTAGGCTAGAATGGATGCAAGGATATCTCTAGGATGTGATAGGTGCTCCATTATTAGTCCCATCATGGTCCTCAGTCCAACTATTGTGAAGTCTATTGATGGCGTCACGAACCCTCGCTATGCTGAAGAAGGTAGATGACAAGGATCTGGTGGTCGAGGCAACAAGGGCTATCCAAGTACCTGGTATAGTGAGGTAGCATATGCATGCCACGTATCTAAGGAGGTAATCGGTGTATGGACTCAAGGCTCCTGGAATGCATTCTATGCCTCCTTGCTATCCTATCCCGAGAATAGCTTATAGAATTTGTGCTCCAATCTGGATAGATATGCCCTCTTCTTCTGTTGCACTAGGCAATGAAAGCCCTACATCAATCCTCATGGCTCCATTACAGTTTCACATTGCAAACTTCAAGTATGTCTGATAGGCCACACCCCGTCATCGACGCCACCTATCTATGATAATGATGTGTCTATCCCTGCATACTGCCAATTTGGCCACTTTTGTGAGCCTCCATAGTTTGTGTTATGCATTCCCTACAATGGGCCACCTGGGCGAGTGTGAGATCATTCTCAAAGTAAAATTTTTCTCCTTTGAGAGTCTTACTTTTGGAGAGGAAGACTTGACACACGAAATTAGAAGAAATAAGCCATTAATAGAATTTTTTTTTTCAAAAAAATCCAAGTGTGACAATCTATCCAAGCTAGCTTTCACCATCCACCCTATATACCATCCTTCAAGGCAAATACCTAAGGGTCTTCCACTTGCAATGATTTTTTATGTGTTGTCATGGAAACGTGAGATTGATGCTTTAATCTTGCCGATAACATTTGATTAAGTCATTAATCAAACATGTAAGGTTGCTTAACACATGTGATGCAAATCGCAATTATTTCATGGTAACAGACCAAGGATTTTAAGGATACAATGGGTGTCAAAGACAAAAGTTGTGATAAGTTATTCCAACTGGGCTTTGGGGATAAATTTATGTCAATTTTAACCCTAGGACAATTGTTTAGCCAATAACTGTCAATGGTGACACTAGGGACTAGCACTAATTAATTAATTAATTGATTAATTAATGTCAATCTAAGGGTCAACAAAGATTGGAGACCACTCTAGATTGCAAATGGCTTGGCAAATTTCATTATGAATAGTCACTTTTTTTTTTGGATAGCATTATAAGGATTGAAATTAATTTTCAAGATTATTTAATTCTGAAAATTAATCAAACGACTAGAATGCTGAAAAATGGATTTAGAAAGCTGCCACTGACAAAAATGCCTATGTAAACTAAAAAAACGTTTTTTAGGACTAGATCTCAAGTTTACAACCTGGGGGGGAGAGAGAGAGAAAGAGAGAGAGAGAGAGAGAGAGAGAGCTACTGATCCATTTTTTTATCAAAGAATAGCAATTTATTGCAAAAGACAACCATTTGGGGATCTCAACAAGCAAAGACAATAGGGAGACACCTTCCAAGGGCTGGCAACATCATTGTTAATCACGTGACAGCATTTTGGAGGTGATTGGTAGTACGCAACTGCATTAAATGCACACTGGAGCACGCAGCAAGCAGATTTTAGGATTTTCTCAAGAAGAAATCTCTCTCACATCTTGGCTTTCTCTCACATTCTCCAATAATTTCTCAAAAGATCTCAGTAGTTCTCAACAATTCTCAACTAGATTTAGTGAATAGCAAAAAAATTTCTGTTGTAAAACCTAAATTTCGGTAGAAATTAGGATTTGATAACCCCCTTGGGACTCATGCCAATATGAGAAGGCATCGTACACTGAAGTTTGAAATCAACACCTAAAAGTGGAATTCACAGGGATTTTAGATGCCACCCCATCCATTGTAAATTGGAGTAATGTTTAGCCAATTGGTGGTTCCATTTGTTCAAATCCTAGGTGAAAATCAAGGGGCAATTGGCCCAAATTGCTTGCTGATTATATGTACATCAAGAGGCTTTTGGATCAACAAAGAATATTGGGGAATCTCAAACTTATACACTCTCCATTAGCAATCAAAGTTAAAGAAATATAAAGGAACGCTAGTTTTGGGGACAACCAAGTGTCTATTGTCCAAGATTGTTAAGGTAATGTGTGCATTTCAATTTATGTTCAGTTTTTAATTGTTGTAATTAAGTGCTTGATCAAGTTTTACCACCCTATCCAAGAAGAAAGCCTGGTTTCATGTCAGCTATATCAAACCACAATCCTGTAGTCTACATGAAAACTCATCCGTTGAATTCTACATGAGATAAAACTGAAGTACAACAGCAAAGCAAGGTAATTAGGACAAGGTGAAAGCTTTGGTAAACTCAACCTTCATCTTTTGATCCCTGTTTTATGATGGTTGAAATAATCCCTTTGGCTGCTGGTATATTCTTTTCCTCTCTTGTTCTCCTCGTTCTGAGAGAGGAACTATCACCCTTACTCACTTCTAAGTGCTTTGAAACAACCTGCACTGGAGATTCTATCCTTTTTTGTGGTTTGCACTTCTTTGAAGTAGGGAGAAAGAAATCTGCACAATCCATAGAGTCAGCACACTAATGATACCTCATATCCTTGCAAGTCTGATTTTTAAATAGGCTATTCAGATTTTAGAAACATACCATGTTGCTTAAGTTGACATTCTTCATCATACTGTAAAATAGCAGATTTTCCCATGTTTTACCACATGATCTTAAGCTGCTTGTGCTGTGAAATGGAATCTGAGGAAACATGTAGCATAAAAGCATGAATCTGCCAGCAATCTCCCAAACAATCAACATACTCTAAAAAGACCATGTTTAATCCTACTCACAACAACTTAGACAGTTTGTATATGCAGAACCAATGTCTAAATCAGTGCGGCATTACATATTTCAGTTTCCAAAACTGTTTTCATAATGCTTGAAAATTATACTTAGCAATGCAAAGATTAGATTCGCAAATTGGAACTGATTTATAAAATATGTAGGAATACTTAACTGAATTTCTACAAAACAATGTTTGTTATCTAAAACTAATCACTCAAAACACTAGGGAAGGCCTCTATACCATTTTGCATAGTTATACATCAGAGCACTTGCAGAGAGAGTGTGGATTAAGGAACCACCATTGTATGCGACTTGGTGTAATTGACTGCCAGCATGTCATCATTACCTATGCACATCCATACCAAAACCTAAGGATATGTTTTGATGGTACTCACTATGCTCATTTGAGGCTAAAGACTGAAGTCTTGGCTCGTCTACAAGAAATCGTGAAAATTTGTCCCTGAGGAGAGGGATCTAAGGAGATGCCGATAGTCCTCTATGTGATGAGGAGAGGGATCTAAGGAGATGCCAATAGTTCTCTGTGTGATGAAATAATTGACCATTTATGCTGCTCATAGTATGTCTCTAAGACGTCACATTTATATCAAAACAAATCCAAGACATTTCTAATCCACAAACTTACGCATCCAAAAATAGAGGCCCAAAACCCTTTGAACAATTAATGGTACCTCATATCGCATAGTAGCTGGGGCATCAAAACATATAGTGCTACTCTGATTCCACCTTGCCCATACTACATAAGATATAGGTATAGTGCTAAGCTACTTTATTACACTACACAATGCTCTCACGTGGCTAACCTTGAGTTTCTTCTTGTCTTAAAACTCACATGATTTTATTAATCTTTATCTATCTTCAACTTGCTCAAATCACAAAATTGCAAAAAGCGACTACATGCAACGATGGATTGATTGATTAAGTGATTATAGCAACTATAAGTCCTAACAACATATGCCTCCTAACTTAAGTCCATGTTTTAGTGTAAAGTGCAGGCATCTTAATAGAGGATTCCCTTAGAAGAAAAGAAAGACTCGTCCATAGAGGAAAGTCCAACAAATCTTCTAGGTGTAAAATGCACAATGTGGACTCAAAGGACTAAAACAACTTTTGTACAAATCTTTCATCTCAGCAAACCCATACCGCAACAAGAACTAATTACTAGTTCGAGTTGTTTGCTAAAACCACTTCAAACCCATCTCAATGGACCCATGACCCAACAAAAACTAATTACTAGTTCAAGTTGTTCACTAAAACCACTTCAATAATGAGAAGTATCCATCAGGCCGTTACTAGAAAACAACTCAATGTAGATATTTTAAATGATTTAACATTTTAGAAAATACTTGAAAACTAACATATTATGATGATAAAATAATAGAACACAGAGAGAAATTGTTGAAGTAACAATGTCCATACAATGGGCCTTGGTCTTCGGATAATTTGAAAGTCCACAAAATACTTGTACAAAGATTGCCAATGTGTCTATCATTTGGATTTTACAAGAATCAAACTAACAGACACATTTTTAATGTAGCAACCAAGGTCAATGAATCTTTGAGAATTAATTAGCCTCATGTGATTTTTGTTTTTGCATTTAATCTTCTTGAGGTTTGCCCAACACAATATGCTGTCCCAAACCTACCATAACATGACAACAAATATTCCAAGAATATTAACACCCAAAGCATACTTGAATTCAAAGGCCCTTGCCCTTTGCCTAATAGTCAATGCTTGCAATAGTTTCATGGGTCATAAATAGAATGATTTTATGTGATGCATTCAATGTAAGTCCTTAAAATCTCATGCTGCAACAAGCAATCAAAAAGTAAAATCGTTGATCTCCAACAAAGAGATGAGGATATATCATGGTAGCAACCTTTTCAGCACTCCTCCATGTGCATTGTTACTTCCTTTGGGTTAGAATCTTGTGTGTAAAAAGCAAATAAGGGCTTTATTAAGAGATGTGGCCTTGAGAAGAGTTTAAGATAGAGAAAACCAACTGCAAAAATGTCTTCTTTTGGGGCTACCACATTAGTAGAAAGTCTTATTCCTACACCCTTCCTCGTAGATGATGTTAGCTTTCATTTGAGACCTTTTGTGCTTGAAACTAAGGTTGAATCGTCATTTTAGGCTACTAAATCTCTCAAAATTCCCAAGAGGATACTATTTTTTCTCGCATTAATTTTGGGCTGGCCATGTCCTTGCATTTAAGGCATGTGGCATGAATGCTACATTTCAAATGAGACATGTCTCTATGTTCTTAAATAACTAGATCTGGGTCGCTTGCCATGTATCATGCGCCTACCATGTCACTTGCCAAAAATAGTAATGTTCTAATGGATGGTTACTCCCTCATTTTTCTAAGTCTTGATCACAATCATATGCTAAAACTTACTAATTTGAAAGTGGTTTTGCAATGGTACCATGTGTCCACCCATATGGTTGGCCATGTGTCACACACCTACCATGTGTCACTTGTCAAAAATATTAATGTTCTAGTAGATGGGTGTAATGGCCTACTCTCTTATTTTTCAACACCTTGATTGCAATCATGTAATCTCTTTCTTTTTTTGAGCATGGAAGAGCCACTAAATTTGACTTTCCATGCCATTAAAATTAACATACTCACACTTGAACTTTCACATTGAATCTATCACATGCATTTGGATAGGCCATATCACAATCATAGTCACCAAAAATGTTTCACATTTCAAGGTTTCATTTTGTGTTTTGTTTCATTGGCCACCTTGAGATTTCGAGGTTTCAAAAAATATTATTCATTATTAAAAATTTATTGATTACTGTATATAATAATATTAGAAAAAATAGATCCATAAAATACAATTTTACATTCCACCTAGATCATAAAGTCAAAAGTCTAAAGCCTAAAACAAATATATCCATTTCATCTACTCATTTAGAAATTAGCATTCACGATTCACAAATCACAATGTATAGGCTGCAACATATGTATAATACATAATGAAAAGTAACGGCAAAAATTGATGCTCGTGAGTGGACTCTTTTGTGGAGAGGCATTTGTCGATTGAGGAGGGGGAAGCCTAAGGCAAAGGAGGAGGTGAAAAAAGAGTGTGGAAGAGATGGTGGAGGAAGAGGAGAGTGTGGAGGAGGAGGAGGAGAAAGAGGGAGAGATGAGGTGGATGTAGAGAAAGAAGAGGTGGAACACAAAGAGATGGACGAGGAGGATATCCACAAGGAGGAGAGGGTGTGGGAAAAACGTGAGCTGGACTAGAAAAAGCAGCCTATATGTTCTCTTTTAACAAAGCCTTTTGAAAATTTTCTATTTCATGGAAAACAAATTGTTTCGCGACCCTATTTCATGTGTTTTGAGATTTTGTGTTTGTCAAGGCAAAACAGGTTTTTTGGTTACTATGATCATGATCATGATCTCTATACATATCCACATCCAAATGTTGTTTAACAAAGTCTAGATCAATTCCATTCTCTAAACCTGTCTTTGCACTTCGACCTTGCACATATGTTGTTTTAGAGCAGCTACAACCCATTACTTATATTTGTGAGTGCACAATAAATACAAAAGCAAGGAAACACAAAGAGAGAAGAATACAAGAGATAATGAAGGAAACAAAACTTTGGTTTGAACAAACGGAAGGAAAGCCGAATACATCCACCCTTGCACATGCAGTTACCACCACGTTAATAACGGCACTAGACTACAAAGGCTAAAAAGAGATATAACTAAGGAGAGAGGAGAGAGGAGAGAGAAGATGATGATGGTGGCTATAAGACAATCACACAAGAAGAGGCCTCATGATTGCCTAGTTACAATGTGCTTCCAATGGCTATTGATCAAGCCACCCTAACTACCACATCATAATCCATACAATGAACTTTTGGGATCCACATTTTTTAGTCTTACGATACTTTTCAGCATCAGCTTGATCGATGTTTGCATCTACAACATGTTGTTTTAGAGTTTTAAGCACTTTTTACATCATCCTCTACTCCAACTAGTGGTTCCTACACCCAGGATTCATCTACAATGGACAATACACGGATATCTACCTCAGCCCATTCCCATAAGAGCTATCAACTGCTAGATTACTTTACCTTTGAGCAATATGCAAACCCATTCATTCATTCAGCATATATTATTCATTCAATTTCATCTTCATTTTTTGGACCTTATATGCTCAAGCATAGAGAGAGAGAGAGAGAAAGAGAGAGACGGAGGAGAGAGAAAGAAAGTTATATTAATGTCCTATGGAGGCCAAGACTAACCTCAAGGGGAGGGTAAGATTTGGGGCCACATAAGGGCAAGGCAAAATCCGAGGCAGATTTGAGCAAGGCAAGGACAACGGTAGAGCAAATAAGGTGCAAGGAAGATGAGGGGTGGTGGCTAGTAGTTAGGCGTGTCGTCCAATGAAGCAAGCATAGCACTTGCCATGCCACTAAAATTTGCTGCCAATCCTACCGTTTGGCATAGGCAAGATGTATTCAACCAATCATTGATGAAAATTATAGCCAAATCTTTTACTTCGATGAAAACTAATATCATGTGCTCCAAATGTCATACACCAAGCTACCATACGGCCTACTCTCCAAATGTTATGCAACATGGATTGCACATAGTTATTGGTTAGATAAGCTGAAAGGTGAGAAGGATCGAAGCTTGCACGCGAGAGCTATGGCGGGAGAGCAAGAGCAAGAGCAATAACTATGTGCAACAACATGGATTGCACATAGTTATTAGTTAGATATGCTGAAAGGTGAGAAGGATCAAAGCTTGCACGCGAGAGCTATGGCGGGAGAGCAAGAACAAGAAAGAGAGAGACAAGAAATGGAAACTCCAACAGTTACAATGTGTGACCGGGCCTTCCTTTATTCAAACTTTCACTAAAAGAATAAAGAATAAAGTGACGGTGACGGGCGCCCACCACCTGCAGTGTGCAGTTCCGGTGACTGTCAGTGTAGTAATACACAGGCGGCTAGGTGGAGGCGCCTTTATCCCCAACAACCTCCCACTTAAAGGCGAATCTGCCCTAGTGAGGAGTGAAAAGAAAAAGAAAAAGACAGTACAACATGTACACATGTACAACAGGATGAGAAAAGATGTCATCTCATCCCACGCCCATCAACCTCCTGACTTTTCATGAGCAGATCTACAGGATTCTGGTCAGTCGAGATCTTGACAAGATCAACAGACTTGTCCTCAATAACCCCACGTATGAAGTGATTCCTCACCTCAATGTGTTTCGTCTTCGCATGGAAGACCGGATTCTTAGCTAACTGAATAGCACTCATAGAATCCGAATGCAGTATAGGGATAGCATCAATACCAAGGTCAACAACCAAACGACCCAACCAAATGGCCTCCTTGCAAGCCTCAACGACTGCAACATACTCGGCCTCTGTAGTAGAAAGGATCGTGCATTTCTGCACCCTAGACATCCAAAAAATAGCACCTCCAACATATGTGAATACATAGCCGAAAGTGGACTTCCTACCATCTGCATGTCCTGCATAATCAAAGTCAGTGTACCCCACGACTCCTGTATCCTGGCTGCCATAGCATATACACATATCTGCAGTGCCCTTCAGGTACCTCATGATACCCTTCACGGCATCCCAATGCTTCTTGCCAGGTATAGCCATATGGTGTACCACAACACCAACTGCAAAGGCAATATCTGGACGAGTGGCTATCATGGCATATATAAGACTATCCACTGCAGATGCATAGGGAATCTTAGCCTTCTCGGCCCTCTGCTCATTTGTCTGCGAACAATCAACCTGTGATACCTTCACATAGGAAAGCAATGAACAGCCAATAGACTTAACGTCCTGCATGCGGAGGCGCTCAAGGACTTTATGAATGTACTCCCTCTGTGACAAGTAGAGGAGTCCTAGATGCCTGTCGTGTCTAATACGCATACCAAGTATGTGAGCGGCTTGTCCCGGATCTTTCATCTCAAAGCTCTTCTTGAGCTGAGCCTTAAGAGCATCTAGCTCATCATGAGCTTTCCCTGCTATCAACATATCATCCACATAGAGGACCAAAATCAATAAAGAACCATCACGGGCTTTCTTCGTGTAAAGACACGGATCCATAGCACTCCTGCTGTAGCCCTGTGGCTGCATAAAGGCATCAAACTTATGATACCACTCCCTAGGTGCCTGTTTCAAGCCATAAAGACTTTTCTTCAATTTGCACACTAGGTGCTCCCTGCGAGGTTCTGCAAAGCCCTTAGGCTACTCCATATAAATCTCATCATGCAAGTCCCCATGTAAAAAAGCCGTCTTAACATCCATCTGATATAAATCCAAGTCAAGCTGAGCAACTAAAGACAAGACTAAGCGCATAGCGGTCATCTTAACCATAGGAAAAAAGACCTCATCAAAGTCCACACCATGCTCCTGCTTAAAACCCTTTGCTACCAATCTAGTCTTGTATGCCGGCTTGGACTGTCCAGGGGTACTTTTCAGCTTGTATACCCACTTGCATGGCAAAGCCTTCTTGCCCGTAGGCAAGAAAACCAAATCCCAAGTGTCATTCTTATGCAAGGAGTCTATCTCAAACTGTATAGCCCTCTCCCTAGAGTAACTGTCACCCCTGTGCATAGCCTCATCATAAGTGAAAGACTCCTGCATTTGTAACTAAGACATAATGTATCAAGGACTGAAATCTATCAGATGGACGTCTGTCTCTAGTAGACCGTCTCACGATAGGCTCTGTTGCCTGCCCAGCTGCCCGTCCAACACCCTGACCATGAGCATCTGCTGCAGCTGTAGATTGTCCAACTGGTTGTGCGAGAGCTCTCGGCTCCTCCTGAAATATGACCTGCGGATCTCAACAACTCTCTCAAGCTGCCTATGTATCTTGTCTTCATGAAAGACTACATCATGACTACGAATGACTTTACGGGCCTGCGGATCCCAAAGACGGTAATCCATCTCGCCCGCATCCCCATAACCAAGGAAAATGCATCTGACACTCTTAGGATCCAGCTTACTTCTCTTATCCCTCGGCACATGGCAAAATGCCTTGCATCCAAAGACACGAAGATGCGCATAAGAGGGAGGTTTTCCAGTTCATACCTCCTCGGCAACCTGGAAATCCAAACCACTAAAAGGTGATCTGTTTATGATATGCACAACTGTACTAACTGCCTCAATCCAAAAGCTCTGTGGTAGGCCTACGTGGCTAAGCGTACTACGTACATGCTCTTGGATGGTTCTATTCATCCGCTCAGCCAAACCATTCTGTGGGGGGGGATAGAGAGCAGTCAACTGACGCTTAATACCCCTCTCATCACATAACTGCTCAAAAGCACGTGAGACATACTCACCCCCATTATCTGTCCTTAGACATTTTAGCCTATACCCAGACTGGTTCTCAACCAATACAAGCCATCTCTGAAACACAGCCAAGACATCGAATTTCAGCTTAATGGAATAAGCCCAAACTTTCCGTGAAAAATCATCTATGAAAGTAACAAAATACTTGGCACCACCCATAGACTGACAAGGCATGGGCCCACAAACATCCGAATGTACCAATACCAAGGACTCACTCATGCGTGGCCTACCAGACTTCTTATGTGTAGACCTAGTCTACCTACCATAAAACAATGCTCACATAAATCAAAACATGCATAATCAAGGAGCGGTAAGTATTACAAACCAGAAAGCATTTTCATTCCCTCAAAGATATATGGCCCAAACGAGCATGCCAAAGAGATACATGTGGGATAGAACCCACAGACAAAACATAATCAAGGAAAGAAGCTAATACAATCAACGGATAGAGGCTGCCAGCCTTAGCACCTC
This sequence comes from Lygodium microphyllum, assembly GCF_053477565.2. Lineage (NCBI taxonomy): Eukaryota > Viridiplantae > Streptophyta > Polypodiopsida > Schizaeales > Lygodiaceae > Lygodium > Lygodium microphyllum. Next base: position 71,203,837 of record NC_141137.1, on the reverse strand, counting down.
TCGCAATCACAAGTCTACCACGAGTAATCTTCCATGCAGAGTCTTCAAAACATACATGATATCCTGCGTCATCAAGCTGTCCAGCTGACATGAGACTGGGTGTCAAAGCAAGTACATGACATACATCCTGCATAACAAAATTGCTGCCAGAAGGAAACTGCAGCCTAACATCACCAATGTCCACAATATCAAGAGATTTGTCATCACCCAAGTGCACAGAACCCGAAACAGTACGGTATGAATCAAACCACTCTCGACAAGGTGTCACATGAAAGGATGCACCTGAGTCCAAGAGCCAACACTGTGCATACAAAGAATGTATCTCTATCTTCTACGAAGCACTAGAAGAAGCTGCAAGGATATAATCATCATCATCAACATCCTCAGGCTGCATAACATTGATCTCTTCAATTTTAACACTGGACTTTACAGACACTATGCTACAATCAGAAGACTTATCTTACACTTTGTCTTCCCCCTTATCTTTGCGCCTTTCATTGCGCAATTCATGGCATTGTGGCCTAATATGGCCCTTTTTTCCACAATGGTGACAAGTAACATCTGCATTCCTGCCACGGGATTTGCTACATGACTTCTCACTAGACTTGGACCGAGATTTCAAAGAACCTCGTCCACGACCACGACCACTGCCACTGCCATGCTTTCCATATCCATCATTCCTACCTCCAACTGTCATAGCATGCGACACACGAAAGGCACCCAAATTCTTATGGTTAACCTCTTCCTGCAGAAGAGCACTCTCAACATCAGATAATTTCAAGGTAGCAGTAGAGACACATAATGCAGTGCGGATTACATCCCATGACTCATTATTAAGAATACCAAGCAAAAAAAGAGGAGTGACATCCTCTACAAAAGTGATGTCCTGCGAAGTCAAGTTCTTGAGTATAGTATGGAACTGGCTCAAGTAAGCAGACATGGTCACATTCTCCTTCATACGCAAATCCATAAGCTGCTTCAACCAATACATCTGACTCGCTGGACTTTTCTTGTCATAGAGATTCTTGATTTTATCCCATAACTACTATACACTTTGTTCTTCCTCAAATACATTGTAGTGAACTTGTTTTGTGAGAGATAATACAATAGTGGACTTGCATAACTCATCAAGCTCAAGCCATTCCTCATCTGGCATAGTTGCAGGCGGATGCCGGCTCAACCTCAAAGGTTTGATCTACGATTTCTGCACCAACACCTATCAAATCTAGCTCTTTCAATAAGAGTAATTCGTACCATCAAGCTTAGTGATATTGAAAATAGCATGTTCAATAGACGAGCTCGCCATAATGCAAGCTGGAAGACTGTAGACAGTTCAAAACTGCTTGCTGTTTGCTGCAGAAAATGACCAAAAAATCACCAAAATCGAGAGAAAATGGCGAGAAAAGTGTAACCAAAGCTGATGCCAACCAAATACTAGTGAAAGTACATCATTTCAAAATATTTCAGCATGAAAAATCCATGTCAGTCCATACATATATGCTTGCTGTAATAAATTACAGATTTCAATAAATGAAAGCTAACAGTGCCAAAATCTGATCCCAGGTCAATCAGATACTGCCAAGACCAAATCCGACATCATACGGACATAACATAGACATATGACAATCGATAAGCATGAATCCAACACCCAAACATGTCATACAAACATCTATCAATGAGTAGGCACGCCCCCCAATCAACGGGGCAAAGTGTTCCTGCTACTATCAAGACTAGACACAAGTAGGTGTCAGCTCACAAAGAGAGGGACCCAAAGCAAAGAGTCAACTCATAAGCATTAGAGGAACCAAGACATATAAACCATACATCATCCTAAAGGGTAAAAGATCCCAAATAGTCTCAAAAGCTCAAAGAGCATAAACCGCCTGCTCAATGACTGTCAAACATCCAAAGATGCTCCCACTGGCACAAAAGCCGTAAATATCAAGCAACAAAGCTCGAACAAAGCATGTACAAGCACAGTGACAAGTGTCCAACATCAAGCATCAATGGTACATCCCGGACATGTAGGCAGTAGAGCATCCGTATGTAGTATCCATAAGCATGTAAGACATCAAGTACATCCCAAGATACAACTCTGGCAAGCCAATAAATAGCTCAAGTAAGCTTCGGGAATCCAAGGTCAAGCCAAGACCAAGCTCCAGTAGCAATAGGCTCCAAACAATGTAACTAGCATGTAGTAATGGCATAGGCTAAGCATGTCAAGACCAGTCAGACATAAGCAACATATATGCCATAAGTACATCAAGACGGAGCATCCAAATGCTTTGCAAAGCGAGCTCAAGCTCAACCAACGATCCCAAATCAAAACCAAGCTCTATGTCGAGCCCCAAGTGTCAATATATCACCATATATGCCCGAAACATAGCCCGAAAAGCATAGGCATAAGCATACATGAGTAAAATGACTTCAACCCAACTGTGTACAGCAGTGATTTACTGTTTAAAACTAAGAATTTCAGCACCAAAATCAGCTCCAAATGGTTGCCAAACAATAGGCATACATTCCCCTAACATCCGGGCATCAAACGAAGCCAACCGAGCATCAAATGACAATGTCAAACAAGCTGTAGCATCAAATATCAATGTAACACTGTCATAAACTGCCTGTGGACTGTTATAACAGTCTCAAAATAGTGTTAAATCAGTCCAAATGCTATGCCAACACATCAACCATCAAAACCAAGCATCAAAGCATGTTCATATGCCCGAAATGGAGCCTTTCCAAGTGCCAATGGAGAGGGAGAGCTGCTGTTGTGACTGTCAATGCTGAAGACACATATGGAAGGGCTGCGTGATTGCGCCAATTGTAAATGTTGGTCCTCGGGCTGCAAAAAATGGTGGCCAAGCTTCGGAGGGGTCCGGTTAAAGCCAAGGAAGGCCTCAAACAAGCTCCAGCACGAAAAAAGCAACCCACATATTAAATGAAAACTGGAAGTGTAATGGCTGCCTTGTTTCAAGAGGGCTGAAAACTGAGGTAAACCCTGTAAAGAGTAAAGCAATACCTCTATGTGAATGCCTTGAGGGTACCCAAAGGGACCGGAAAGATGCTCGGAAAGCCGGGGAGCGACGAGAGCTCGAAGGAGTCGGATATGGCTGCCGAGAAGGAGACCCAATGCGAGTGGTGAGTCGATGGGAAGCTGAGAATGCCACGAGCCAAGCTCAAGAGTCGAAAAGCTGAGCTCTGATACCAATTGAAAGGTGAGAAGGATCGAAGCTTGCACGCGAGAGCTATAGCGGGAGAGCAAGAGCAAAAAAGAGAGATAAGAAATGGAAACTCCAACAGTCACAATGTGTGACCGAGCCTTCCTTTATTCAAACTGTCACTAAAAAAATAAAGAATAAAGTGACGATGACGAGCACCCGCCACTTGCAGTGTACAGTGGAGGTGACTGTCAGTGTAGTAATACACGGGCGGCTAGGCGGAGGCGCCTTTACCCCCAACATATGCACCTCATCCCACCACCTGAGAATTGAGACAAGCAAATGGAAGGGCATACAAATAGAGGAACACATATGCCCACTATGCGACAAAGAGCCAAAGACAAAGGAGTTCTACATCTACTGATGCATAGTATATTACAATATACGCGGAAGATACCAATTTCTATTTCGAGAGGGTTTTGGACCCTTGAGACGAATCATGCAATTAGAGGATCAAAGATGCTTGGGTTTCTTCCTCTTGGAGCTCCAAAGTCACAGAGCAACTATTCTACAAAATAGGAGGCCCCCACAGCATGGCTCACATAGATAGAGAGCGGTCAACTAACTTTTTCATTGTTACACAACCAAGTATGCCGCACACCACTACTACTACTACACAACCTACAAGAGTACATCATCACTAGACCTTATCTTCTATAGGTGTCCTATTGGATAGAGCAATGGCACTTGGTCAATCTAGGCGCCCACGTCCACCCGGACAAAGACCTAGACATCCACACCACAAACAAATTAGAGCCATCATTGAGCATCCCAAGAGATAGATGCCGAGCATACAGAGATACATCTCTTTAGAGGATAGACATCTCATTGATGGAGAGTTTCCTTTTTCTACTTTTACTTTTAGATATTATAGGACACTATTTCACTTTTCAGTCTTATAGGCATGTTTTTCACCTTTTCTTGTACCAAATGAGAAATGCACCATCATTGGCCACATTGGCCTTTGAGACATTAATACTCTCTCTCTCTCTCTCTCTCTCTCTCTCTCTCTCTCTCTCTCTCTCTCTCTCTCTCTCTCTCTCTCTCTCTCTCTCTCTCTGTGTGTGTGTGTGTGTGTGTGTGTAATAGATAATTGTATTAATTATAAAAAAAGTGCAAGATTACATGATTACAAGATACAAGATGGCTCTAGGTCATTGTGCATAAAGTCGCTTTACAAAAGAGACATCTCATTGACGGAGAGTTTCCTTTTTCTACTTTTACTTTTAGATATTATAGGACACTATTTCACTTTTCAATCTTATAGGCATGTTTTTCACATTTTCTCATACCAAATGAGAAATGCACCATCATTGTATGTATTACTCTGGCCTCATACGCCACATTGGTCTTTTAGAGACATTAATAATGCTCTCTCTCTCTCTCTCTCTCTCTCTCTCTCTCTCTCTCTCTCTATGTAATAGGTAATTGTATTAATTATAAAAAAAAGTCCAAGATTACATGATTACAAGATACAAGATGGCTCTAGGCCATTGCGCATAAACTCGCTTTACAAAAGATCAAATAGCTAAGAGAGTACAAAAGTCAACAAAGAAGCAACAGAGATTGCCATATGCCAAGAAGCTAAATCCTTCCTAGGAAAAAGATCAACATGCTGCACAAGATCTAACTGCCAATATAGAAGACCCTTGAGTTTAGCTACATGTCCATGGACGCCCAAAGCAAAGTCAAAGACGTAAGCATTCAAGGTGATCTAATTATGCCAACAATCCCAAAATCTAGAAAAATGGAACAAAACCTTCATATGTGGCTACACTGGAATGGGATATTTGGCCCTAGCAAAAACTCAATCAAAAAGGCGCAATGATAGACCAACAACCGCTTATCAAATATCTATCGCCCAAATTTTCCTAGCCAAAGGGTAAAAAATAGATCTATGATGCAAAGATTCCACGCAAGTTGTATTAAAAAAGCAATTCCTATTTGAGATTTGGTGCTTAGAAAGGTCTGAAGCAAGGGGAAGCCCACCAATGATCACTCTTCAAAGAAAGACCTTGCATTTGAACGAGGTCTTGTTTAGCCATCCTTCCATCACTACCATTTTCGACCAAGCCTTGAATTTATGCATGCCCCAAATCGCATTGGCTTTAGTAACCAGTCAATGCTTATCCTTAATCAAGAGATGATACACCTAGTTAGCTAAGTTGGCCCCAAAATTGGCACCCCTTTTGGTATTAATTTGACTTAATTGAAGAAGAAATTGATCTATAATGGGATTCTTCCAATCCCTTTCGGTATTTTCCTTGTCCAAAATGACCAGCAAGTCTTCAATCTGATTTGCCCCTTGAATCAATTGGCCTTCACCTACTTTGATGGAGATGAAAAATCCCCCAAATTCAATGATTTGCTAATCCCTCCACTTGAATAGGAAAAAAACAGCTTCAACCTTATTGAATCCAAGTCTTGGAGTTTCCAATTTCTGGCACACTTCCCAAGGCTACTCCTAAACCCTAATTTCTGCTGCTACAAATTAGGGTTTACAACAAAGAAATCTGAAATTTCTCAACCTCTGGTGCTCTCAATGCTGTAACCTTCAGAATAAGACTAGAAAGGCTAGGAGATGAGAGAGAATACTGAGGAGAGAGAAATTCAAACTTTCTTTGCTAAGAACTAAAAAAAATCTGTCATTTACTATTGGGACCTATTTTCTGGGGTTGATATTGACAATCAAAAAGATATTTTGGTATGAAAAAGAAAGAGAATAAAAAACTAAAGAAAATCTGTCATTTACTGCTGGGACCTATCTCACCAACTTGTAGACGCAAAGAACTGAAGAAAATCAATCATTTACTATTGTTGCCCTGTCTCAACAACCTATAGATGCTGTCACCTGCTGTCGATTGGTCTTCTCCTACCCTTGGCTGTCTTAGAAGGTCCTCCAATGGCTGCAAATCAAATCAATAGCATCTCCTTCCTCTCTCTTGCAAGCTGAATACACAAAAAATATCTCTCTCCAACCTTTAAAAACGTTTTTCAATCTTGCATGGGCATTTTTCACAAGTGGTAGCCTCTCGAAATGGTTTTTCCAGCATTATTCATAATTAAATATTAATTTTCAATCTTTAAATACTGAAATTTAATCTAATATTATTTCGAAGCCTTGAAAAATAATCTGATTGGCCAATAACTAAATTGGCTAGGTAACTTCCATTCTCGAGTGTCTTTGCGCCATCTTTGACCATCAGATTGACATTAGGTACCATTAAATGCCACTTCCCTAGTATCACCACAACTGACACTTACGGCCAAATGAATGACCTAGGCCAACAACTGACACCAAATACCACCAAGTACTTGTGCGGCATAACTTATAGCAACTTTTGCCTTTGACATCTTGTGATTTCCTAGAGTCCCGAGCTCATAATTTACTCAAGCCCCAATTACACCTCACATGTACAACATTTACTTAACCATGTGATTAAAAATTAATCCATATGTTAAGTGAGGTTTCAAAAATACATGTCCTCATGGCAACCAACAATTCCAACTGAAAGGAATTTGCCTCGAGACAATCCTTTGCAAGATGCCATCAAGCCTTCTAAAGAACGAGCCTCCAAGAAGAAACCAAATGATTTACCAAAATGGAGAAGGGTAGGGTAAAGTAAGTATCCAAATTAAGAACGTGCCACCATGATGCATGTTTACTAGTGTTACAATGTGCAATACCTCTATCTTTAAAAAAAAAAGCAAACTAAACCCAAGGATCACGATCGGTACACATTGCTTTGAAGAGTGATCACCAAGGGCCATCATATGGGTCTATACATCCAAAATCACCCCACCACCCATGCTTTTCAAGGTGTAGACGTGGCTCCAAGAAATCCAAGAGATACCTACATGCAAGAAGTCTTTTTATCACAACATTAAATAAATATGTTTGGTGAGTGTATTCAAAGAAGCATTGTTCCAAGGCAAAAGTGGTAAAAAAGTAGGTAAGAGTGGGTAGTATGATGGCCTAGGCTACTTCGAGGCTTACATAAAAGGGCCATAACTATGTTTTCCAATAGATAAATTTTGCCTCTATCTTTCGAGAGATACATTCCAACAAGTATTTTGATTGAACATCAACACCCAAAGGTTATCCCAAGTGTCTTACAACATTGCCACGGGGCACCACCACCCCCTACCATCCCAAGGACTGCATGTCAAATTCAGTGCAGCTGATGTGGAATGATTTTGCAACATTAACATGGAGACCAAAAGAATGCCCAAATAGTGTCCAAACATCCAATACCTTGCAAAGATTGTCCTTCTCTACATGCAAGATCATGAAGGTGTCATCTGCTATAACGATTGTGCAACAAAATGCTGTCCAAAAGGAAGAGATAAACCTATCAACTGCCCAGTGCTCACCATATGGGATAACATGATAACAGCCCTGATGATCAAGCATGCAAGGGGAAAGGGATCAGTAACACCACCATTTAACATAACCTTGAAAGAAGCATCAACATTGATGGCATAGGTCAACTGGGACATACACGGCCCAAAACCCATAGTATGCATCAGTTCTACAAGGATCAATCCAAATACTTAAAAGCTTTCTCCAAATCCAACTGCTAACAGCCCTGATGATCAAGCATGCAAGGGGGAAGGGGTCAGTAACACCACCATTTAGCATAATCTTGAAAGAAGCATCAACACTGATGGCATAGGTCAACTGGGACATACACGGCTCAAAACCCATAGTATACAAATCTGATGAGCAAACATCTTTTGATGGTACAAAGAAGCAAGCTTTGTCCACACTTCCGCTACTTTGCGCAACCTACGCACATATCCACTAAGACAAAATCTTATAAGCTCATAAAGAGAAAAGATCAAGCTCTAGAGTTGATCCAATCCCATAAGGTTGCACGATCCATCGATGATCGATCCTCCATTAAACGAGAAATAGGGTGGATAACAAACTCCCAAAGACCAAGGGTATCAAGGATACACTCCACCTTACACGACCAAAGCAAGTAGTTGAAACCATCAAGCAAGTCTTCTTTGGTCAAAGAAAAGAGTACTAGCACCTGTATAGAGGGTGCCATGAAAGGCATATGAAGGCTGGCAAAACAAGCCTTCTATGAAACATGGAGAGAACGGGGAGGAGAGGGATCCCATACAAATGGGCTAGGTGACCTCTGATCGTGACATGAACTAGCACGAAAATCTCTCAATCTCTCAAAGGAAGGAACAAAGACCTCATCCTTTGAGTCAACAAAGAATTGATGCTAAGATATCATCGATATCTTGCAAGACACCCACAAGAAATCTGTGTTTTGGCCATAGACAGCCCGAAACGAGAGAAAATGGCTACAAGATCACAAGGAAGCCAATGTAGAGGATCCACCTAAGAGAGATAGACTATTGCCTACACAAGGACTATGTGCGTTTACTGAGGAGAGCTATCACTTGACCAAAGAACATTGCATTTGCAACAGAAGACTATCGCCTGACTGAGGAAGCCTCTCGCCTCTAGCAAGAGAGAAAGTGGGTAGCAAAATAGGTACCCAGCACAAGAAAAGCAAACGCCTTCAAGCAAAAAGCTACACTTTCAGCAAAATCTGATATGGCAAGGCCACCTAGCAATCTGGGATGGTCTCCTCCACAAGAAGTCTGCTCTGTGTCTCTCTTAGGTACCATGCTTTGATACCACGTGAGAGTGTACAACGGAAGAAGAAACTCGAATACAAAGAGAGACAACACCGAAGACGGAGGAAGATGACGAAGTCGGAGAGTGCACTTGCCAAGGAAGTAGGAAAAATGATGATATATCTGACTGCCAAGTGAAAAATGGCTATAAATAGCTATATATCCCAAAAACTGGCCAACCTGAAATTTGGGGCCAAAAATACGGTCGACCAACATTTAATGCTAGTAAAAATGCTAGAAATACTTCAAAAAAAGTCCCAAAAAGGGTGGACAATGTCTAGCAAGTGAGACAAGCTGAAAAATGCAAAAAACTGCCCGAGAAATGCACATAAAATTTTGACTGGAGAAGAAAATGCACTAAAATGCAATAATCTGAGTGCTCTAGAATGAGCTACCTCCTCCGTCAAAACAAGTGATAGACAGATCAAAGCTCCTAAAGACCTCGTCTAACTCAAATTGAGGCTCACAAGCAAGAGATGACAAGGCATGACAAACATGACTGCTAACAGAACCAAGCCCAAAATATCATCTGCAACATGCAAACGCTGCCCTATAATCCCAATGTCTTGCTATTGTTTGTATATTAAGAAGCAATCTATCAAATGAGGCCAAGCCTTCCAATGGAAAATCACATAGAAACCTTTCTAACAATTAGCTCATATATTGTTTGAAGATACCTTGACTTAGAAAGGATGAGTTGAAGCATAAGGACAATCTGCCAAAAAGACCTTGGAAAGCATCCATACGCTACTCGCCATATCAGGCTACAAAGAGAAATGATTCGATAAGACATAGCTCTGCAACACTTGCATTTGCAAAATTTTTGGTAAGAAGAAATCCTCCTGCATAGCATAGATACTATCCAATCAAGACCACATGGCCAAATATTGGGCCGAATAAAATGTAAACACAACAAAGCTGATTGAGAAAGCCATGACCAAATATCCTACTTCAAAATCTCCATTGCAAGGGCATTCCAAGCCCGACTTTCTGGCATATCCATAAAAGAATCCTCCGAGGTAGACTAAGAAAGGCCAACACACATATTCTAAGCAAGCTTGGTCTACCCAAAGACAAAGAATCATGAAGCTCATTCCAGAAGGCTTGATGATGCAACAAGGCATTGTGCACATAAAGTCCAACAAGCCACAAGACAATTTCCACCAATATAAAACGGCCATGTACATCATTCTTAATCAAAACCGATTGAAGTTTATTATGCACCACCATAAGGACACCCGAGTAGTATACTACTTTGCTTACAGCGACAACAAATCCCACAAACATTTCAAGTCGCAATCCATACGATTAAAATCAAAATCAAGTATGACGATGCCCGCACCTCGTTTGGACTTTATTTGCCAATGCCTTAAGAATTCCATCATCCAAGAAATTTGCCAAAACTACAAAAGCATTCTACCCTAGATGAGTAAACTTCGAAGTGAGGGGGCCAAATCCATTTGTCAAGGCTGAACAAGGGCATTTATGATCCCACAAGGTGATGACCTTGCCTGTGCGATCAAAGGCAAGGCATGCCAACAAGTCCTTGGGACATTCAATATATACATTAGCACCTCCCACTCTGCTTGGAGCATGGAAAAAACATCAAAAGGAGCATTATCAAAAAGGAATGCAGCCTTCCTTCGCGCATAAGTACACAAGGAGTCTGAGGGATCGGAATGTTGAGAACTTGCGATGATCGAGCCTCTACGCTTTTGGTCTTTTTCAAATGCACCTCTATCCAACCAGGTGCTAACTGATCACCTGAGTGCATAGGTTGTGTACCCTTATTCATAGACCTCTATGGAGAGGTTTCACCATCCTTTGGGTCCTCAACTAACATGTCCTTATTCCCCACCACATGGGCAACATTTGTATATACTTCGTCTGGACACTCTAACATAAAATGACCCAACTACCCACGAGAAAGTGATGACTTGCAAAGGAACCCCATTTGAGCTTAGAAAACAATGGACACATACCAGAGTAATTTATGCACAACCAATCAAGCCTCTTACAGCTGATATCCCACAACATACATAATTTACTCCGAATAATTTATCCCGATTAGTAGCACGCAAGGTTGTTAGCACCAAAATCACAAAGGCCAAAATACCGCTAGGCCAACTTTGATCTCCACCTACATGGAACATTCACATTGAAGTAGACATTGGAAGTTTACCAAGGGCCACCAAGGCACATGTACCAATGTGGCATAGTCAAAAAAAACTAAGGTAGCTTAGCCAATAAAGCATCTCATTGTTGAGCTAAAAAAGTATTAGCTTCACTTAAACAGCCCCAAAACATGCTTAATTAAGGAAGAAACCTTGTTTATTTAAAAAGAAATGCATTCTAGAGAGTGTCTGTATCCCATAAGCACAAACCCACTTATAAGGCCCTAAACTTTCTATAAATAGGTATATTGGTTTCAACCCTGATCTCGTTTTTGCAAGTTTCAAGTGTTTTCAACTTACTACCCACACCCTGTTCGCGGAGGTTGCAATCCAGCTGTCGTACAACCTACCACGTCAATATACTATTGTGTTTGCAAGGCCCAACTACCACCCTACAAATTTTCTCTCTCCTCCAACTGTCACCATCATTTCCTCAGCCTGTCACTGTTGTTTTCTCTCTCCTACAAGCTATGTTTGCTTCTTTCTCTCTCCTCACCTACGTTTTTAGTATTTCTCTCTCCTGCACTGCCATCTACATTAGATCCAACCTTTCTTGGTTGTGTTTGCTGATGTTCGACATCCAAACGCTGCCTTGTTGCGATTCAAGATCCATTCAGAGTACGACACACTCTCCAACTCATTATCCTTGTCCTAATCCTTGAGATACAAGAGTTCGAGAGGTACAATATTCATTCACTGCATAGTGTGTTTGCTACGTGAGCATTGTGTATTCAGTAGTTATACCACTTTATTCATTTTTTGTGTTCGTTGTCTCTAAGTTACTCTAACTCTAATTGTGTTTTATCAGTTTGTGCTTTGTCACATGGTGTTATTTGTGTTTCTATGTTAGGGTATTTTCTTCACATGGTAACAAAGCCGAGTTCTTTGAGAGAAACCTAGGCCTTGATCTGCAAGCTACACAAGAAGCAAAAACAACAAAAGGGCAGATGACTTCGAATAGTACTTCTACACCACTTCTCACATCCGAGCTAAATCCATCAAGAAACGAGTCAGAGTGAACCTCACAGCTTGCTTCACAAGCTCCCACATGGTCGGACTGACATTGGACTACCATGGAGTCCCACGACCTTATGAGATCACTCCAGCTGAGTACAATCTCATTTTGATGCATAAAGCCCAACAATAGATAGAAGGTAAGTCTGAATTTCACCCTTTAAATTCGATGCACCGATCTACTGACCATGCAAGAAGGGCAAAATCTCCACTTACGACTGGCCATCCGCAAGTGGAAACTAACATAGAGTACATCCCATTGACTTCATATTTATTCTCTCCAATGCCAAGTACGTCTACCATTTCCAAATGTGTTAATGATACTTCCCCTTTTTCTATTGGTATGGATGATTTTCATGATAAAGGACATATGCAAAACAATTTCCGATTTATGAGTAATGAGAAAAATAAATATTTCTTTATGAACTCAAGACTAGGTAAGCAATTGAAACAAAAAACCGTGAGTACTCCTTCCCCTCCTATTCCTTCAAGCAATTTTGTTTTCAAAGGTCAAAATGAAGTGCATCTTCATCATCATCATTTCAATTTAATGAATTTAATGGACAAAAGAAACCCACATTATTTTCCACATCTACACCTATCACAAATCCATTTAATCTCCCTCCCGTCCCATCCTCTTATTCCGATGTCACATCCTTTCAATCTCCATTAAGTGCACCGCACGTTGCATCTCATGTAGAATCACATGTGTTTTTATTCACCACCCCGAGGGGTTCTTCAAACTTAGGCACAGCTATTAGGACCTCATCTCTTTCTCACCCAGATGGTGTTCCACCTTTTCCTCACACGCTTTTGGGATCATTGCAGCCTGGGTATTCCCCCCAATCTCTCCCAAGTGTGGATCAATTGGTGCCACAATTTACTTCCATAGCATTACCTAGTGGACCTTCTAGTCATTATGTTGTGTCCCAGCCGACATTTGGACAAGGCTTACGTGTCCCAATGCCTCCATCTCCACCGGCACTTATGAAAATATTCATGTTCCACTGCCTCCACATCAATCGGCACTCATTGGACACTCACAACCTATTTTTGCCTACCCACCTCTTTCCCCTCCTTATCAAACACCTCCACCACCACCATCTTATCCTCCCACATCCATCTTACCCCATATTCTCGACATCTCATGGTGCTACCTCATCTTTCACCAAGCATGCATTCAATGACAAGACTCGCTTTAATGAATCAAATTTTACAACTTTGTCGAACTTGATGAGACATATCCTTGACTCACAAAACCTATGGGACCTTGTGCGAGAATTGGAACCCCAACCTGATCCAACACTTGTTCCATACAAAAAGATCGTCCGCTCATGGAAGGCTAGGAATAACTCCACTATTGTCGAGCTGATGTAGAACTTATTGTCTGAGTTTCATTCTCAGCTTCAACATTTTGACTTAGTGTCAAAGCGAGGGCCACACTTGACTAACCGCTATACAGCCCAAAATAGGACCCGTCGAATAAATCTTGACCATGAGCTTCAAAACTTCGAAATCTTTGACCAAGATGACTTGAAAGTCAAGTTGGCTGAGTATCAGCATCTCCTTGCCAAATTCTCCACTATAGAGACTCCTAAGTCCTCTAACAATCAATCACAATGTTTCTTAACAAGCTGCTGCATAAATACTTCAATTTTGTACAGCAAGTGATTTTTATCCAATTTACCCACATTCTATAAATTTGAGTGTCAACTATTGCATTATGCACGGTTGTTCGATCAATTTCATGTGAATAATCCCTCAAAGAGAACTCTTGTCGCTCATTCTCAGAAAGAACAAGGTAAGGATAAATAAAATCAAACTTCAAATCAAATCAAAATCAAAATCAAAAACAAGCAAGGAAATCACAAGCAAACTCCGAGTCTTAACTCAAACCCCGCTGGCAAATTGTACCTAAGAAGAATAGATATTGTTAACAATGTCAAAAGACTAGCCATTTTGACAAGTGTTGATCAAAGACAAGAGGTGCAGCACCAAAACCCAAGTCACAAACCTACACCCCTCAATTGGGCAATCCCCCTTATGGAAGGCACAAGCTGATGGCAAGGGACAGTGGAAAGGTTAGACTCGCACTACCACCACCAATCAGCCATCAAAATCAACAACGTTTTCAACTCCAAAGGGCTTGTCTGACTGATCTGCAAAGGCCCACATCGTCTCTGTAGAAACATCCGGATTCTGATACAAGTCTCGTCCACATCTATGAGTTGCCTCTCGACAAGGTTACCACAAAGGGCCACTCGTCACAACCGAGAACATCAACACCTATTTGAATTATGGATAGTCACACATCACATGACTCCCATAGAGAACATCTTCCATATCCAAGCCCCTGCAACTAACAAGCGGATCTGCATAGAAAACATCTCCTCTATCAAGATCCAAGCTCAAGGTTGCGTTAATTTTGCCATTGACAAGGGTCCAAATCTAGCTTTGCTAGAAATGTATATTATGTCCCTAAGCTTGGAGTGAACTTGTTATTTGTTCAACAGCTTTGCCAATTGGGGTGAGCAATTTTCTTTACAATGACCACAATCAAGGTCCTTGACTCTCTGACTGATTTAGTGATTGCTCACGATATGGCACAACCTAATGGCCTATACCACATGACTCATTTTCTTACCAAGCCGACAATCAAGGGCTCTGTGTTCCATAGCTCCCAAGCATTAGCCATATCTCAAGAGCCTACGAACAATGAGTATCTTTGGCATTTCCGCCTAGGACATCTTGGCTATGACTCTCCTTATGAGCGATCTTGCCATGAGATGATTAAGAGCCTTCCTTGTTTGAAGCTAGCTCAAAATGTTTGTGAAGCATGTCAGCTTGAGGAGCAATACTATATCCCATTTTCTCAATAGTCTACACATAGAGTTGAGGCACCTCTTAGATTGATTCACATTGATCTTTGTGGACCCATATCCACTGCCGCCTTGAACGGCACGTTGTATTTCTTTTTAATAGTGGATGATCATTTGAGATACATATAGACGTACTTCCTCAAGCATGAGTTCGAAGCTCTCACATTTCTCTGCTTGGGTTTTATTGGTTCATAACTAGACGAGTCGTCATGTTGGTTGCATGAGTGATAGTGGTAGTAAGTTTATCTCTTACGAGTTTTTTGAGTTTCTATAGCAACATGGCATCTCTTGCCAACTCACCTCTACCAATTCTCCCTCTCAAAATGGAGTCATAGAGCGTAAGAACCAAATAGTCATGGAAATGACACGCTCTATGTTATTCACAAAAAAGCTTCCTAAACACCTTTGGGTTGAGACTGTTAACACTATATATACATCCTCGACCGGTGCCTCAACTGTGGCTCTTCCTCAAAAGACCCCGTACAAGACATTCTTTGACTCTCAACTTGTCATATCCCACTTCAAAGTCTTGGAGTGTTGTACACACATACACACACACACACACACACACACTCGATGATAAGATAAAAAAGCTCGCTCACCAAGTTGATCTCCTTATCTTTATCGAATATTCCTCCGAAGTGAAAGCCTACTATTTGTTTGATCCTCGAACGAACAAGGTGATCATTAGGAGCCTTGAGATGACAAACTTCAATTTGTTGTCTTACTTCTTGGGGATGAAGATAGTTCGATTTGAAGGTAATGCACTTCAACTCGTGAAAAAGTTCACTATGGATCAAACACAACCAATGGCCACGCCTCTCAATCCTACTGTCCACTTGTCGAAGGATACTCTAAGTCAACCCTTCGATACGCATACCTATAGGTCTGTTATAGAAAAACTTCTTTTGTTAATTCATACTAGGCCAAACTTAACTTACTCATCATTCTCAATCAATATTTCACAGTACCTAAAATGTCACATTGGATTACACATCTTCATGTGTTGTGTTATTTATGGTGTACTTGTTCTTGTGGCCTCACTTATGATTCTGATTTATGTTTAAAAGGATACATTGATTCTGATTAGGCAAGAGATTCTAACACCTGACATTCCCATGGCAGCTATCTCTTCATCTTGGGCAAGGCTCCCATTTCTTAGTCCAACCATAAGCAAGAGACGATGGTAGCTTCCAAGACCAAGATTGAGTATAGGGCTCTCTTCGATGGCACCACTGAGGCAATCTACTTGAGAACCTTACTGGCAACGCTTCACTTCCCTTGTGACTCACCCAACATTATCTACTGCAACAACCAGAGTGTCATTGCTCTTGCAAACAATCCGATCACCCACACCTTAGCCATTTTTCTTCACCGACACCTAGTAACGGTAGGGATAGTCTGCTTGTTTTGTGAAGATCTTGGATCCATCCCTTATCACTCTCTCGTTTGGAGCACAAATACTCAATAGAACAAACCTTGATTTAAAACCCTCACTTAATATTAAATCTATCAAAACTACAATGCCCTCAAAAAAAAAGTCCATAGTTGATTCTATCTGCATTTGCACGACTTTATAGGCCATTGGGCAACCGTCATGCACCCTTTGTCTGATGCCCTGGTCTCTCTAGGATGATCACTTGGACCCCCTTGGTAAGATAACCATCGTCTCTATAGTCTTAATAGACCATTGGGCAACCAATGTGCACCCTTTGTTCGATACTCTGGTTGCTTTGGAATGGGATGCCTTGAAGTAAAAGATTTTTTTTAAAAAAGCTTGACTGGCCTACTTTCCATGGCACTGTTGTTGGGCCTAAGAGAAGATGTTGAGCTAAAAATGCATTAGCTTCACATAAACAACCCCAAAATATGCTTAATTAAGAAAAAAAACCTTGTTTATTTTTTTAAAAATACATTTCTAAAAAGTGTCTATATCCCATAAGCACAAACCCACTTGGAAGGGCCCAAACCTTCTACAAATAGATATGCTACCCTCCATTCAGTCCTAATCTCATTTTTGTAGATTTTAAATGTTTTTAACTTGCTGCTCACACCCCATTTGCAAAGGACATCACGATCCAAGCTATCCATTGCAATCTTCAATCATTTAGCGCATGTTTCTAGCCTTTCATCATCAATTTACTATTGTTTTCAACCAAACGACTACTATTGTCCGTCATCCGACTGTTGTTGTACAGCATGCCATGTCAACATATTACTGAATTTGCAAGCCCCAATTGTTGCTCTACAAATTTTCTTTCTTCTCCAACTATCAATATCATCTCCTCAACCTATCGCTACTATTTTTCTCTTTTGCGTTTTCTCTCCTACAACCTACATTAGCTTCTTTCTCTCTCCTCACTTGCATTTTTAGTCTTTTTCTTCTCACTTGCATTTTTAGTCTTTCTCTCTCCTCACCTACGTTTTTAGTCTTTCTCTCTCCTACACTGTCATCTACAATAGATTCAACCTTTCTTGGTTGCATTTGTTAATGTTCAACATCTGAAGGCTGCCTTGCTACGATTCAAGATTCATTCAAAGTACAACACACTCTCCAAATCATTACCCCTACCTTGATCCTTAAGATACATCATACAAGAGTTCGAGGTGCAATATTCATTCATTACATAGTGTATTTACAACATGAGCATTGTATATTCAATAGTTATATTACTTTATTCATTTTCTGTGTTCATTGTCTCTAAGCTACCCTAACCCTAATTGTGTTTTTCTATCAATCTATGCTTTTTCATGCAGCATTATTTGTGTTTCTGTGTTAGGATGTTCCTTCGCACTAGCATCTAAGGAGAATGCAAGAGCACCTCATAAAAGCCCTAAGGCCTACAAAGATTTCATCCACACATGCTGTTGCTTGCACAATCTACTTGCATCAAAGCAAGCATTGAAACTCTACTTGTGAAAAACAGTATGACACTCTTTTCATAAAAACCAAAAAGTGAGTGTCATTTCCTAAGTTCATTCTCTCTGAGCTCATTTTTTCTTGTTTTTCTTTTCAATTCTGTGTTTACAACCTTTCTATCAACTCTCTCTTTGTTTCCATGGATGGTCAATGGAATGTTAACACTCTCTCAAATCATGGGTGATTGATACAATGAAAACAATGATGAAACTACATGTTCTCATGGGCTAGGCATTTCTTGATGTGGTCTACCTATGTGGCACTTGACTATGTAATGCATTTTTATCTAGTCAACTACTGTAATTGCAAACTGACCTTTGTATTTATGGTGGCTCTGAATATTGGACACGAGTTTGGGCCTATTTAGACTCGCCACTTTCTCCTCTTGTCTATCACTTATTCAACATAGTACAATTGTTTCATTGGAGAGGGAGCCGATGCCAATGCCCACATAGCCAATGACTCAAAGTTCTATATTATCTCATGTCTTGATATACGAATTCCTTTTCTTAAGCATCTCTTTCCTTCTGGGTCCTTTGTGCAATGTTCTTCATATCTTTGCAATGATTCCCTTTTCTCTCCTCTCGTATTGTGCAATCTATCATAACAAATCCACGATCGTTTATACATTGCAACATTGGTAACAAGATGGTCATGTATGCTACTTTAGAGACATTGTTGACAAATATCACGAGTAGCTATGATTCTTCTGTTCTTTTCATGAGCTAGTATAATCAACATCGACATCACATTCTCTACAAGGCACCTTACCAATGGCTAGTATACCCACTGCTTGGATATCCATGGTCCTATCTAATGATCGTTGTTGTATGTACTATGATGAGTCCTTATCATTGTATATTGTATTATACCATATCACCCATGATTGGAGAGAGGGCATTAGCAAATATTATCAACTCATTGAGTTTATGCATGTTCCAATGGACTAGGCAACACTTGATTATTCTATGTATTTTATATAACTAGTTGTATTTATTGGCCGAGCTATATTTATGGTGGCTCCAAATGTTAGCCAACATGATCATGAGATTGCGAATCTGTGTCAGTTGGTCACTTCCTCTTCTTGTTTGTCACTTATTCAACATACACCTACAACTGTTCTTTGGAGAGAGAAAATCAATGCAATGCCCACACAACCAATAATTTAAGTCATTTTTGGATTGTCTTATGTCTTGGTATATGGATTCCATTTCTCAAGCATCTCATTTCTCCTAAGTTCTTTGTGCAATGTTTTTTATATCTTTGCAATGTTTCTCTTTTCTCTTCTCTCTTGTGTCATGCTATCTATTATAGCAAATTCTCATGCTTCCATCATTGCAACTACTTTTTGACACCATAGTATATGCCACCATGACAATCAAATAGAACCATAGATACCCAACCAGCTTGCAATCAAGCCACCACCAAGGTGCCTTGGAAAGATATTGATATCGGGGTCAATTGTAACAATCCCTAATCATAGAGAGTAGAAACAACTAAATATCAATGTTTATCAAGAACCAACTTCACAAAAAGCACTATCATAACCATGGATTCCCCACCTTTGGCTAGACCACCAAAGTGACCCCTCATGCGAGAGCAAACTAGGAGCAAAGACCACTCTCTATGAAACATCCCATCATGAACCTAAAAGCCAAACCAACTCTAGGATTTAAATCTACCACACTTAGTTGATGCATGTAAAAAGCCACACTCAAGGTCCACCACACTTACAAGACTCAAATGCCCCATCACCACCCTCTCAAACTCCCTCTCTAGCATTGCAAAGTCATGAGGAATGACAACACTACTAGGGCTAGAAAGCTACAAAGGCCTGCATGCATAGTAGCATGGACAAGTTTTGGGAACAAGAATGAGAAGGGAAATGGGGATGGGGACAAGAATTTGCCACCTCTTATCAACATGAGAGGGAGCTCTAACATGGGGACAAGACTAGGATGATACAAGAACAGCATGGGACTCATACAAGAAGCTAGAAAATGGCCATCCTATGTTTCTATGCCCACATGGCCTTCGCCACATGGTTGGAGTCAAAGTCTAAGCTTAAGGATGATGACTCATCGAAGAAATCCTAATCCGTCTCCTTCATCTTCTTCTCCTCCTTCCGCAACGCCACTAGTTTCTTGCAATCCTTGCAAAGCTGCCTCTACTAAGTTTGGCAACACCATCAAACTCCAAAGGTAGCCTGTAGAGTTACAATCCCTGCAAGATGAGCTTTGAGAAGAGCAAATTGGCAAAGCTAATCCTACATCTATGTCAATCAAAAATG